>NC_049233.1:72570063-72870063 GCF_011100685.1 Canis lupus familiaris
CAGCCCGGGCTCCAAGGTCCTTATCAGGGAGCTGACCTCCCGCCGGCCCCCCAAGTCTAGACCCTGCTCCGCGTGCCCTCCAGCTGCCCTGGTCCGGCATCGGGCGGGGAGATAGCAGGACGCTCAGCTTTGCCCTCCGGACACTGACTGTTGCCCATGAATTCCCTCCCATGGCCCCGCGGTCTATACCGGCTGCTCCCCGAGCCCGACTGAACCGCGCCTCCTCAGCTCAGGGAGCGTGGGCGACTCCCCTCAGACCCAGGCCCCCGTCCTGGCTTCTTCCTCTCCCGCACACACGCACACACACCCATGCACACTCACACACACGTTCATACACACGCATACTCACTCATGCTCACCCACGGACACTCACCTGCGCACACACGTGCACACTTCTCTGGAACACGCTCCCCATCCCATGTCACAGCTGCTCAGCAAGTCGTCGTTGAGCCGGCGGCTGACGTAACGGGAGAGTCTCAACTAAACACTTATAAAGCCACGTGCTCAAACGAGGATCCTTCAAAATACTGTCTTTTCAGAAAGTCGGTTGTTTGGTCCCCGGGGGCCAACAGGCTGCTGGGGTCCACCAAGGGCACAGCCAGGGTGCGTGCTGGGGCGGCCATCGACGGCCTGCGTGACCTGTGTCACACTCGGCTGAACAAGCACGTGTCCCGGTCCCGTGGGGTCGGCGGGTCAGCACTTGGGCGCTGGGGGCTGCCGGCTCCAGGGGCCTCTAGCTCCTGCCTGAGAACACCTCCCCGTCCCGGCTGCTTCGGTTACAGTCGGCGGACAGACATCTTAGACGGCGGGACAGACGGCGGGACAGAGGGCACAGTCGTGGTAACTGAGCACAGACACGGCAGCCCTTCCTGGCCTCTGCTGCTCGGACACCAGTCCCGGGTGCCCCACGACCTGCGTTCCCGCGGCCTTCGCAGCCGGGCACCGAGGGCATCGGGGGCACCAGGGCATCGGGGAGTGGAGCCACGCCTGCCTCCGGAGCTGGCTACTTGCAACCTGCTGGGTGACCTGGGTCGTGGCCCTCCTGCCCTTACCCCTGGAGTCAGGACGCTGACAGCCGTGTCGGGGTCCGAGCAGGTGTCCCCATGTTAGTGCCCTGCGTGGTCCTTGGGACGTCTTCCTGGCACCTGGAGTCTGGGTGCTGCTGCACCCTCGGGCATCTTGGGGGTGCCGAGAGTCGGGTCCCACCCAGTGGGCACCTGCTGTGTACTCCACAGTGTTGGCTCTTCCCCTACTTCATCGTCGCAGGACCTGCGAGTATTTCTGGGGAGCTGAAGCCACCCTCTTGGGTCTGTCACGGGGGCATCTTGTGTGTTTAGTGGACGCTCACTTCATCAACAGGGTGACTTTTATTTTTTCATCTCTTTCTTTATTTAAGTAAACGCTATGCCCAATGTGGGGCTCGACCTCGTGACCCCGAGATCAAGAGCACATGCTCCCTGCTGAGCCAGGCACCCCAACAGTGAGACCTGTAAAACAGTTTTCTAAACCCATTCAGGTGACACACTTTATTTCATTTGTAAATATACTAATTTCATATTAAGATGAAAAGTGCTCTTTTTATCTGGTTCTTTGCTTGATATTCAGGTATAAATTTTGAAGATAAAGTTCAAATAAACATTTTATCCCAGACCGTCTGGGACAGTTGGCCGCGTCCTGCCCTTCACCCGTAGATGCCAGAAACCCTCCAGGTTTCGACAATAAAAAATGTCTGTAGACATCACCAAATGTTCTGCCTTAAATATGTAAACAGGATTAAAACTTATTTAGCTGACCCCTAAGTATTTTCTTAAGTCACAAGTTTTCTACTTCAGATGCATCTAAAAATCAAAAGACGAATACTCCGGGGGTTGCCGAGCTTTGCTGCCCCTCATGCCCCTGGTGACCGAGAGGCCATAAAGCTCTGCGTCGGGTCTGCCCCTGGCTGGGGCCCTTCTGAGGACACCGAAGCAGCACGCCTGCCGACCGGCGGCCGGGGGTGGCTCCCAGGTCACTGAAGTCGTGTCCCTGGGGCTTCTGGTCCGACGGGAATTCAGGGTAGAGGATCCATCGAGGGGGGACGCCCTCGGGAACGATGGTCCTGAGTGGGCACCACTGGCCGACCCTCCCGCCTGCCTCCAGGCCCACGTGTGCCTCCAGCGTGGGCCCCACGACCCCATCCCGGGAGTCCTTGGCCTCTTCCTGCCCACGTGACCGGACAGGTTTACAAGCTCTGAGCCAGATTTGTGCTGCTCTTGGGCCCAAGATCGCGAATCCGAGAAAACCACCGAGGAGCCGACACCGATGCAAGCCCACGAGGGTTTATTAACAAGCTCGAGCTTGGGTCCAAGTGCACCCGACACAGCGGAGCGGGGACTTGGACCCCGAGGGAGGTTCCAGCTGGGTTTTTATGGGCTGGTCTAGGCTGGTCTGATAAGGTGGGGGTTTTCAATAAGGGCAGGGGTGTGAGAATCTCCAGTAAAGAGGTCTCAAAGCTCTTGCTTCCTTATTCTGATAAGGGCGTGCTTGGTGGTGTTTTCTGTAGCGGGGAAGGTAGATTCAGCACCTGGTCACGGTGGCCGGAGGACGGCTGCCGAGGCTGCAATGGCTGTACTTGTGCCAATGTTGAACTTGAATGGCCCTAATCCTCTCGGTCTCCACACTGCCAGGTGCACAACATCCCAGAAAAACGGCCCCACCACCCCTGGTCAAGCCCCCTCGCTCCTTCCGGCGCCCTCGGGGGCGCGAAGCTCCGCGTGGCCCTGCGTGGCCCAGCCGTCCCCCCCCGCGGCGTCACACCGCCCGCCTGCTGGCGGCAGCCCTCCAGCTGGATGCCTGCTGCCCACCCCGCGTCCCCTTGGCCTCCCCCTCCTGGGACAACACGCAATTCCAGGCACAGACTGGCTTCCTCTACGTCAGCCACTGGGGCGCCCGCTGGCTTCAGGGGACGGCACGGCACGGGCTCGGTCTGCGATCCAGGCTGCGCCCTCGTCCTGGGGGAGGACGCTCACAAGGCCTCTCGGCGGAAAAATAACCAGAAGAATACATTACTCCTTCTCAGTTCATGCGTTTATCCCGATATGGTGACCTTAACTCCAAATGTCCCGCCTCCCATCATACAACGTTGTTCCCGAACCGCGTCCTGCTCCCCAGCACCCTCCTCTGCGACGAACCAGCTTCCCCACAATATTCTTTTCACTCCAATTGTCGTCGTGGGCATCGAGTGTAGATTACGAGGTCACCTGGCTGCTCTGTACTAGACGGCTACTGACCGTCACCCCGAGTCGCCTTGTCCACACACAAGGGCCCCGGGCCTAGGCCCTGGCCTCCCCCGCCCACCTCCCTCCAGCACCTGTGCAGCTTGTCCCCCAAACAAGTCCCCCTTGGCCCCACCTCCTGGAGGAGCAGAGCTGCTCACCTGGCTGGGCTCTCGCCTCGGCTGCAGGCAGGACACCTGCCAGACACCAGGTGAGGCCAGAGGCGGCCCCACGGCTCTGCCTCACAGAGGATGACCCTTATTTTAAGGACAAAGGTGGTATCTTGTGGTTGAAGTTTTGTGTCACGCATGCAAATGCGTAAACTCCAGGGAAGATGTCGGGTCCTCACGGGCTTGTTGCTTGGACGTCTTGTCGACCCCTGAACTTCACCCTGAAACCAGCTCAGCCAGGGGAGTGGAAGACGTGCTGAGAACCTGCCCCAGTGAAACACCACCGGGCAGGTCGGACGCCCGGCTCGGTGCTTCTGCAAAGTACGTGCTGAAGGCCACCAGCCACTGCAGCCGCTCCGCTAGCTCCACCGCGGGCTTCTGAGCACCCCTGCTGTTCTCCGCCTTCTGTGCCTCGTTCTTCTCGGGCCGATTGGGGCACACGGTTGCGGGTGCAGGGGTCGGGGCAGGAGGGGGCAGGGAGCGGGAGCGAGGGCTCCGGGTTGGCATTGGCCGAGGGCGCTGGGCTTCCGGGGGCGGCTGCGGGCTGCCGACACCCTCCGGCCGGCTCCCAGCCCGTCTTCGCTTGTGGGGTTGGGGGTTTTGCTGCCTCCCCCCTCAGCATCGCCGGGGCGACACGCAGGCCACGGGGGGTTGGGGTCCAGGAGGCTGGGGTCCAGGAGGTCGAGGTCCAGGAGGCTGGGCACCTTTGGGCGGCGGGAGGGGGAGGTGAGCCCCACCCTGGATGCGCCTGATCGCGCGGGGTTGCCAGCCTCGGGGTGCGCCCTCCACGCCGCCTCGCCGGGCTGGGGGCCCCCCAGGCACCTCGAGGCGGCCCTCCTGCTGGGCAGATGGGTTTCCTGGGCAGGAAGGGCGGACAGGATGTGGGACTTCCCGCAGCCAGCGAGTGGCCGCCCGGCCCGGCCCAAGCTCCAGGAAGCGGGGACCACAGCAGCAGCGGGAGGGCCGGGCCCAGGGCGGAGGCCGGCCTGCCCCGCTGACCCCACGCGGGTTTGCTCCCCGCTTCCCGGGTAGACGCTGATGCAGCGAATCAACCGAGGGGCGGGCTGGACGTTTGTCAAGGTCTGGCTAGAGACGTCGCCCGTGCACACCCCCCTCACACTTGGTCGTGTTTGGGGACGTGTGAGGAGGACGCGGCACGGTTCTCAGGCCACCTCTCCGCCCATCCTGTCCCGTGTCCTGACCCCACGGCAGGAGCAGCACGGCCCGTGTGGTGTGTGCTGATGACCTGGTCCGAGGAACGTGGCGGGGATGGAGGCAGGGCCAGGTGCCTGGTGCCCGGCGGCTGGGCAGGGCGGAGGCACCTGCAGGGACAGCTGGGGCCACCTCGCCGGCAGCCCGCGCACAACACGAGCCCGGGGGAGGCCGAGGGGCGCGCACCTGAGTCCTGGAGCCAAACTCGGGGAGCAGCATGGGCAGCGCTTTGAGCAGATGCCACCCGGCCGACTGCGGGGCTGGGGCTCAGGGGCTGGGGGCGGAGGGGGAGGGGAGGGGAAGGGGGGGGCACGGAGAGGGCAGGTCGTCTGGCCCCAGCGCTTCCCCCAACACTGAGGTCCGCTGCCCTCAGGTGGGCCCCGGGCAGGCCTCACGGCTCTTCGCAGACTTTTGTCGCCATCGACGACCGACCCCGACCGTGCTGCGCTCACCAAATGCTGGTGCGGCGGGGGCCTCAGTCCACGGGGCCCTCCCAGAGGAGCCCACCGCGGCCCTTTCCGCCCGGGGCCGGTCCAGGAGAGGCCTGCGTCATTTCTGCGTCATCACCCGCGTCATCACAGCAGCATCTCCGCGTCATCTCTGCGTCCTCCCCGCGTCACCACCGCGGCATCACTGCGTCATCATCGCGTCACTACCGCATCCTCTCCGCGTCACCACCGCGTCACCACCCGTCCCCACCGCGTCCCCACCGCGTCACCACCGTGTCCTCTCCGCGTCACCACCGCGTCACCACCCGTCCCCACTGCATCCCCACCGCGTCACCACCGTGTCCTCTCCACGTCACCACTCGTCCCCACCCGTCCCCACCCGTCCCCACCCTGTCACCACCCACCCCCACCGCGTCCCCACCCGTCCCCACCGCGTCCCCACTGCGTCACAACCGCATCCTCTCCGCGTCACCACCGCGTCCCCACCCGTCCCCACCCGTCCCCACCGCGTCCCCACCGCGTCCTCTCCACGTCACCACCGCGTCCCCACCGCGTCCCCACCGCGTCACCACCACGTCCCCACCCGTCCCCACCGCGCCCTCTCCGGCCCCGGCGCCCACCCGCTCCTGCCGCGCAGGCCTCCTCACTCTGCACCTGACAGCGTCCCGGGGACAGCCCCTGAGCCGCCCCATCCTCAGTGGAGGCGCCGTCCCGGATCCTGTCCTGGGGCTCACACAGCACGTCCATCCTCCAGCGGCGAGGTCAGGGCGGGGCAGGGTCGGCTCCGTCCCAGCCCCAGGCCCGGCTTTGGAGGCTCCTGGGCTGGCGGCCGAGTGGCTGCAGCGGCACTCGCCGTCCCCCGCATTGCTGCGCGTCTGTCCCAACATCCCCTGTGCGGGGACCCATCGCGTTGCAGTGGTGCCGCCTGGCTCCAGCGTGACCTCTCCTCGACCTCCGCTGCCCGCAGGACCCCATTTCCAATCAGGGCACCTGCTGAGGTGCTGATGCGTGTGTGGGGCACGACCGACCGGCCCCCAGACCAGGGAACGGCGCTGGCGAGGGGCTGAGGCCCGGAGGTCTGCTGCGGACGCTGAGGCAGTGGGGTCACCTGGAGGGGCCTGCCCGTCAGCATCTGGGGCTCCCCTCCCCGTGGGGTCCACCGTGGTCACTGGGATGGGCTCCCGGGTGAGCGAGCACTGCCCTGACCCCGGCGCCCTGGCGAGGTCACCAAGCGTCCCAGCGACAGGAGTCAGGACGGATCGGGAGGTGCTGGGCGCCGAATGCTCCCCTGCCGACCCCGGCTAAGAGTCCAGGCAGGCCGGGGCCTTGGCTTGCGCTCGCCTACCCGGTTGGGTCCAGGATTTACCCAGGTCCCCGGCACGCACTCTGCTGCCCTCCACTCTTCCCAGGACACAGTTGCTAACATGGCATCAGACCCACGACTCTAGGGCAGAGGCGCTGTCCTGCTGCTTATAGAGAGAGCCGGGGGCACCCGGGGGCCCAGCAGTTTAGCTCTGCCTTCGGCCCAGGGTGTGACCTCGGGGTCCCGGGATCGAGTCCCACATTGGGCTCCCCACAGGGAGCCTGCTTCTCCCTCTGCCTGGGTCTCTGTCTCTCTCACTGTGTCTCTCGTGAATAAATAAATCTTAAAAAAATAGTAAAGAAAGCCAGCTGTACATACATGGTGTTTGGAGCTCTTTTCAACTTGAAAGTAAAACTTAAATAATTCAATACGGAGGTTTGACATAGAATTGGCATATAAAACCACAGTTTCAGGTACACGACATAATTCACATTTAAAAATTCAAAATTTTAATTAAATTCAAAGTTGGTTTGAAACCGGGATGCCTGGGCGGCTCAGTTGCTCAAGTGTCCGACTCTTGGTTTCGGTTCAGGTCATGAGCTCGGGGTCATGAGATCGAGCTCCGCATCCAGCGTGGAGTCTGCTTGAGATTCTCTCTCCCTCCCGCCCCCTCCACCCCACCCCTGCTCACCCGCATGCACGCTCTCTTTCTCTCTCTTTCTCTCTCTTTCTCGCTCGCTCTAAAATAAATAAACATCTTTAAGATTAAGTTGATATCAACTCGACCTTTAGGGATTGAAGAGTCAGGAAGGACATCAGTTGCACTCTCCCCACCGTGTCCGTGAAGTGTCTGCAGAGAAGCCAACAGGAGGTGTGCGTGAAGACTAAGAGAGAGAATTTAAATGAATCGTGGCTGTAAACTCCCCAAGTGTGACCTACAGATCCAAGCCACTCAACAAACCCGAAGCCGACTACCCGAGAACTCCACAGCAAAGCAGGTCACCGTCCCAGCTCGTCGCTGGGGACTCAGGCTGGAGCGCCCAGCAGGTGCATCTTTGACAACAGGCGGGCAACGATAAATCTTTATCCAAAAACAAAAGTCCTTCCAGAAAAAGTATGTGAAATAAAGATTGTTTTTTCCAGACTAACGAAAGCCGAGAAAACTCTGCGGACCTAAGCCTGCGGCGTTAGTGGAAGTGCTCTCTAGTCAGAAAGAGCGTACAAAAAAATTTAAAATTAAAATTAATTAAAATTAAAAAAAATTTAAAAATTAAATTGATTAAAATTAATCTAATTAAAATTTAAAAAAATAAAAAAAAGGAAGGACCGTGATGCCAGCTGAGATTCTGAACCTGCAGGAAAGATTATCTGTGAGCAAACAAGAATGACAAGGTGAATGATGGGAACAGGCCTGTCGCCAATAACCGTAAGGTCGAAAGTAAGATGTGGACATACCTAACGGCTTAAAGCAACGCTGACGACCGGACTGTGGGGTTTACAGATTGTTTGGAGATAAAATCTGAGAGAACGCAGCGCCAAGGGCCGGAGAGGGGAAGGGAACGTGCTCCTGATGTGAAGCGTTTCACTCCTGTCAGAAAGCAGACGGGGAAACACCAAAGACGCGCGCTGGGAAGCTCGGAGCCACCGCCGGATGGGAAAACAGAAACACGCCTCCCACGCAGATGACGGGTAAGAGAGGAAGAGGCCCTTTTAACGGAAGCTCAGCCAAGGAAGCGGCGGGGAGAGAAGAGCCGAGAACGGGTGGAGCAAACGGAAAGCGAGGGGCAGCCGAGTAGCTGGAAGCCCAAGCGCGTCGAGTCACGGCAACCAGCTGGAAGTCAGATGTTCTCAGGTCGCAGAAAAATAAGACCCAGCACAGGACACCGCAATTTACACGGAGACCTAGAGAAGCCAATACCGTTTCTAGGAAGAATAGTCGGAGGATTTACACTACGTGGGGTCAAAACTGGCCGTGACGCCAGTGGAAGCCGTCGGCTGAGGATGGACGCGGAGGCCGGCGGGAAGGTGGGCGCGTCCAGCCTGCACCTGCGGGCGACCGCGGCCCGGACACCGACCCCGGCAGGGAGCAGCACGCAGAGCCGGGGCGCTGGGCAGCCACACGCACACACGCACGCCGTCGCTCCCACCACGCGGAACCGTCGATTCAAAATGTGCAAAGCCTCTGAACCTGCAGAACTTCTAGAAGAAACAGAAGACAACCCCTGTGACCTTGTGGAGGAAGAGGTTTCCCAGACATGCCACCAAGAGCACCATGCCTGAAAGAAAAGACGGACGCGTGTGGCTTCGTCGCAACCAAACACTGCGGCTCCCTGAAAGACGATCAAGAGAAAAATGAAAGAAATCATAAAAGCGGAAAAGGAAACGTAAAAGAGAAAAGTTGTAAGTTGGTAGAAAATATTTGAAAGACGCGTATCTCAGATAACAAGAATTTTGTCCTTTATCCATGACGTGCAAAGAGCTCCGACCAGTCCCTAACCGGGTGAGCAGCCTGGGGCGTGAGGCTGAGAGGATGTTCACCGTGGGAGCCAAAGCAACAGAAACAAGCGCGTGGAAACGCGCCCAACAGTGCTGGTGGCCGGAAGCCCAAGTCAAACGTGCGAGGCCCCTCCACGCGCACGGGGCCCACGGGCAGCTCGAAGACATGAACTAGGACAGCACAGAGCTGCTGAAACGTGGAGGACGGGGTTTCCGCGTACCGCTCACGAGCGTGCTCACGGGGGTGCTCACGAGGGTGCAGGGGCCGGGCCTGCGAAGCGCGACCCGCCTGTCTCCCCCCACCCACCCCGGCTCCACGAGGGTCGCTCGCTCCTGCCCCCGGCGCTCCTGCACGTTGGCCAGAGTCCCCTTGCGTCGCCGCGGCCACCCCTGTAGCCCGTCGGTAACGTCCAGTGAGCGGCCGCTCCCCGTGTGGCCTCACGGCCAGGCCAAGGCCGGGTGCCCCTGGAGCTCAGCAGCCAGGCCAGCGGGAGAGACCGGCTGAGACCCAGGACCCCTTGGGGCTCGGCGGGACCAAGGCCAGGAGGGAAGACCCCAAAGGGCTCCCGCCCCGTTTCAGTGGCTGGGCCATCGTGTCCACCCCAATGGGCAGGCGGCCCCGGAATCTCGGGGGCCGGACCCCACGGCTGCGCCACACGGCGGCTGGAGCCACCAGGCTCACCTGCAGGCTTCTGGATCCAAACGCCACGCTCCAGGTGTGCTCCTGCGTGGGACCCAGTGTCCCCCCGCCGTGTGGACCCCACCCCGTCTGACCACTGCATTTGGGGCACATGTCACATGCGGCTTCATAGGGTCACCCCCATAGAGGAGTCTGCCTCGGGATGGATCTACCTCGGGCACTACCCCCGACGTGGGTGGCGACTGGCGGGACCGCGGCGCTTGGTGCTGGACGGGCCCAGGCCCAGGCGGTGGGGCCGCGGCGGGCGGGCTTGCAAGGAGGCAGTGACCTTGGGGTCGTGCGTTGAAGCCTTCAGTCCGGGGGCTGCGTCGGGAGTGGCCGGGGTCCGTGCGGTCCCGAAGGTAAGACCCTCCTGCCGTTAGCGCCCGCGGTGGGGGGGGGGGCTCTGCTTCTCTCCACGCGCGCGGCCAGAAGCCGCGGTCCAGGCGCCAGGCTCACCTGCCGGTTCCTCCGTGGACGCCCGGCCTCCGGGCCCTGAGGGGTGGAGCCGCCAGGCTGCCGTGCTCGTGGTGGCGCCGGCGGACGGACGGACGGACAGACGGACGGTGGGGGGAGGCCCGAGCGCTGGGCAGCTGGGCTCTCCCGCTGGGCTGGAGGCTGACCGCAGGGGGACGCCCCGAGGGTGTCGTGCTGAGAGCCAGAGGCCAGCCGCCGGGCCGCGTGTCGGGCAACTGCTCACACGAAGTGCCCGGAGCAGGCGGCTCCACGGACAGAATCCTTAGTGGTCTTGGGATGCGGGGCTGCTGGAGACACGCCCTGGGCTTCCCTGGAGGGTGGTGGAAATGTTCCAGAACCACAGGACCGGCCTCGTGGCAAGGCGGGGCACCAAAGCCCCGAATGCATCGTTTCTTGTGCCTAGTTTTGTGCTGTATGGATTGCACCTCAAAAAATCATTTAAAAATTTTAATATATGGGTCAAAACTCGGGCTTGCTGCCCATTAACCATGGTCTTTGGGCATTACGACGTCTACACTGGTCCCTGTGTAGAGCGGCATCCTGGAGACTGCCCTGCCTCCCTGCACCCCTGCCTGAGCTCCCCGACCCCCTTCCCCACCTCCCTGCATCCCTGTCTGAGCTCCCCAACCCCCTTCCCCACCTCTCTGCACCCTTCCTGAGCTCCCCGACCCCCTGCCCCACCTCCCTGAACCCTGCCTGAGCTCCCCGACCCCTTCCCCACCTCCCTGCACCTCTGTCTGAGCTCCCCGACCCCCTGCCCTGCCTCTGCACTCCTGCCTGAGCTCCCTGACCCTCTCCCCACCTTCCTGCACCCTGCCTGAGCTCCCTGACCCCCTCCCCACATCCCTGCACCCTGCCTGAGCTCCCTGACCCTCTCCCCACCTTCCTGCACCTTGCCTGAGCTCCCTGACCCTCTCCCCACCTTCCTGCACCCTGCCTGAGCTCCCTGACCCCCTCCCCACATCCCTGCACCCTGCCTGAGCTCCCCAACCCCCCTGCCTGTCTCGCCTCCCCACTCCCTGCTTGAGCTACCCCACCACTGAGGGCCCTGCCCCCCCAGCCTGCTCTGCGCTGGCGCTCCGCTGAAGGGTCGCAGGCTGCAGCGCTATGCGGCAAGGTCTGGGGAGCCTGCGCACGTGGGGGCCCGTCGGGCAGCCTGCAGGCTGCAGCGCCCTGAGCTCCACAGAGCTGCGCAGGGAGGTCTGAGCGAGAAGGGGAAACAGCTGCGCTGAATCTCAAAAAAGATGTTTCTGTGAAAATCTAATACAAAGGCAAGGCCGGGCCAGGCAGGGGGGCGGGGGGCGGGCGGAGCTGGCCGGGGCCTCCCTGAGCCCCAGCACCGCCCAGCCTGGCAGCTTAGCCGACCTCCGGGGCTGAGGCTTGCAGGCCACCGGCCAGCAGGGAAGGCGGCCACACGTCGCGGGAGTCGGCCCCTCGGAGGGAGGGACGGATGCTTAAGCCTCAAGCGCAGCCACTGACCTCGAGGGACCTGCGAGGGAGCAGCCTCGGGTGGGACCCTGGAGAGCGTGAGCTGATGGCCCAGGGCGGGTGGACCGCCGTCGGGGACCACGCGCTGCCGTCGGTGCTGTGAGGAGTGTCACACGCGGACGGAGAGCCGCCCGGGAGCGAGGGTCCGCCCACAGCCCGCCCCGTGTCCGCCCCGCGTCCGCCCCGCGGGCTGCCTTCCACTGGGGGGCTTTCCGGGAGCGTCTGAGAACATCTGCGAGGTGGAGGGATGTTTCAGAGCCGCTTAATTGCGCGCGTCTTGTGTGTGTCCTAAAACACTATTAGCAGAGTGCAATTAAAGGGAATTCAATTTAGATCAATTTGGCAAAACTTTCCGAGGACCCACTCCAAGGACGGTTGTGAAAGGGCCGGGATGAACAGCTCGTAAGGAAATGTATGTCCTTTTGAATTTCAAATGATCGGTTTGGTATTAGGAACAATAGAAATTCTGTTATCCCTCATCCAAATAATCAGAACTAATTTAGGATTTGATGGCGAGCAGTCAGTTGGTGCGCGGGAAACAGGGAGAAACCATTAACTGCGCCTAGAAACTTGTGCCGTTCAGAAAAAAAGTGAGCTTTGCCCGGAAGGCCGAGC
The DNA here is from genome assembly GCF_011100685.1 of Canis lupus familiaris. Lineage (NCBI taxonomy): Eukaryota > Metazoa > Chordata > Mammalia > Carnivora > Canidae > Canis > Canis lupus. Next base: position 72,582,207 of record NC_049233.1, read on the forward strand.
GGTTCCGAAACGCGGGTTACAAGCGGGGTTTTCCTGCGGCTGCGCGGGGGCCCCTTCCCGGGGGAGCGACACTGGGAGGGGCACAGGGGTGGGCGTCCTGATGACCCGTGGGCTGGGGCCGTGACCGCCTTCTTGGCTCTGCCCCGGGGCTCCTGGGTCCCCCCCACCCGGGGACAGGCAGTGATGCTCTCACCTGCCTCGGTATCCCCAGGGCAGACGGCGGGGTCCTCCAGGTGCTGGGCAGGGTGAGGCCCTCCCGAGTGTGGCCTGCGTTGGAACCACAGTCTGCTTCCCCGCAGACCCCTCCACCCACCTGCACCCCAAATACAGTGGGGTCCCCCAAAGGCTGGGCTCCAGGGCGTGCCCTTTCTCACCGGGACGGGGGTGGGGGCCCTTGGCACCCACAGGCCCGCAGAGCCAGGCCCCACGCGCGGCCGTCCTCCCCTGCCCACCTCGTGGCTGTGCGACGCCGCAGGAGGCCGACCCGGGGCGCGGCCAAGGCCGGGAGGCCCATGGGAGGAGGCGCCGGCTGCTCCGGGCCCCCGGGACCCTTCCCCAGACCCAGTCCCACCATGGCTGCCCCGTGCCCTGCCCTCTCGGCTGCGCCCCGTGTGCCCTCGACACCCACGGACCAGGGCCGCAGGGCGGGCTCCAGCAGAGGGGGGCTCGCGGGGAGGGGAGGGGAGAGAGGGGCCCCCCCGACCTGCCCTCCCTCCGAGGGTCCCCACGCCCGTGGCCCCGGGGCAGGGTGTCTCGGCTCCCGCACAGCTTGGGCGCCCTCCTCGCAGCCCCGACCCCCAACGCCCCACGTGTGGGCCCCGCGCCCTGGCGGAGGCTTGTACAGGGGCGGTGGGAGGGCTGAGGCCCACGCTCTGGGGCGCACGGCGGGCGGATCAGACACGGTCGGTCCTGCTGCGGGGACCCCTGGGTCGGGCCGCGCTCCCTGCGAGCCCGCGACCCCGGGACCGACCCGCGCCGGCGGCTCTGCGTGGGACACGCGTGTACAGCTCGACGTGCGGCAGCCTGGAGGACGGGCTTCGGGGACAGTCGGGGTGTCCTGCTTGAGACACGTGGCCGCTTCAGGGGAGGCCTCGCCTCAGTGTCACGGGGCCCTCGGACGGCTCGGCCTCGCGCGTGCCCACGCTCACACGCACGCTCACACGCACGGCCGTACTCACATGCACTCATGCTCATAGCACACTCATGCTCACACACACTCACATGCACACTCATGCTCACACACAGGTGCTGGGCTGCAAGCACCTGGGCCCAGAGTGTGCCCTACACCCTGCCGGCCAAAGACGAGCAGAGGCAGCAACCCCTCAGAATCAGGGCGAAGCAGGCTGAGGGCTCCTATGGGGTTTCCTGTGGGGCTCAAGGGGCAGACAGCACCCGGCCTTCCCAGGCTCCCCACCCCGGGGCTGCTGTCCCCTGTCCTCTGAGCCCCTCCATCCCAGGACAGTGCCTGTCACCGGTGGCATCTCCCCGGTTCTGGGGGCCCCGGGGCTGCCTGCATCTCCAGGCCTGCGTGCCTCCCGCAGGACAAGGGCATCCCCAGGGCAGCACAGGGCCGAGCCACCAGGCGGCCCGTCCCCACCCCGGGCTGCATCTGCCCCAGGAGCCACGGAGGATACGCAGGCGTTTGAAGCGAGTGGCTGGCGGCGGGGGGCAGGCGAGGCCGACAGCTGGTGAGTGTGGGCACCTCTGTGGAAGCAATCAGCCTGGAAGACGGAGGTGCATCAGGCTCTCCGGGGTCAGCCGCCCGTGCGTCCCGGAAGGCCTGCGCACGCCCATGTGTCCTCGTCACTCAAAGGGCCCAGCCCCTGGAGGCAGGAAGCCGCCGCAAGTGCTGGTGTGTCCGGGGGTATTTAGATCAAAGGCCCGCAGCTGGACGCGGGGGGCGGGCACGCAGCAGCTGCCCACGGCCTCCTCCCCCTGCGTCCGCCCCGCTGGGGGGTCCCTGTGGGTGGCGTGTGGGGCTCCTTCCCCGTGCGGGGAACCTGAGCGGTCAGGCCCACGTCCAGGCGCCTCCTGGACGCCCAGCCAGCCCCACAGCACGGAGTCTGGGACGTGGCCACAGGCTGAAGGGGCCACACACCCCGTGTGGGGGCCACGAGGAGGGGAGCTCAGCCCCCTTCAGGGGCGGCAGGGGTCTCGGCAGGCCTCAGGCGCCGAGGCGGTGTGGGGCCAGGGGTGCCGGGCACGCTGCCGGCTGCCTGTGAACGAGCATCGGGGAGGAAGGACATCAGTCACTTCCTTCCAGACCCGGCTCCAGACTCTGATCAGCTCCTGGGAGGGATCCAGTGACCACCGGTGTCCCCCAGGAGCAGCGCCGGGGGGGCACCAGGCAGGGACCCCGCACCCCGAGGCCCCGCGTGAGAGCCGTCCTAGGAAGCAGGGATGCCGCGAACCGGGCCAAGCCTCCGTGTCTCTGCGGGGGAGCCTGGGGCTTGCAGCGGGAGTTCGTTACACAGGGTCATGCACCTGCACCCCCAGAGCCTGTGGTCCAGGCCGCAGGGGCCCGGGAAGCAGCTGACGGGGGCTGGAGGCCCCGGTGGCAGCAGCCCTGAGCCACGCTGTGCCCGGCGCGGCGGCCAGTGAGTGCTGCCCGGTGCACAGGGGCCTGGGAGGCTGGGGGACGAGGGCGTCTGCGGGGTGCAGGATGCGGGGAGGGGCTCCGGGCAGGAACCTGGTGCCCGGGGGCAGCTCTCAGGGCCGTGCGGGGACCCCAGCCGGGCCCAGGGGAGAGCCCGAGTCCCGGGGGCAGACCTGGAGCCCGAGGGGTGGGCCGCGTCCTCCCACAGCCCCCAGCAGCCTCCGCGCTGGAGGGGATGGAGCACAGGCCGGAGCTGGAAACGGGCCCCAAGAGGGGGACGCGGGCACCGGCCGACACGGCCACGTCCGCACGGCTCCGGGCACAGGGTGGTGGGCCCTGGCTCCCCGTGCACGTGCCACGGGGCCTGAGGGACCGTCCAGAACTCGGCGTCTTCAATCCTCCGCTGTCCATGAGGTCGGAGAATGCAGCCCCCAAGCTCACGCCCCGAACACCCGCCTTCCCCGGCAGCAGCTGCTGAGCTGATGTGACCCCAAAGTCATCCCCTACCTCCAGCCCCCGATCTTCCTCCAGCAGGACACGGCGGTCGGGCGTCAGGGGCAGACTCCACACACTGGAGGGTCACGGTGGCCCGAGGGTGAGCGGCCGGGGGACAGGCTGGTGCTGAGCCGACGCCGTGTCCCTGTGAGGAGCCGCCAGGCTCAGCCTCCAGGCCCCGACGTCCGCCCCGCGGTCTGGCCCCTGCTGGTGTCCGCTGACCCCTGGAGAGCCTCCGTTTACCCACTTGCTGGGCCGTGCGAGGTGCCCTCAGCGCTCCTGCGGGCAGGGCCACGTGTCCCCTGCACGGGGCTGCGGTGGCACCTGGCTTCCATCCACGTCCCCCTAGAGCCCACGCGTCTGGGCGATGGGCCTCCACCATCCACCCCTGCGGGCACCCTGGGGGGTCACAAGCCCCACAGCCGGGCTCCGGCCTCCGGAGGGCCCTGAGCCCAGTTCGGATCCTGCCGGCCTCCTCTCAGGGCCTCCTCTCGGCAGCGCTGACCCAGACGTCTGCGCCGTGTGCGTCTGTCCACGCATGTGTGCAGCGGGGGCGGCTGGTGATGTTAGTGCTGGGCTTCCGGGGCGGAGACACGCCCAGGCACACGCGTGTGTGAGCACGCCACACAGCACGCGGCCCACACGTGCGGCGACAGGCCACCGTCACCGCTCATGTGCTGGAACCCAATACACAGGTCGGCCGTGGACGGCGAGGACGGTCACAGCCCGGTCACGACACGGCCCTCCGCAGGGCCTGGGTCCCCGTGTCCCCTTCCTGAGCAGGCGGGGGAGGCCGGGGAGAGGCTGCGGCTCTGCTCCCCCCGGAGCTCACACGCATGGGCTGGGGCACGGGCTCGATGGGCTGTGCGGCCCCCAGCTCACGGGCGACGCGGCCACCGCCAGGCACGCGGCTCCTGGGATCTGCTCCTGCGCAGGACGCCCGGGGGGCCCACACCAGTCCCCCAGGCCCCCCCACGCCTTGGGCGCATTCAGCATCGGGGGCTGCCCCAGAGCCCGGGTGGCTCCCCCGGGCCATCGGCGGGCATGTCGTCCCCCCCACGCCGGCCCCTGCAGCGCAGAGTCGCGGCGGGGAGGCCAGGGGGCCTTGACGAGGTTGCTAATTGCCGTGGCGACATGTGGCGGGTCGTCGGAGCCTCGGGCTCACATTGATGGGGAGCGTCACCCCGTCCCCCGCAGTCCAGCCGGAGGGCTCCTGCGGAAAGAGCTGCGGGCGCTGCGTCTCCATGGCAGCGGGCGGATTTGGCAGGAGGGCTGCGCGGCAAGGGGACGGTGACAAAGGATCTTTGATACAGAGGCGCACGAGGGCCGAGGTCCAGGAAGCCCGTTTCTAAAGGCCGCCCAGCCTCCGAGCGGAGGCCCTTGCTTCAGCCTCTGAGTTAGCTTTTGTTACCGAGGCTCCCAAGGCCCCGCCGCCCGGTCACGTGGGGCCCCGCGCTCTGTCCCCGAGCCAGGCCTTTTGTCCGGGTCACCTGCCCGGCTCAGCTGGCACTGGCACGGCCTGTCGCCGCCGCGTACAGAGGCCGATTTAGCTCCAAGCGGGTGCCCGGTGGAAGCAGAGGGGCCTGCGGGCAGCTCTGGGTGTCCCCCCACTGCACGACCAGGACTGGGACCGGGACCAGGGTGACGGCGGCAAAAACAGGAGTCACGAGCCTCCCAGGGCGCCTTCCCCGAGGCCTCAGCGTCCCCGGTCAGGCCGACAGCCTGTGGTTCCTGGGCTCAGACTCCGCCCCGTGCCCGGCACGGCCCCAAGAGCACTTTCTACAGAACACGGCCCTCCCCTGTGCAGCACAAGGGGCCGGCCTCCGCCTCCCGGCCTCTGCCTCCCAGCCTCTGCCTCCTGGCCTCGCCCTTCTGGCCTCCCCCTCCAGGCCTCCCCTCCAGGCCTCTCCCTCCAGGTCTCCCCCTCCTGGCTTCCCCCTCCCAAAGTCTCCCTCCCGGCCTCTCCCTCCTGACCTCTCCCTCCTGGCCTCCCCCTCCAGGCCTCCCCCTTCCGGCCTCCCCCTCCCGGCCTCTCCCTCCTGGCCTCCCCTTCCAGCCTCTCCCTTCCGACCTCTCCCTCCTGGCCTCCCCCTCCAGACCTCCCCCTTCCAGCCTCTCCTTCCCGATCTCTCCCTCCTGGCCTCCCCCTCCAGGCCTCCCCCTTCTGGCCTCCCCCTCCCGACCTCTCCCTCCTGGCCTCCCCCTCCAGGCCTCCCCCTTCCGGCCTCCCCCTCCCGGCCTCTCCCTCCTGGCCTCCCCCTTCCAGCCTCTCCTTCCCGACCTCTCCCTCCTGGCCTCCCCCTCCAGACCTCCCCCTTCTGGCCTCCCCCTCCCGACCTCTCCCTCCTGGCCTCCCCCTCCAGGCCTCCCCCTTCCGGCCTCTCCTTCCCGACCTCTCCCTCCTGGCCTCCCCCTTCCGGCCTCTCCCTCCCGACCTCTTCCTCCTGGCCTCCCCCTTCCGGCCTCTCCTTCCCGACCTCTCCCTCCTGGCCTCCCCCTTCCGGCCTCTCCCTCCCGACCTCTTCCTCCTGGCCTCCCCCTTCCGGCCTCTCCTTCCCGACCTCTCCCTCCTGGCCTCCCCCTCCAGGCCTCCCCTTCCCGACCTCTCCCTCCTGGCCTCCCCCTCCAGGCCTCCCCCTTCCAGCCTCTCCTTCCCGACCTCTCCCTCCTGGCCTCCCCCTCCAGGCCTCCCCCTTCCGGCCTCCCCCTCCCGACCTCTCCCTCCTGGCCTCCCCCTCCAGGCCTCCCCCTTCCGGCCACCCCCTCCCGACCTCTCCCTCCTGGCCTCCCCCTCCAGGCCTCCCCCTTCCGGCCTCTCCTTCCCGACCTCTCCCTCCTGGCCTCCCCCTTCCGGCCTCCCCTTCCCGACCTCTCCCTCCTGGCCTCCCCCTCCTGGCCTGCTTGTTCCCGCTGCACAGCCGAGCCCCTGGCTTCCCTCCATCTATGTGGGGGTTTCCTGCTGTGGCTCCGGGGGTGGGGAGGGGGCCCTGAGACCATGTCTCCTGGAGGCAGGACCCTCCCGAGGCACGTTGTCCCGATGGTTCATGGAGAAACGAGAGCCTCCAGAGGCGGCCAGAGTGTGGGGACGCGCCCCAGCAGGTGGGAACGGGACGGGAGGGCCTGGGGCAGGGCTCTGGGCGGAGGAGGCCTGTGAGTCCCAAGGCCGAGGGGCGGGCAGGCCGCGGGGGTGGACCCCAGCCTCACGGGCTCTGGGGAAGGGGCGACGGGGGTGGGGTGGGGGGAAGTTGAGGCGGGAGCCAGAGGGCGGCCGTGTCGGGGTGCGGGGTGGGATGGGGGCACTCACCCACCAGCCTCCAGTGGGAATGACGAGAGTGGAGACACCAGGGAAGCCCCTCGGAGGCGCCGGCCTGCTCATGGCCGCTGACACGAGGCCCCACGCCGCCCCGGGGCCACGGAGGGAAGTGCAGTCCCGACCTGAGAGCCCCGGCCGAGGGGGACGCCCAGGGTGACACCTCCCCTGGAGCCTCAGGGTCGCGGGCTGACGAGGACAGGTCCTGCTCCCTGGGGTCTCCATGAGCTCTGCTGTCCTCACCACCCTCACCACCCCCGGAGAGAACGGGGGCAGGGGTGGCCAGGGCCCCCCGTGGGGTTGTCCAGGGCCCCAGGGCTGCCCAGAGGCCCAGGGACCAGCCAGGTGCCCGTGGGAACACACGCTCCCCGGGAAACGGAGCTACCAACCCTCTAGACCACGGCCCGAGCCCAGAGCTGGGGGGAGGCGAAGCCCCGAAAGCTGCGTCACCTGCTCCTGGGTGGGAGGCCCGCGGCTGGCAGGACCAGAGCAGGGCCGCGCGAGGAGGCTGTGGGGGCGGGTGGGGTGAGGGCCTCCGGGCTGGGCGCCCCGGGCCCCACGCACGACCTCGGCCTCAGGGTCTGCCGGTTCCTTCGAGGGCCTGGCTGGTGCGGCTGCCGTCCTGGCCACGACGTCCCTGCCAGCGGACGGAGGCTCCCCGGGCCCGGCGTGGCGGGAGCGCCTTCTCTCGGCCGGCGGGACCTCGGAGCCCCGGCCCAGACTCCGCGGGCGCCCCCGGCTCACGTAGCCGGCCCATCATTGTTCTTTGACGCAGGCTTGTATTAACTGTTATTAATGTTACAGTATTAAGAACAGATGAAACATCAATTGAGTCAGTGGGGTGTCCTTTGGGGGTTACGCACGGAATATGTTGAAAGGACTTTTTAAATGTCTTTAAACTCAAGCTCCAGATGGTGGCCAAAGATGCGTTGAGGACATTCTGCGTAAATCAAAAGGAGTAACAACAGAAATAAAAACAACAGCAACAAAAGAGGCACATGAGCGAATTTGTGTCATGATCCATTTATTCATTAATGCGAAGAACATGGCTCTGCGGGCGCGAGAATGGGGTGAGGAATAATCTACCTAAGAACGCACTCAGCCACGGGGGCAAAGACGCGTACATTTAGAACCACAAAACGTCGCTCAGAGAAAGCGAAGATACAACCTGGACAGACAGGAAAGCATCGGCCCTCGTGGATCCGAAAAATTAACGTCGTTGGCACGTCCGTACCGCCCAGGGCGACCTGCAGACCGAACGCGGTGCCGATCAAAAGCTCAAGGGCATTTTTGTGGAAATAGAAAAATCCCTCCAAAATTCATGTAGAGCCTCGAGGAACCCCAGAGGAGGGAGTTAACAGCCTGAGAAAGAAAAACGCACCAGAAGACTCACGCTGCCTGGATCACAGACCTGGAAATAAGACCCAACGTATCAAACTCTTAGAAGGAAACATGGATGAAATGACGTTGGATTTGGCGAGAATGTCCTGGATTTCACGCCAAAAGCATAGACAACAAAAGCTTAAAATAGGTGAGTCGGATTTCGACAAAATTAAAGATTCCGCGCGTCGTGGGGCGCTGTCCACAGAGCGAAGTAAGGACAAAGTGAAGGAACGTGAGGGACGAAGGAAGCGCCCGCTGACCGTGTAGCTCGCGGGGGTCGGCAGCCGGAGCGTGTAAGGGCGCCTACAACCCAACCGCGAGCAGCAAATCATTCATTTGAGGATGGACAAGAGACCTAAATAGACGTTTCTCCAAAGAAAACGCAGAGTGGCCAACAAACACATGAAGAGACGCTCGACGCCCCTGATCGCGAGGGAAGGGCCAACACGCCGCGGTGGGCACCCCGGCCCCGTGAGGACGCGCCCCACCCGCCGTGCAGGACGAACACGCGCCGTTGACCTCGGAGCCCTCGTGCGCCGCTGGCGGGAACGTCGAACGGCGCAGATGCTGTGGAAAACGGTGCGCGGTTTCCCGAAAAACTAAACATGGCATTACCACAGGATCAGGCAGTTCCTCTGCTCCGTACGCACCTAAAGTAGGTGACAGCGGGTCCCTGTAAGGTGTTTTACACCGTTTGCAGCAGCATCATTCGCAGCAGCGGAACACGAAGCGACCCAAGTGCCCGCCGATGGGCGAGCCGATAAGCCAAAGGAGGTCGATCCGTACAACAGGACGTTATTCAGGAATATTAGGAAGGAAGGAAATCCTGCAGTATGCTCCACCGTGGATTAGGCCTTGAGGGCGTTTGCCGAGTGGAGCAAGCCGTTCACGCACAGACACGCAAAACTCACGGCGATTCCACTGCCCGGAGCCAGCGGGTCGCTCAAATCCAAAGAAACGGGACGTGGGGTGGGAGGGGATTGCGGGGGCTGCGGCCGGGGCCGGGGCGTCCCACCCGGACAGAGTTCGGTTTTGCAAGACGAGAACCTTCTGGAGACTGGTCGGGCCGCGAGGTAAGGGACGTAAGGCACCGAGTGTCCCCCCCGGACACGGGTCGGCTGTTAACGCTCTGTTGGGCGCTCGTGGCCCGAAGAAATGATTCGACGCCTGTAACAGGAGCTGGAGACACGTCCTGAGACTTGTCCCTGCGTCAGGGGACTCAGCCCTCATGGAGCCACGCAGGCCGGTGGGGCCGCCAGGGAGGTGAAGCGGGGACCCCTGGGGAACCCCGATGCCGGGCAGCCGTGGGGGACTGGTCCCTGCGGGGACCTCAGGCTCGCAGCCGGTCAGCGCCAGCTCAGAGGCACGTGCGCGACGCCCGCTGGCCCCTCCGCCTCATGACCGAGTGGGACCCTGGGCCGGCAGGTCGGCCACGCAGAACCAGGGAGCTCGCGAGGCCGGGCGAGCCCTGGGACGCCACCGACGCTGCCACCCTCCGGCCGCCCCAGCCTCTGAGGATGGGACCTCACATGGGGTGGGGTGGGGTCTCGTCACGCAGAACGAGGAACCAGGAGGCCTCGTGGCCGGAGCGACCTCAGCTGCACCGGGCAAGTGGCTCCGGCCGAGGGCGCCAAGCCGGGCGGGTGGCCGTGAGGACGTGGGTGCAGCCTCAGTCCCGCCCAGAGGCCCGGTCCAGGCTGCACCGGGGCCCCGGGCAGGTGGGCACGGCGCTCTCGGTCGTGTCGCTTCCGTTTGTACAGTGGAGCCCCTCGGGGGCAGCGACCCCTGCGCTGTCACATCTCGGGCCCTTGTCCAGGAGCGGCGATGACCCGCAGCAAATGTCTCTGCCCAGTGTCCGCCCCACGAGGCTCGGGGAGCTGGGAAGTCTCTGCGATTAACTGACATGCTCGGGGCCGCACCCCAGGACTGAGCATGCACCGCCTGACGCCACCTGCTGACACTGGGTCCGGGGTGTAGGGTCGGGGGGTCGCGGGTCCTGTGGTCAGGAGGGCTGGGGGGGGTCTGGGGACCTGAGGGTCTGGGGTTCTGGGGTCCGGGAGTCTTGGAGTTGGGGGATCTGGGGGGGCCGGGGGCGTCCAGGGGTTGGGGGTCCTGGGGCCCGGAGTGTCAGAGGGGGTCTGTGGGTCGGGGGGGTCCGGGAGTCAGGGGTTCTGGGGTTCCAGGGTCTGGGGTCTTGGGGTCAGGGGATCTGGGGGGTTGGGGGTCCAAGGGTCCTGAAGTCTGGGGGCCGGGGGATCTGGGGGTTGGGGGTCCGTGGTCAGGGGTCCTGGGGTCCGGGGCTCCTGGGGTCCTGGGGTTGGGGGATCTGGGAGCGTTGGGGGGTTTAAGAGCTCTGGGAGTTTTCAGGGGGGTGGGTGGTCCTGGGGTCCGGGGTTGGGGGGTCTGGGGGTTGGAGGGGTCTGGGGTGTGGGGTCCTGGGGTGTGGGGTCCTGGGGTCGGGGTTTGGGGGTCCAGGAATCTGGGGTCTGGGGTCGGGGGTCCTGGGATCTGGGGGGGTTAGGGGGATCCGGGGGCCGGAGGTCCTGGAGTCCTGGGGTCCTGGGGTCCTGGGATCTGGGGGTTGGGGGAATCTGGGGGCCGGGGGCCTGGGGGCCTGGGAAGAGGCGCTTCAGACCGGGGGCTCCCAGCAGGGCAGCCGCGTCCTGGGTCTCGGGCTCCGTGTTCACAGGACGCTCGCAGCGCGGAGGCCCAGCGTGACGGCGGCGGCAGGAGGAAGGTGCGTGATGCCCACCTCCGGGCGCTGCGCCTCAGCCCTGCGTGGTCCCCGGGGCGACAGGCGGGTTTGCAGGCGCGACGCCGGCGGGAACCCAGAGGAGAACCACCAGGCTGTGCGCTCCTGCTACGAGTTAGTAACGTGGTCACCTGCGAGTCACCGTCCAGGTGCTTTCATGAGCCTTGTGCCCAAACAGGAGCCCGGCCGCCCGGGACCCTCCGGCTGGCTGCTCCGGAGCAAAGCCCACGGGAAGCCGCCTCGGCGGGACCCTGGAGCGCTGCCTGGGCACCGGGTGACGCGGGGCAGCCACCGGCAGCTCACTGGCCACGGCCCGTCTGTGTGTTTGGTCCCTCAGGAAGCATCTCGACTGTGGCTCGAAACTAAGCAGCAAGAGTCTGTGCCCAGGATGGACGTCGTGTGGGACCGTCCACCCTGGAGACCTGTCAAGTGGCTCCTGCGCGAGGCACACGCCAGCGTCCGAGCCGCCCACCCGGCCCCCCACGGAGGATACAACCCGGATCTCCGCGTCGCTCACTGACGACGGCTTGTCACGCTCCAGCACGGGGCAGAGTCTGCACGCTGCGGGCGCGGGGGGTCGGGGACACCAGGGGCAGGAGGTGGGGCGCTGGCAGCCGTGGGAGACGCCGGGGGCGTTTCTAGGCCCGAGGCTGCTGTGCGTGGAGCCCGGAGAACCAGCCGCGGCGTCCGGGGGGCTCGCAGCTCGCGCCGCCCTGCAGTCCGTGCGGTGTCCGGCCGCTGCGCGCCTCCCCACGCCGCGGACACCAGGCACGCCGTCTCACAGTCGTCTCCAAAGCTCTTGCCCCCGCGCCTGCCAGCTTGCACACTCGCCGCGCGTGCGAGGAGCGCAGGGGCCTGGTTCTCGGCTTCGCCTTCCTGGAAAGCCTTGAGGGACAATAGACCAGGACGTGGGGCCCCCGGCGTGGTCTCCCTGGTGCTCGTCAGACCGCGCGTGGCACCGTGGAGCATCGCCGGGGGCCCGTCCCACTTGGACGAGGGTTTGCGCGTCCACGGGGTTGCTTGCGGGAAAGGTGAGGGCTTTGTGAGCTGAGTCAGTAGGACACGGGGAAGAGTCAGGGCAGGGAGCCTGCGCCTGGGCTCTGGGAAATCGCCCTCCCGGGAGCAGGGGGCACGGGGAACCCAAGCTGGTGGTGGGGAATCGCGCAGGGTGGCAAATAGCACTTTGCTCCCACTTCCGCTGAGTTTCTGATGAAATGAGAGCAGCTTCTGAGGGCCGGGAGGCAGACGGCCGAGCGCCCCGGCTCCCCCCAGCGCCAGCCGTGCCAGCCCCCCGGCCCGGCTCCCACCACCCTCCCGGCCGACCGCTTTGGCCTCGACTCGTGTTAGGGACAGAAGTTAGGTCTTTAAAACCAGATCGGTGTGAATGCACTGAATTCGGGCCGCAAGGAAAATTTCTTGTAAGCTGTATTAACGTGTCGCTTTCTTTTAGATGGAAATACGGTGATTTGGGCAAGTTCCGAACGAACGGTTAAAAGAACTGATGCATCAGAGTCCAACGTGTCGAGACTCACGGGCGTCCAGCTGCCACAGGAGGTGCCCACCGTCTCCCGGCTGGTTCAGAAGTTCCCGTAAACAAAAGCATCGTGGCACCAACTAGATTTCTCTCCCTTGTAATTTCTGTTCTACGTCCAGAAACGGGCCGAACTCAGTCGCCAGAGCACCAACCTGCGCCAGGACAAGACTCGGTCATTCTTGTTCAGAGACGTATTCTCGGTTCCTAAACCAGTGCCTGATACCCAACAGCCCCTCAATAAATGCCACCGAGTCTGCCCCAGGGGACTCCGTCTTCCCGCCCGGCCAGCCCGCCTCGTGGACCCCGGACGGCGTGGGGCGCTCCTCCGGCTCCGTTCTGACATTTATTCTCTGGGAAAGGCAGCTAGAGCTGCTGCTGGTGGGCCGCACGGCGGACGGCCGACACACGCACCCCGAGAGCAGGGGGCGCAGGCACCGGGGCGCTGGCGGGGTCAGCAGCGTCCCTGCCCCTAACCCCGCAGGTCCGTATTCTCTAACTTTCCATCTGCACGACGCACTGCTTTGCCTCGGGACGCCGCGTGCCCGTGGCTGCGGAGAAGCAGGCGTGGGGAGCCCTGTCCTCCCAGGAGCCGCGGGCCCGCGTCTGACCCCACCGGTGGCACCACAGCTGGGATTTCGGTTCCCCTGACGGGGAGTCCAGCTTGGTCCCCGCCACCCCTCAGCGTGCAGAGGCTAAGCCTGCAATGAGGCCCCCACAGAGGTCCTGCTGCCCGTGCAGATGGCTTCAGGTCCCTTTCCCTGGGGTCTCTTCTGCCCCCGAGGAGTGGATACCCTGCTGTGGGGGGGGGGGAAGGGAGGGGGGAAGGGGGAGAGGAGGGGAGGGGGAGGGGGAGGGGAGGGGGAGGGTACAGGAAGCAGGAGGGGAAGAGGGAGGGGAGAGGAGAAGGGAGAGGGGAGAGGGGAGGGGAGGGGAGAGGGGGGAGGGGGTAATAGCAGGACGGGAAGGAGGCAGGAGGAGCAGGATGGGAAAGGCCCTGGGGCCGGAGCGGAGGGTGGGGCGGGGGGGGGTCTCTGACCTCGGGCTCCACTGCTGGGGGGCCACAGACGCTGCCGCGGAGGAGACGGGGCTGCGTGGGGGCTGCACCCAGAGGGGCTCCTGGGCCCACGTGCCCTGCACCGACAGGCAGAGTAGGGGGAGTCCAGTGGCTGCAGGGTCCAGCCCCGACGGTGCGGACGTCCCTCCCCTCCAGGACCTGCCCGTCCCGAGAGGGCGCGACTGCAGTGACGCGCAGCCTGTTCCCGAGGACACCAGCCGGGGCAGGAAGCCGTGGGCAGGGGGCAGGAGGGGTCAGGGGGCAGCGGGCGAGGCCGTCGGCCGCCCTGGAGGCTTCCCTGACGGAGGAAGCGGCTCCTTTCCACCCCGCTCCCTAAAGAACCTTCCTGATTTGCGGCTGGCAGCACAGGGACGGGCAGCAGGGAAGAGAAGAGGCGACGGGCGGGCCGCGCAGGACTCGGCTGGCTCCTTCCACGTGCAGCAGGACAGGGGACACCGAGGGGACAGTGCGCACGGCCTGCGGCGGGACCTCGCGACGAGAAGAGGGCGCCCCGGGCCGGGATGCGAGAGGACCCACCCGCAAAACTGCTGAGCCAGCAGCAGCCGTTGGGACCCTGGCCACGAGCCATCCAGCATGGGGACAGGGCCGGGCACCCCGAGTGCTCACGGGACACAGTGACACATCCCAGAGCAACAGTCGGCGATAGGAATGCACACGGCCCCTGCAGGAGCCGCGACCCAGAGGCCGGATTCTCCTCCCCAGGGACCATGTGGAGGACGGATTCCCCTTGAGGACCTGAGGGGACAGGGACCCCCCTCCCCAAGTAACTGGGGGGACAGGGACTCCCCTCCATAGTAACACCTCAGTACATGCACGCGGGGACCCCTCGGCACACGTGAATCCACCGTCAGCCCCCGGGGTCTTACTGGAGCCTGCACAACACGCCAACACTTCGGGGCCCCCTCAGGATCAGGATCCCAGGACCCGTCTGCCCCCTGAGGGCTCCCCTGGGCGGGCGACAGCAGGGCTCTGAGCTGGGTCACGACGCTGCCCGCAGAGCGGGGTCTTGTGTCTCTGGACGTTTGCAGGCCCCGCGCGTGTGCACAGCCCAGGCCACACCCAGGGCCACGGTCCCCGATGGGTGCGGTGCAGGCGCAGCTCTGGGGCCGGACGTGCCCTTGTGCCGCGTCACAGGAGGACCCTCCCCAGCACGGGGCCCTCACGGACGCGTGACTCAGAGGTCGGGTCCCGCTGGCGCCGGGGGCGATGCCGGGAATGACGTCGGCCTCGGACGCAGGTTCAGTGCCGGGCAGGTGACGTGTCACAGAGAGGACGGCCTGGACGAGACGCGTGTCACAGGGGGCCGAGGACGCTGGCGGCCGTCACCGAGGCGCGGAGGGGCTGCAGGCAGGTCCTTCCCGGGAAGCTTTTCTTTTTTTTCTTTTTAAAAGATTTTATTTATTCATTCATGAGAGACACGGAGACAGAGAAGCAGAGACACAGGCCGAGGGAGAAGCAGGCTCCATGCAGGGAGCCTGACGTGGGACTCGATCCCGGGACCCCGGGGTCACACCCGGGGCTGAAGGCGGCGCTAACCACTGAGCCCCCCGGGGGCCCCAGGAAGGACTTTTCTAAACGGTGGGCCCTGTGCTTACCGCCCAGCGGGCTCCTGTGGGCCGTGCAGACACCCGTGGCCCCGCGGGGCTGTCCCCGGAGCTGGGTTAGTGAAAAGGCCTGAATCGCACAACACGTCCCATGTCGCGCCACGCACCTGCCTCTGTCTGCTCTTTGCATCTCTCCGATTGTTGCACGTGCGGATGCGACCCCCGGGGCCGGAGGAGTGGGCGGTGCACAGGGCGGTGCTCGCGGGAGCCTCCCCCCACCGCCTCCCTGCTTTCTGTTCCTGCAGGGAGTGCCCTGGGCAGGGGGGCAGGGGCTGGGGGACTGGGGGGCTGGGGGCAGCCGACAGGAGGGGCCGCGCAGGGCCGCGTGCTCACCCGCCCTTCAGTCCAACTCCAGACGCCTGCAGCACAAGCCCGGCAGCCGCGCTCCTCAGACACATGCTCCTGGCAGGGCCCTGGGTGCTGTGCGGGCCCTGGAAGCTTCTAGGTGCTGCACCGGGAGGGAGCACAGCTGTTCCGAGGGCAGGGCCGCCCAGGACGCCGCGGTCACCAGCCCCTGGGCCTGGGAATTGGCTGATGCTTCCCAGGAGCTACTTTAGGCTTCGGGGACACAAGCCTGCAGGTGCCCTTGTGGACGAGGGAGCCTGCGTGTGCGTGTGCGTGTGGGGCTCCCGCTCCTCGCTCCTCCCGCGCCGCCCCCGCCCTCACTGACCGGGCCTCCTCTCAGGGGCCGCCCGCCGCTCCCGCCAGCCCCGCACCCGCCGCCGCACGCTGCCCTCGCCCAGAGGGCCAGGACCGTGGCCATCGGCAAGGCACACGGGCGTGTCCATGTGCATGCACACGGGTGCACACTGCAGCACACGCTCCCCGGGGCTCGCTGCACGCCCGTCCACCGCGTACACACGTGCACACACACCCATGTGCACTCACACCACCATCACCCGTGTCCCATTACAGGTTCCCGGGGGACGGGGGTTTCCTGGAGCCCGAGGACCCCCAGCCCAGTCCTGGGTCCTTCGGCAGCCGCCGCCCCACAGCCTGCCCGTCCGGGTGTGGTGCCCGCAGGCCTGTGTCCCGTGCGGGGGCAGCTGACCCCCTGCAGCTCCTTTTCTTTTTTTCACATTTTATATTAATTAATTATGAATTTATTTATTTATTAATATTGGGGTTCACTTTGCTCCTTTTCTAAAGGCGCCCCTGGCCGTGAAAGAAGCGGTGCCGCCAGGCTGCCCCGGGATGTGTGTGCGGGGCCCCCTCGCCGTACCCACCGCCGCGGGGCAGCCCACCCGTCCCTCCGGCCCCCTGCAGCCTGGGGCAGAGGCCCAGGCGAGGCCTCCTGTCGGAACCCTGTGCTCCAGGCCGCCTCTGACGCTTCCTTTTCTGGAACTTGCCACCTTGTTTGGTGATGAGGCAACAGCACGGCACCCGGACGTATCGCTGCAGCCGGTAAATATTTACACGAGTCGGCCCGACGGGCGCTCGTCTGCGCAGCTGGCAGGAGCAGGCGCGGCCCTGACCCCTCGCTTCCACCGGGGCAGCCGCCGTGTCGGGGCCCCGGGAGGCCGGGCGGCTGCTGCCCCGGGCTGGGCCTCCCCGGGTGCTGGGGTGTCCCCCGTTGCTTTTCCCCAAACGCCAGTGAGGCCCCCTGCCCGTAGCAGCCGCGTCCTGGGAGGCACCGTGGGCCGAGGTCCCCCAGCGCCGCTCGGCCGTCCCGGACCCTTCGTCATCCTCGCTGCTGCACACAGTGCGACGGTCACCCTCTCAGTGGGGCTGCGACAAGGACCCTACGGAGGTCTGCGTGCCCGTCCGGGGGGCTCGGGCGCCCCCCGCACCTGCTCTCCGCCGCCGCCGCGCTCTGAGCCGGGCACAGCCTTGGCTCCAGGGAGGGCCCCCGCTGCCAGCCTGAGCATCTGTGCCCACCAGGGCGCTGCCGCCGGGTCAGGACCACCCACGGCACGTGCGTGAGCGTCATGGGGCGAGACCCGAGCCCTGGACGACCGCGGACACCGCGTGTGCCCCCGCCACCCGGTCTGTCGCGGCTCCACCCTGAGCGCTCTGGCCGCTGTGTCCGGGGATCCCCGTGTCCAGGAGCCCCTTGTGCTGCCCTGCAGCCTCGTCGCGGCCTGCATGTCGCCTCCGGGACCAGTTGACAAACCCAGCGACCCCGAGTGCTCTGCGTGGCGAGTCGTCTGCGCCGACGGCCCCACCAACAGGGCCTCTCACGTCCTGAGGCTCACCAGGTCCACGCCAGGTGCCCTCCTGGTGACAGACCCACGAGCGAGTCATCAGGGAACCCGACGCTGCTGGCTGTGCCGTATTTAATTCAGGGACGGGATGGATATTCAAGTGAGGAGCCACTTCCGTGTCAGATGCCCTCAAGTCACTGTTACGATTGGAAGTTTAGATTTTTTTTCTTCATTTAAAGCTTTTTAGGGCCCAGCAGACCCGCCCTGTGTGGCCCTGGGCTTGGAGACGCCCGAGGCCCAGCCCGCCCCGCGGTTCCCGGCTAGAGGCTCGCTCCCACTCGGTGGTTCCTCTCGTCGCTCGCTCTGCCCAAGCTCCTCAATCTCCTGATTTTCCAGCAAATGAGATATTATGAAAGTCTTGTTTATCTTACAGCCAAATATCTCAACTCAAACATTCCATTCCAGCAGCATGACCCGGAGTTTGGCACGTTCGTGGCTGCATGGAGCAGCTGGCCCTCCCTCGACAGCCACCGAGAAGTGCTTCCTGCCCCTCCGTCAAGGTCCCGGGGGCAGGGTGACGGATGAGCCGGGTGGCCCCGTGCGACCTGGAGGGCAGCGCCCCCCCCCCAGAGGGCTCCCCCCAGGGCGCGGGCCTGTCAGCCCCACCGCGGCCGCCCCCGGGACCATCGAGGGCCCGTCCTGCCCATGCGTCCCCTGCGTCCCAGCCTGGGGAGGGGAGGGCGGCCGTCCTGGCAGGGGGGGGGGGGGAGGCTGACGCCTTCATGCCCATGTGGCAGGGGTGAAGCCCCGGGAGGGGAGGCTCTCAGGCTTGGTCTCAGGTGCGAGGCGGCGACACCTGTGGCATCTCCAGCTGCAGCCTGGGGGTCGTGGGGGCTGCAGGACGGTGGCCTTGGCCTAGCGCGTGGGGGGCCCCTCGGCAGGGGGCGCAGGACGGGTGTGAGGGGAGGGCAGCCGGGGCTTCAGCTGCGCCCTGAGCAGGGAGGGTGGGGGAGGGGGCTGCCGGGTGGCCTGGCTGAGGTGGGGGCGGGACACGGAGCCCAGCAGGCGCAGCTCGGGACTGGACGGCTGCAGGCGGCGGTGACGACACGGGGCCCAGGGCCAGGCCCAGGGGTCACGGGGAGAGAACCCCGAGCTCCGAGGGCCGGAACCAGGAGAGTGAGTCCCACGGAAGCCGAAGGGGAGAGGCCTTCCCGGGAGCGGGGGCGGCGGGCCTCGTCCCTGGAGCCAGGAAGCCACCACATCCGGCTGTGAAGGGCAGCGGCTCTCGGCCTCCGCACGCACGTGACAAGGGGTGCAGGCCGCGTCCCAGGGGCAGGCCGGGCGTCGGGGTGCTGCCCCGCAGGACTCCCCACACACTCAGCCGGCGCCAGGCCCCGCGTGTTGGGACTCAGGGCTGGGGCTCCCGTGTGTGCCCGGGCCTCGTCTACACCGCAGGCTGCATCCCCGGGGACGCGTGAGCCAGGTCTGTGGTGCTTTCTCCAGGGCCTGGGGCGGCCACGGCCTGGAATCACCCGGGATCTGGCTCGGGTCTGAGGGCGCCCGGGGAGGCCCAGGAGCACCCACGCGGCACAGGGCAGCTCAGGTGCACGTCTGCCCACACAGAACAGCCCCCCGGCCCCGGCAGGTGGGTCCTCGGGAACTGTCCAGGTGGGATGACAAAGGGTGCACGCGGCAGGTCGTGACCTTCACCGAGCGAGGTGCGGCTCAGGTAGTGACCCTTCTGCCCAAGAGCGGGGCCGGAGGGTGGCCGTGGGCGCTGGAGGGTCAGGGACGACTGAGCAGCCGGGGGCACAGCTGCGGGTGCAGGTGCGCTTGTGGCCGGGAGGAAGCGCAGCTCAGCGGGGGGACAGGCCGCGTGCCAGGGCCCCACGGGAGCTCCACAGCGAGTCTGAGGCTCCGAGTGCGGGCGCCGGGCTGCGGCTGCTGCAGGGGGTCGGCGTCCTGCCTGCGTGCTCACGGGCTCCCGGGGACCCAGGAAGCTTTCTCCAGGGCTCCCCGGGCCAGGCGGTCACCGGCTCAGGGAAGCTCGAGGAGCCCCTGGGGAGGCCGCGGGGGACCCCAAGGGAGGGCTCGGGGCGCACGTCCGCCTGCTTGCTGCGCGCACAACGGCCGATGCGAGCACCGTGAGGGCAGGAGGTCCCGTCCCACCATCTCACAGGTGACCCCAGCCCGAGGAGCAGGTCCCCACTGGCCACACACAGTTTCCACTTCGGGCTCTTGCAAAAGTCACTGTTACAAATACGTGATTCGCAGGCTGCGTCCGGGAAGCGTAGCCCTGTACGTATTCATCGCAGCCGCCCTGATGCGAGATGAGAGAAAATCGGTGTTCGACATACCCCCAGGACCGTTTCCTCACAGAGAATGATACGGTTGAGGGGACGGAGGAAAAGGACGAAAAGCAGAAAAGGGAAAACGCCTCTCGCTCTCGCAAGGCGGCCACGCCCAGACGCAGAGCAGGAGCGAGGAGCCTGCGGACCGTCCCCACCAGCTCGGCCCCCAGGCGGCGGCCCTCGGCGCCGTTCCAGGCTGCCCCTGCGTCCCCCCGTGGGGTCTCGGGTGCACGGCCCCCCAACGGGCAGAGCGTGGTCCCTAACACACAGGAGTGCGCGTGCAAGCGGGCGGACGGTGTTCTCGCCGCGCGGCGTAAGGGCCGCAGCACACGGCACGAGCCCGGCGCTGCTCCAAGTGCTTTCTCGGGGGGCGGGGGAGGGGGCGCACATCCTCGGGAGGGGCTGTGGCTGGGTGACCTGCCCGGGGCCCGCAGGGAGGACCGTGGGCAGCGGGTCCCGGAGGCCGGGGGGGCTCTCGGCTCCCACACCCACCCCGAGACGCCCCCACGGGTTTCCCCCCCAGGAGACGAGCCCACGATGCTCGTCATCTCCGGGCACAGCCACGGGGAGGAAGCCACATCCCAGGAGCCCCACGCGGCCAGGGCGCATTCCTGGGCTGCTCTGCTCAGGAGGCAGCGCCCAAGCGAGGACAAGCGGCAGGCCAGGCCTCAGGGCCACGTGGCCACAGGGATCTGGACACCGAGGCGACCCCGCACCCGCGGGGCTGTTTCCTTCTCTGCACGGGAGAGATCGCTGCCGGAGTCGCGGCCACGGGGGGCCTGGAGGGGGCGGCCACGCAGGGATTAATTAGCCCAGGACGCGCTTGGGAAATAACACCCAGGAGGCCCGCTGCAAGCGACCTAGTTCTCCTAAGGCCAATGCCACGTCCTCCCCGCACGAGGAAAGCTCCTCTACCCACAGGCAGGCGCCTGCCCCGGGCCGTCACCCGTCTGGGCCCCGATGCACGGGGTGGCCACTCGGCGTCTCAGCAGCAGCTGCTTCCGGGGCCGGGGCGCGTGCCCCCCGCCTGCCTCGGCGCCCTGAGGGTCCCTTGTGTTTGTCTCCACTTTGCATCCACTGCGGCCCACTCGGAGCCCGCCGGACGGAGCGTCTGGAATCACCAAGGGGAGCCCGGGCGCAGGCACCCGCTTGTCCAGGAATAAGTGACGCGTGTGGGGTGTTCTTGGAACCCGGGGAGCAGAAAGTCCCTGGTGGGTTCCCAGAACCTTCCTGCCCTCCCGGCCCACTTGAGGAGGGAAGTTCCGGATTCTGCGGTGAAGATGAGTCATGTGCTGTGCTGAGGGCCCGGCCGGGCGTCGCCGCGGAGAGCAGTGAGCGCTCGCACATCTGGAAGGCCTTAGGACGCCGGCCAGCTTGGCCCGGCTCCGCGTTTGGACGCAGAAACACTCCGATGAGCTCGGGATCCAGCCGACACTCCGCGTGCGTCCCTGGGCGGCGGGACTTACCCGCTGCCCGGGCTTCGCGGGGTGAAGGTGCCCCTTGCTCAGCGAGCGTTTCCCACACTTGCCGGATTACGGGGTTTGTCTGGTTAAAATAGCGGCGCCGAGGGCCTGCCGGGGGTTCTGGCCTGGCGGGGGCGCGGCCCCGGGGACAGAGGTGGTCGTGCGACGAACGTGTCCGCAAACCCTCGCTCTGAGGTCAGGATGTCCGGGGGTCAGGGCGACAGCAGGACCGCTGGGCCGGCACCGCCTCCCAGCCCGCCCGCCGCACGGCCGCACACGCGGGCCTCCAGGAACCCGGCTCTCGCCGCCAGCCCAGGCCCCCCTTGTCCCCGGGGTCAGTTACTAGTCCCCCGGGCAGGGGCGTCGGGCGCCCACGGGCTGCGGCCTTTGCGGGCACCCACCTGCCGGGGCCTCGGGAGTTCCACGTGGCCGGGGCTGGAGGTTCGACCGCCGCTTCCCCGAGACGGCCTGGTGCATGCAAAAGCCCAACGTCTGTGCGTCTGGGCACCTGGGCGAGTCGGGCCGTCTGCTTGCCCTGCGGCCGGTCCTGGTCGGCCTGTGGGCAGCGCTCCCCGCACGGGCACCTCTGAGGCAGCCCGCCGCGCCCACGCGGGCCCACGTGTGCACCAGCGGCCACCAGGTCCGCTGCTGCGGAGCTCCCGGCTGCTGAGGGCCGCGGGCGGAGAGGACACGGGTGCAGCCGGGGACCAGGACGGGGCCCAGGTTCGGGGGGTGGAGGGTCTGCAGTGTGACCACGCGTGTGAGCGCGCAGGGCAGTGGCGGAGAGCCCGGATGACGGGGTGTCTTACAAAGCGGACCTTGCAACCCAAAGTCTAAAATGCACACGTGTGAATCCAAATGGACGCTCGAGACGCACCCCCGCGAGAAGCAGAGTGCGTGGGTCGTGGCTGCCGGGGTGATGCGGCCCCCACCTTGCCGCCTCCTGCAGACGAGTACATGGACGCTGTGTCTCGCTCCTTTGCTTCAGCCCCGGAAGCAGGACGGGCAAGGGCAGATGGTGGGGTCTCCGGACACATGTGGGGCTCCTGGCTGTGCCCGAGGTACCCCCCCAGGCCATCCCAGCCTTCAGATTTGGCTGGTCGGTGAGCGGAGCCGCTGAGGAGGGCAGGAGGGCCGGGGCTCTCCAGCATCACCCCCTCCCCACACCCACCCTGCGAGCCATGGGCTGCGCCTGCCCTCCCCCAGCCCTCCAGCCCCACGCCCGCTGGCTCCAAGGCCCACCCGTCCACGCCCTGTACTTGTGCTCCTGCAGGGGTGAGGCCGTGAGAGCCCCGGGTGCCAAACAGACGCTGTGACTGGCTCCTCCAGCATCAGCAGGATGAGGACCGGGCAGCGATCACACGAGTCAAACAGCCCTGGAAAGTCCTCAGAGCGCCCACAGGCCAGAGTACCGTGCGGGGGGCACCAGCGCTGGGGTCCTGTCGTCAGAGACGGGGTCACACTTCCTTCTGTTTAAACGTCGAGCCCAGGGGCAGGCGGGCAGCGCAGCGGGCGCCGCGGCGACGCGAGGACTGCGGACCCCAGCCCAGCCCCACCGCTCTGCACCTGCACACGGCCTCGCGGTCAGCCAGCACACCTGCGGCTGCACACCCCGCCCACTGCCCACGGCGGACGGAAAGTGCACGCTGCGCGGGTCAGGGTTTCCCAGCCTCCGTGTCCGGGATGTCTTGGGGGGGGGTGTGCACTCTCCAGCCTCCAGGCTGACTCTGCCTGGAGCCCCCCACCCCTGACCCAGCAGCCCCGTGGCCTCCATTCCGCTCGCCCGCCACAGGGTGCCAGAGCCAGGCCTCCAACTCACGGTTTCTAATCCAGAACATGACTAACGATCATTCCTCTGCGTCTGCTGGCTCCGCTCTAGCGGGGGAGCTGGCCTGGACCCAGCAGCTTCTGTGCCCGAAGAACCTGAAACAGAAGCAGATGTTTTCTCCTCCCCCGCGCCCCCACCCGCTGCCTTTGGGTCTTTATTTTTCTCCCAACGTCTCCTTGTCTCCTCCTCTGTTTCCTCTGTGCCCGGAGCAGGCCCTCAGCGGGTCCCTTCCTGTCTCGTCCTCAGAGAAATCCCTCAAAAGTACCGAAATAACCTTCGCCTTCTGACCCTCCACCACTGGGTCGGAGGGTGACCGCGGGTCATTGCCAGACGACGTCTGTGAATCCCGGACGTTTCCCTGAACCCCGTGAGTCCCACTGTCTCCAGGACTTTCCCAGAGAAGAGCCGGGTTATATGGAAACCCAGTGTCCTGGCCATTCGAGTGATTGATTGATTGATTGATTGATTAGATCATGCATTCGCCAACCCAGCATCCCCGCTCCGCGGAGCTCTGTCCACTACCCCCAAAGAGCCTACGCTCTTCGTGGCGCTGAAGCTTGGGATGGGTCACGGGCGCTGGTGGCAAGGCCACATCCCGCACGGCCCCCGGAGCTGTGCCCACAGCGTCCCTGAGGCTCCAGGAGGCCACGTGGAAGTGCAGCTTTCTCCCTCGGGCCTCAGGACCCGGCCGCACAGAGCGCACGGTCTTCCCTGTAACGCCAGGAACAGATCGCCCCTTCGTCCCGCGGCTCCTGACCAGTCCCGGCGCCTGGACGCGCCCTGACCGTGTGTGGAGGGGGCGGTCTGGCTCATCCGCTCACGCCGCCGGCGCCGGTGCCCAACATCCGCCAACCCCAGGGGCCTGCGAGCCGACCTCCAGACGTGCCCTGGGGACACAAACACAGAGTGGGGCCTCCCGCCCCCCACGCAGGAGCAAAGCGCCTCGGGAACACCGCACCCGAGTCCCCTCCCGCTCCCACAGCTGGAGCCTGGCCCACACGCGTGTCCTCCCCAGGGCACCCCTGCGGCAGCTCCGAGCTGGGTTTGGGAGAAGCCGTCCCCACCCCCACGCGCAGCCACCCGGGGCGCCCACGAGGGGAGGGCAGCCTCCTGCCGGGTGGTCTCACGGGCTCCGGTCCGCGTGGGAGCGCGTTCCGGGCTTGTCTATCACCGTGAGCACGTTGCCGTGGGCTGTTACTCAGTGGATCTCCCCGCCCTGAGCGCCCCGCCCGGCCCGGCTGGAGGAACAGACGCCCGGGGCGCCGGCGTAATCCTGCTGTGGGACAATAATCGGGGAAGACTGCAGCCATAGGAGCAGAGGCGGCGGCGCTCACGGGCGACGTGAGGCCTCTGGGGCGCGTCCCTGAGTCCAGGCCAACCAGGCGCAGCGACAGGAGTGTCCTGGGTCTTCCTGAGGGACTAGGGGGCCTCACGGTGCCCCACACATCTTCTCGGGGAGACATCGGTCCCCGACGGCCTTCACCTGTCTCCCCTTCGGCCCCCACCGCCTCCCGAACCTTCCAGGTCCACACCCGTATCTGCGTGTGCCAGACGGCCGACTCCACCCATGTCCCCAGAGGGAGACCTGGAGCCCGGACCTGCGACCTCTGGAGACCTGCACACTCAGGGGAGACCCGAGAGCCCCTGAAAGCCAACACGGATCGCGTGGCTCTCCCGGGTAACAACCATCCTGGTCCCTGCCCACTTCCAGGGCACAGCTCGGGGGTCAGGGGTCCTCGCGACCCGCCCCACCCCACGGCCTCCGTGCCTGTCCCTCAGCCCCAGCTGGGGGTGCTGAGTGACTCCCCCTGAGTGACTCCCCTCACCTGCCCTGGCCCTGCCCCGTGTCCCCTCTGTCCCCCTACCTGCCTGCCTGCCCGACCTCTCACCTGTGGGCCGTCTGCTGCTCCAAATTCCCGGTCCCCAGGATGGCAGGTGCGCGTGGGGACCTCCTGTGGGTGGACACTCGGGGGGCTGCCCCACGTGGGACGTCCTCACCACGGGGAACACACACCCGCACCTTTGCGTTTCTGTCTGTGCAGCTGAGGGAAGAGGTGGGGGTGCAGACCCCAGAGCCTCCCCGACCGGCCTGTCTCACGACGCACCCCCGTCCCTCCATGCGGCACCCCAGTGCCTGGCCCAGCGCCCGGCGAGAGGGGACGGCCTCCTGCGCGGCACGCTCCCTCTGCCCTGCTGCCTCCCCACCATTTCCGTGTGCAGCAGAGTCACAGCCCGCCTTGGACGGGGCCGCCCCGTGGAGCCGCTGCCGACCCCGACGGACCCTCTGCGCGCCCCATGGAGCGGCTGCCGACCCGGCGTGACTGCAGGAAGACTCCGGTGGGACGGCTGCGCTCTTTCCAGACACGTGAAGCACCGTCTCCCCCAGGCCACACTTCTCTGGGTGATGGGCCTTGATCTAGTGGCGGAGACATGGCCCATGTTCCGTCCGCTCTGGGGGAGGGAGACTGTGGAGACCCCGGGGTCTCCTGCGCGGCCGGGCGGCGCCCCCCCGTGCGCTCTCAGAGCCGACTTTCTCAGGTGCAGTTGGCTGCCCTGTGGGCCCGGGTCGTCCCTGCAGCCTCCGCCTGTGGCCACTGCTGTCCGTCCCCCACATGCCTCCCGAGCCCAGCGTCTCCCGGGCCGGGGGCTCTGTCCTGGCTTTTGCCCAGGGCAGGTGGTGCGACCCCCGGGGATCCTCAGCAACACACGCCGGAATTAGAAAGTGCGTGTGCCCTCCGACCCCTGGCCTGCAGCACCCTCGGAAGTGTTCCAAGGCGGCGAGCAAGGGCCCTGCTGGTAGGAAACTAGCTGGAAAGTGCCCAGATGCAGGCAGAGGAGCCGGGACGAGCCTCCGAGCCGTCGGGAGACGGGGGCAGAGGGGACCGCGCGGCACCTGGAGGCGGGCGAAGCCCCTCTCGCCCTGGACGACGGCTCCGTGGGGGACCACGCGCTCTCCATACCGCCCTGAACGGTCCTTGGTCTCGTCACACCAGCGTATTTACTTCTACAACGTAACAACTAAGGGTGGATTGTTCTAAAATAAGATAGGGTTTTAAACACCAAAATGAGCTTAAATGTGCCCCTCCTGCTCTTGGACGGATCCCGGGGCACTTGCAGCCACACGGGGCTCCGAGCAGGACGGGGCGGCCCCTCCTCGGCCCACCCCAGGGACACGCCCGGCCCGCGGCCCCCCAGGGCGTCCAGCTACGTCCTCTGTGTCCCGCGCCTGCTTCTCCTCCCCAGGGACCTCATGCATTCCCGTCACGCGGCAGGGATGCGGCTGTGAGGACGGGGGAGCCAAGAACCGGGCCGCCGCTCCGCGTGGTCGACATGGCGTGGGAGCGTCCACCGCGGGCACGTCGGACCTCAGCCAAACCCCCACCCACGGGCGCGTCAGTGGACGTCACACACGCAGTGCCCCCCGCCTCCGAGCCAGGCCGACACCCCTGCCTGGGCGTGTGGCTCGCAGCCCCGGGCACCGCGCTGTGCATGGGACGCTGGTGGGTCGGAGCTGGGCTCCGGGACTTCTGAGGGTGACGTGCTTGCCTGTGGGAGGTGACGGGCCCTCCTGCGGCGCGGGGACCACCCGGGAGGGCCCGGCGGGCACGGCCACAGCCACGTCCCGGGACAAAGGCCTGGAGGACACCCTGGGCCTGGCGGGGAGGCCGGGGGAGCCGCGCGGCCCGGCCCTCCCCGACGTGTGGCCCGCCCTGTCCCCGCAGCGGGGAGCTGCTCCCTCCCAGGCCTCCCACCGCTGGGCGCTTTCGAGCCACTGCCTCCACCCCCGTAAATCTGCCAAGTGATGACAGCGGGCTGAGGGCTGGGGCCGCGGCCTGAGGCCTGAGCGATCCTCCTTCTGCCCGAGCCCTCCCCGGACGCCCCCCCACCCCGCGACGCTCCCCCACCTGCGGCTCGGCCCCTGGCCCCGGGACGCTCGGAGCCGCCGGAGGGCCGGGGAAGGGCCTGCTGGCCGGGCCGGGAGCCCACATGGTGTTTTATCGTCTGTCCTCAGCCTCCAGGTGGGCCTGTGATCCCGGCTACGGGCCCTGCAGCTGAGCAAACAGTGGCGGGGCCCTGGGGGCTCTGGGGCCGCAGAGCTCAGCCCACACGGACACCAAAGCCCCGCGGCACGGCCCTGTGGGGAGTCTCACGCGGCCACGGCGAGCGGTGCGGCCCTCGGGCCGGCGGGGAACAGCGGGCAAGGCCGTGAGGTCCTCCCCCGCGAGGGTCCCGGCCTCAGCCTCCTGGACCCAAGCTCCGCGGCCCCAGCTTGGCCGTCCCCGAATACCGCGTCCCCAAGACGCCATCCTGTCTCCCGCGGGCCCAGCAGACGCGTGGATCGGCGCCGCGTCCGAGGGTCGGGCTCGGGGCCACACCCTCCTCCGTGGAAGCCGAGCCCGGGCTGTGTGCGCCGTGAAGGCCGTGGGCAGAGGGACCCAGGGCTCCAGCTGCAGGAGGGGCCGGGGCGGGGGCCGCGCAGGGGGAAGGTGAGCGGGGAAGCCGGAGGCGAGGCTGTGCTGCTGGCGCGGCCACTCTGGCTCCCGAGAGCTGACGTCTCCCTGGGGCCACGCAGTCGGCGCGCTGGGACACCCCCTGCCTCCTGTTCCTGGCGGGCGGGACCCCGTCCTGTGCAAAACCTGTCCTGGTGTTTGTGAAGCAGGAGGCCGCCTGGCAGCATCCTTTGGGGTCGGGGTGGATCACGGGCCTGACGAGCACCTGCACGGCCCTGCCCCTCCTGCACACAGCTCACTTGGCGCGGGGCAGGGGGGTGGGCTGCCGTGATTCTTTATGGGGCACCCGTAAAGCAGGTGGCTGGGGGCACGGCCAGCTCCTGGAACACAGCAGCCCTCCCCCCTGACGGCTCTGCTCCGGGGCCCTCTGGGGGTCCCCACCCCTGTCCGTCCCCGTGCCCTATGAGGGTCTGCAGGAGGGAGCAGGACCCAGGCCCCTGGGGGTCCCCACCTCCGAGCCCGTGCCGACGAGGGTCTGCAGGAGGGCCTGGATCTCAGGCCCAGGCCTGGCGGGGGAGGGGGTCCCACAGGCCGAGCCCATGCAAACCCCTGGAACAGACACGGCTCCATGGGAAAGAGGGAACGTGAGTGTGAAGACCTGAGCGCACGGGAGTCCCTCACCCGACGACAATCTCATCCGGTGGCCATGAGCCGCCCCGCGTGGGGGTGCCCGGTCCCGCCCCACCGCCGCAGACACTGGCTCCAGCTCCCCAGCTCCGCTTCAACACAGCGGGGATCAGGGGCGCAGGTGCAGAGGCTCAGGCCCCAAAGTCCCAACTGGGCCTCACGACCCGGCTGCGAGGGCCCCGGGGGCTGCTGGCTGCATCCGCTGGGGCAGGGGAGCTCACGGCAGGGGTTCGCGTGCCACCACGTGGGCTTGTCCGCCTGTGAGCGTGTGCGGGTGTGAGCGTGCACAGGAGTGTGTTTACGGTGAGCTGTTTGCTGGTCAGCCTTGCCCTTGGGGTCCAGGACTTGAGCGCAGGAACGTTGGGACCCGCCCAGATGGAACCTTCTGGAGCCCGGGCACCCAGGGCCACCATGCAAAGTTGCCGCCCCTCCCGCAAGAGTCGGGTCTTTCCTGGACATCACGGGAGCCGTCGGGCGTGGGCAGAGGGCAGGTGGGGCGAGCGCACATGTGCCGGGCACCCGACCCCGCGGAGGGCGAGGCTGGTCCAGGCCAGCAGCCCCGGGCCCCCCACACCCAGGATGAGCTGCAGTCTCTGGGGGGACCCGCGGGGCTTCTGAGGGACCCGCCCTGCGCCCCGGGCAGCCTGCCCCTGCCGGCCACGCCGCTGCGCCACTGGAGCTCTTCTGTGGGCGTCGGGCGATGCCACCTCTAGGGACCGGAAGCCCCTCCTGCGGCAGCTGCTGACCTGCCTGCTGGCCCCCTCCCCTCTTCCCTTCCCTCCCCCTCCCCCCGACCTGTGCACCCGTGTTCCCAAGCTGTTAACCCCTCGAGGCCGCCGGGGACTGGCCTGAGCAGCCCGGCTGGGGACCCGCCTGGGGAGGGACGGTGCGGCGGGGGCAGCTCTGCTGGGGGCACCCGCACTCGGTGGGGGGAGGACCGCTGCGTGCTGAGCACCTGCCCTGCCGCCTCTCAGGGTGTCAGCCGCGCTCTCCTGACGTGAAGCATCCCGCCCCACAAACAGGTGAGTGCGGTGGGCACCCTCTGTCCCGGCCCCACTCTGCCCACAGATTCCGGGGCGGGAAGCGTTTGCAGCGTCGGTGACACCCGCGGACCGAGGAGCAGGATGACGCCCCTGAGCCCACCGAGCCCTGGCGTCCCGGGGGCCTGAGGTCCTCTCGGCTCCAGACCTCCAGACGGTCCTGTGGGGTGAGGCCCAGGGTCCTGCCTTCCCAGCACAGGGCAGGGTGGGGGGGCAAGGTCATGACCTTGGCGCTCAGCTCGTCACACCCAGCCCCACGGAGACCAGAGTCCCCAGTGTGGGGCGGGGCCCGGCCACCACCTCCGACCCAGCAGGCCCGCAGCAGGCCCACCCCGGCCCCCCGATGTCCGCCCCGGACGCTGGCACGTGAGCAGCTTCCCGAGGAGCAGCCACTTCTCGCCCCTGTTGGGACGACTTCCTGCCAGGGGTTGAAGGGCTGGGGGAGCCCCGGGAAGATCCACAGCTCACGGGACCCCCTGGTTTGGCCCTAAACCCTCAGGCGTGTTGGAGGGACAGGGCGGCAGGCTGGTCCACGGCCAGGGCGCAAGCCGCCTCCTCATGGGGGCCTCGGGAGCTGCCCAGGGGAGGGCGGCGCGGGGTCAGGCCAGGACCGGGACCCACGGGGCGAGGGGCGGCCCCGGGCCCTCGCAGGGCACCTTCATCCAAAAATCTTTCGGATTTGACTCACCTCGATTCTTACCTTCGGGGTGTCTTTGTTCCGTCCACGGCAGGTCCAACTTTCTCTTCTCCGAGCCCACAGGCTGGCGCGAACCTCACACTAGTCCCCCCTTCGTGGCATCTCCGTTCATAGGACACATCGCGAGCCTGAGACGCGCCCCCGAGGCTGCTCCGTCCCCACAAACACGGGACCCACCGTCACACGTGGGGGCGCCCGCGGCGGGTCCTGGCCTCACCGGGCGGCCACGCTCAGGGCCCCAGCTGGCTCCAGTCCTCGGGGACGCCCTGCCCCGTCCCACAGCGGCCGAGCCCCGCACCCTGGCCCCGGGGTGAGGCGCCCAGCGGCTGGGAGGACCCCGCGGCCCGAGGGCCGCTCCTAACATGCTTTTCATTTGGTTTCAAGAGGCCTGTCGGGAACATTGTTCGCCAGAGACCCACCGGTGATCGAAAACACATTTACCGGACTGGCTCTGTGCAACCAGAGAAATGTCTTGTGCTGAGAAAAACCTCAAGAAATGTGTTTCTTATAATCAATTAGTATTAACTGAGCGGAATAATGACGACGGTACTAGGTCAAGATGCAACACATGCGGCGGGATCTTGCGCGTCTCCGGAGCGACGGTGGGAACCAGCGAGTCACCGCCCAGGGCTGGCGGGCTCTGTGCGGGGGAGGGAGGGCGGGGGGGCCCGGGGGGGCTCCGCGGAGGACGCGCCAAGGGGCAGCCCCGAGCCGGGGAGGACGCCCTGCCACGCCCCTGCCACCCCTCCGTCCCACGTGCTGGCCCCGCACAGGCACCCGCGAGGACGAGGACGAGGCCGCGGACGTGCAAGGGGCTGCGTGTCTCCTGCCACACGCCCGTCGGGGCAGGTGCTGGGTGTGCATCGGGGTCGGTAACCGGGTCAGGCTGCGCGACCCGCTGAGAGGAACGGGCCCTCCCGCCTGCGGGACCGGGCGTGTCCTGTGTCCCCGAGGCCAGCAAGCGGGCGCCACGGCACTCCGAGGACGCGGCCTGAACTACACACGTGCCTTGGGCTAAACACGTGTCCTCCAGGGACCGAGAGCCGCCCCACCGCGTGACAGTGACACACCCCACGGATGCCGCAGCGTCCCTCCCCCGCGTGACCGGGGGCCAGCCGGTCACCTCCCCTCCGCCCCACACCGTCCCTCCCGCCCTCCTGCAGCAGGACCCCGGGCCTCAGCCTGGACTGGAACCTGAGCACCAGCCCCCCGGGGCCTCGCCGGCCCCCCAGGCCCCCAACCCCGCGCTGAGCGGCTGGGCGCTGCCCCCAAAGCGGGCGGCACACGCCCCATCAGTCTCATGAGGAGAATCGGACCCCGCAAAGTCAGGCCGCAGCCCATTACGTTTGACACAAGGACCTGGTCTTGTTGCACGTGGTGGAGACGTGTGTGCAGCATGTGCCAACGCGGCCGCCCTGGACCCCAGATGGAGGGCGGTCCCCACCAGCTCAGTTCACAGAGGATGACGGGTGACCCAGAAGGGCTCCCTGTGCGCGCGATGCCCTCCATGCCTGAGACCGATGACGAGCTGGGGGCGTCGGGGCCATGTCAGGGCCACGGTCTGCAGGCGGCGTCACCATCCACCTGCCCGGGGACACGTGGCTGCCCTGTCTGCACACGCGGGTGTCCTGTCTGCACATATGACTCCCCTGCCTGCACACGCGGGGACCATGCTTGCACACAGCTGCCCTGTCTGCACACGCATCTGGGTGAGTCCACAGGCTGTGCTCAGGCACAAAGCCAGGGAGACAAGTGGGTGTGGGGGAGATCCCCACGGGGCCCCTCGGCACCACGGGAGTGAAGTCTCCATGGCCTGATTCTCCCTAAGTCTCCCCTCATTCCCCAGGAACAGGACCAAGGTGGGTGGGGGTGCTGAGGGCGGGGTCCCGGGGGAAGGCGTCGTGTGGCTGCAGATAAGGCGTCGGGCTTTGCAGACCTGCCTAGAGCCCACCCGGGCTCACCTGCCCAGTGTTCCAGGCGGCACCCGGGGCCCATGGGCCTCATCTGACCCGGTCACCTCCCCCGGGACCTCACCTCCAAACAGCGGCACATGGACCCTGCAGGACACAGTCAGGCTGCAGCCGTGGGGACAGAGGGGGCGGGGCGGGGCCCACGGGTGCCCCACGCGGGTGGGCGTCCGAGGTCCGGGCCTGGGCAGGCGGCTGGGGTCAGCACCAGGAGGTCCCGGGACAGGCCACTCGCTGACCCCTGAGGACGGGGCCTCCCACCTCCAGGGCGGGGGCAGGGAGGCCGGGGGGACGCGCGTGCTGGGCGGTGGCCGTGGGACCCCCCACTGTGTTCCTGGTCCCGGGCGGCTTTCGGGGCCAGCTGTCTGACGCCCCGGCCCCTGGGACGGCCTCCCGGCTGTGTCTGTTCCTGCGGCGGCAGACGCGGGGGGCTCGGAGCGGGGGGCGGCCCGGGACAGGCGGGGGGGCGAGGGGCAGTCCCGACGCCGCGCCCAGGTCGCCCTGCGGTTTAGACGCTGCCACGCTAGGAAGCCCGGCAGACAAGCTTCTCAAAAGAAAAAGACAAGATGTTCCTCCGACCTCAGAAGTGGTTTTTGGTTGTTTAATTTTTCCTGGCCAGGGTTCAGGGGTGAAAGGTCGGGGTCTCCTCCTCCACTTCAATCCGCCGGTCTTGGTTCTCATGACGCCGTTGAGAAAACGCTTTGGGACGATTTTAGAACTTGATGAAGCCTCCTGGGTTTTGAATTCTGGACTCATCAGGACTATTTTGGAGTTTGATTTGGTTTATTCTCAAGAGAAAACAAAGCCCAGTTTCCTGTTTTGAAATAAATTCTTTCATAAACTTTGCGGAGACAGCTCACGCTCTCCCGGCGCGGCAGGGAGGGGCCCGAGGAAGCCCGGGGCGTCTGCAGACCACGCCCGTGACGCCCCGTCCCCACGCTTGTGCCAGAGCAGATGGGCAGGGGCAGTGGGGGTGCCAGGGGAGCCGCGCTCCCACAGCCCCCGGGCCCCCCACGGCTCAGCGCCTCGGTCTCTGGCTGCTGTGGGGCCCCGCGCTCAGGCGTCCGGCAGCCTGCAAGGTCTGGGCCATGCCCATTTTAGAGACGAGGAGATCGAGTCCCAGGGGCTCTCTGAGGGCAGCTCCTTGTGAAACAGGTGTAGTGGCTGCTTCTGCACACCTTCCACGAATATCAGTGGACAAGAGGCTGACGTGTGCAGTGTCCCCCCTGGGGTCGCCGGAAGGGGAGAGCAAGCCGCAGGCTGTGGGGGCCGAGTCAGGGCTGGGGCCTGCGACCCGACGCCGGCAGGCAACGCCAGGGGCGCCCCGTGTGTCCACAGAAGGCCGCCCCCCCACCTCCCTCCGCCTCCCCTCATCCGTGGCCGGGCCCAGCAGCACACGGGTCGGCCTCACGTCCCGGAAGGAGCGTCCAGGACACCGTGGCCGCCGCTTCTGCTGCCTCCTCCGGTGTTGCCCGGCCGGCGCGCAGCCCGTCCCATGGGGGAAGGTCAACCTGCCGAGGCCCGAGCCCCAGAAGTAGGCTTGTGCAGCCGGCGCAGGAGCGAGGGGGCAGTGCTGCAGCGTCTCAGGCCCAGGCTGCCTCCATGCCCCGCGGGGATGTGCCAGGAGACACACCCGGCATCTGGGGGGGGGGGACGGGGGGAGGGGAGGGAGGGCCACTCAGAGGACAAATTCCATCAACCTCATGGGAGCCCGCCCTGCCGTGTGGACGCGCCCTCGGAGCAAACAAGGGTCCTGTTGTGAGCTCGCCGACCCAGCGCCCTGCAGCCTGAGCCCGGCGGCGGCCTCGGGCAGAGGACACGCACAGCGCGGCCTGGTCCTTAGAAGTCCGAGGCGGGCCTGCTGGCCACGGGCAGCGCCACCTCAAGTCGAGGCTTTCATGAAGTCGCCTGTGAGGGAGAGGTGGGGCGGCCTCGCTGCACAGATGGCTCTTTGTCCCTGCTGACACCTGCCATCTGCTTGTTTGTCTAAATGATGCTGGAGGGGCAGGGGGCTCCCAATCTGCTGCTGGGCCCCTCCCGCCTGCAGCGACCTCCTGACCCCTGGGCCGGGCAGGTCCACAGAGTTTGTTCTTCCTGCACAACGGCCGCTCCCTTCCCCAAGCCCTGCACTCCTCAGCACTAGAGCTCAGTGCCAGGGCCGCGGCGGGGAGGGAGAGGGGAAGGGGAGGAGGAAGTGAGGGAGGAGGGGGAGGGAGATGGGCAGGGGGAGGGAGGCAGGAGGGGGAGGAGGAGGGTGAGAAGAGGGGGGGGAGGAGAGGAGGAAGTGAGGGAGGGAGAGGAGGGGGGAAAAAGGAAGGGGGAGGCAGGGCCAGGAGCAGGAGAAGGAGCAGGAGGAGGAGCAGAGGCAGGAGGAGGAGGAGAAGCAGCAGCAGGAGGGGGAGGAGCAGGAGCAGCAGTAGGAGGAGGACTAGGAGCAGGAGGAGGAGCAGGAGGAGGAGGAACAGGAGAAGCAGGAGGAGCAGCAGCAGCAGGAGGAGGAGCAGCAGCAGGAGAAGAAGGAGCAGGCGGAGGAGGAGCAGCAGGAGGAGGAGCAGGAGCAGCAGGAGCAGCAGCAGGAGGAGGAGGAGCAGGAGCAGCAGGAGCAAAAGCAGGAGGAGCAGCAGTAGGAGGAGGAGCAGCAGCAGCAGGAGGAGCAGGAGGAGCGACAGCAGGAGGAGCAGCAGGAGGAGGAGGAGCAGGAGCAGCAGGAGCAAAAGCAGGAGGAGCAGCAGGAGGAGCAGCAGGAGAAGCAGCAGCAGGAGGAGCAGCAGCAGGAGGAGCAGCAGGAGCAGCAGGAGGAGCAGGAGGAGCGACAGCAGGAGGAGCAGCAGCAGGAGGAGCAGCAGGAGCAGCAGGAGCAAAAGCAGGAGGAGCAGCAGGAGAAGCAGCAGCAGGAGGAGCAGCAGCAGGAGCAGGAGGAGCAGGAGGAGCAGCAGCAGGAGGAGCAGCAGGAGCAGCAGGAGGAGCAGGAGGAGCGACAGCAGGAGGAGCAGCAGGAGGAGGAGGAGCAGGAGCAGCAGGAGCAAAAGCAGGAGGAGCAGCAGGAGAAGCAGCAGCAGGAGGAGCAGCAGCAGGAGCAGGAGGAGCAGGAGGAGCAGCAGCAGGAGGAGCAGCAGGAGCAGCAGGAGGAGCAGCAGCAGGAGCAGCAGCAGCAGCAGCAGGAGGAGCAACAGGAGCAGCACCAGCAGGAGCCGCTGCCACAGCCCCACACGGGCTCCTGCCCTGAGAACCAGGCTGGACGCCCCGTTTCCTCGGAGCAGCCCCTCCACCTGCGCGGGGCCGTGTCCCCTGACGGGGGCTGTGGGACAGACGGCAGCGCAGCGGCGGGAGCCCCTCCAGGGACGGCCATGGCTCGCCCTGCGTCTCAGGCCGGGCGAGGCGGGAAGGTGTCTTGCTGGGTGGGAAGGCGACACGCCCAGCGCCCGGGGACCCCTCTTAAGCCCGAGGCAGGGCTGCTGCCAGAAAGCCCCTGCGGGGTGTCCCAGCGGTCCCCTGAGCACTCCCGCAGGGGCAGCACCGCCACCCTGGGCCAAGGAGGAGGCCGCGGCTCGGCGGGGGGGGGGGGGGGCATTTTCCAGACTCGCCCTCCCGTTCGTTCGGGGAGACTGTTGCGGCCGTGGCGGGAAGCTCAGGACCGCGCTCGGCCGTGGGGCCCTAAGCCGGCAGGCCGCTAACCCGTCCAGCAGCAGCGTGAGCGCCAGAAACCGGGCAGCGACTTCGCGCCCGTGGCCTCCACCCACCGCTGACAGTGGCTCCCGAGCTGGGAGCCGCGATCCTGCAGCCCTGCCCACAGGGCCCTGGTGCCACGGCTCTGGCCCAGCCCCCCAGGAAGCATGAGGCTGTCACACGCAGCTCCTCGGGTCGCGGAGGAGCAAAGGCAAGTCCCCGGAGGCCAGAGAAGGAGAGTGTCGCCTGGCCGGCCTGCCCTCGCTCCCCCGGGTCGGCACAGACACCTGCGAGCCTGCGGCTGACGGCCGCCACCTGCTCTGACGCGGCCCCGAGACGCAAGACCCCGTGGGGGGCAGTGAGCTATGGCGAGCCCAGCCCTCCCCGTAACCAGCCGTGGGGCCACGCCCGGAGGCCTCCCGGGGACGCCTGACCGGCTCGCGTCCCCGTGGAATACGCGCTCTCTTCTCCCTCATTTGTCTGATGAAGCAGCACATGGGTGCGAGACGTGCCGGGGAGGCCTGGGGCTGCCGCAGCCGGACGCAGTCCCCACGGTGCCCGGGGGAGCTGGGCCTGGTGCCCCACATGCGTCCCTCGGTGTGACTTTGGGCATCTCTATCAAAACCCTCTTCTTTTGGGCCCCAGACCTCTGGGTTGCTTTACCTGTATTTCCAGGCCACCTGCCGGCTTCGCAGTGTGCCTGCCGCGGGGGGACAAAGCCCAGAACATGGACACGTCAGGCCATTCGCAGCAGGACCAGTGTCCCTGCCCAGGGAGCGGGGGAGCAGGTGCGGCCACGCCTGCAGCCTGTGTCGGGGGCACAGGGGACACCATCGGGCACCAGGACAGCGACGTGTGCAAGTGCGGGAAGCTCACCTGCACAGGGCTCAGACACGTGCACCGTCGTTACACAACCGGCGGCGTGTGCTCCGTGGATTTGTTGGGAACCGTGTGGGGCCCGCAGTGTCACACGTTTGTTCACAGGTTTGTTCGTCCCGAGTTAGGATGTGTCCGTCCTGGTCGCTGGAGCATCACGGGGAGGCCGGCTGGGCGGCGGCCACTCGGGAAGGAGCGAGTGCTCACATGGCGCGTCCAGAGTCACCCCCAGCGTGCGTCCCGGGGGGTGAGCACGAGCCCAGAGCCTGGTCCCCGGTCATCCCCACACACGGAGACGCGGCTAACCAGGGTGTGACCTTTCCCGGACCTTCGGGGCTCCCTGGGGATTCTGAGCTCTGGCCACGGGGTCGTATCCGGAGAACATGACTTTACCCCCGAACACTTAGGTCCAGCCGCCCGCGTGCGCGCTCCCGGGAGCCCAGCCAGGCCTGGGGATGAACAGCCGCGGAGATCGTGGGGTCGTGGGCCGCACGGACGGTGGGTGGGGGCCGACAGGGGGTGGCCGGCCCCGCGGGTCCCCACTGGCTGGCTCCCGGGACGGGGCCTGGCGCTGCCCCGCGCCGGGCACCCCCGACCCCGCCAGTCCGTCCTCAAGCCCCAGACTCCTCGCCGCCGTCCTCCGCTCCCACCGTGTTTTCCACAGTTCCCGATTCACACAATATTTATGGTCTTTGTTCCGCTTCGGCTCCGTGTCCCAACCGCAGCATGACTTTCTCAAGAGCCAGGATCCTGTTTCGCGCACACATGCCTGGCCCAGCAAGGACATCAATAAATATGCGTCCAAGAAAGGAGCCGGTGACTCGGTGGCCTGTCCTTGTCTTTGTGCGAAACCCTGTCTTTATCCAAGAATAAAAGACGTTTGGGTTGAAATGCTTCGTGAACTTCTCCACGGCTGGGCTCTCGCAAGATCGCGGCGCTGGGCTGTGGGCGACCCACTTTTCCTCCTCAGGCCCGGGACGGCAAGAGGCTATTGTGGAGACACGGCCGGGAATCAGTCTTTCCATTTGCGGAGAATAGAAAACAGGTTCAGTAAATCGTCCAAGACGTCGCTGGTGACCGGACGTTAATCGCATTTGCATTTTCAATGAAGTGCTTCCAACTGTCCTCATACTAATTAGTTACATTTGCGGCAGGCCTGGGGGTGCGTGGCACCGAGGAAACCTCACAACGGACGGAGGTGACCTGCTCCCGTGGGAACGAGGGGCCGGACCACCCAAGGGAGCCGAGGCCACGGGGCCGGGTGCGGCAGGGAGGGGGACACCTGCGCGGCCCGCGACTTGGGGCAGGAGGGCCTGTCCCTCCCCCCCCACGGCTGGGCGCGTGTCCACCAGACGCGCCGTCACCTGTCCCCGGCTGCCCTGAGGCCGCTGCGCCAGCTCCCGTCGGGATGGGGCTGTTGCAGGAGGCGCCGGGAGGCCACGGGGCACAGACGCACTCCCTCCCCGGGACGCTCAGGGTCCGGGCCGACGCCAAAGGTGGTGCAGGAGGGAGGGCGCCGGCGGCATCGAGTCCCACGTCCGTTGGACCAGGGGCACATCCGGGGGACACCACGGGTGGACGCGGAGCTGCGAAGGGCCTGACCAGGACCGGGACCAGGGTGTAGGGCTCCGCCGCAGAGGCCCAGACTGGGGGGACGGCCTGGGGGTTGGGGTCGGGGAGGCCAGGTGGTGGCAGCCGAGCAGAAACAGCAGCTCTAGGGAGGGCGTCGGTGCCACGCAGCATGGCTGCGCAGGGCCCGGGGTGGGGCTGGCGGCTGCGTGGACACGGCCAGGGCCCAGGGAGCGGGCATGCCTGGGACCGGGTGTGGGACGGCGACACGGGAGTCCACGCCCCGGCTGGGTGGCCGCCACACCCAGAGGCTGGAGAGCCGCCCCCAAGGAGGCCCCGTCTACACTGACTTCCCCGGGACTCGGCGGGGGCCTGCTTCTCCCCGCAGCCCCGGCAGAGCCCCACCTCACTGCGAGCAGCCACGACGCACCCTCGCCTGCCTGCCCGGGGTCACTAGCCGCCGGCTGGGGGTGCCATGCAGCCCGCGAGGAAGCCAGATGTGAGGCGGCCGGCCCCCGTCCTGGGTTCCGGGTCCTGGGTTCCGGGTCCTGGGTCCTGGGTCCTGATCCCAGGTCCTGGGTCCCGGGTCCTGGGTTCTAGGTCCCGGGTCCCAGCTGCCTCATGGGAGCTGCTGCACCCAGCAGGGACCGAGTCGTGGCTCCGACGCCCCGGCCTGCTCACCACAGCTGCACGGCCACGGCGCCAACACGAGTGGCTTTCACACACAGGCCAGGCCCGTTTGCTTTTCCATTTCCCACGTTTTTATTCAAAAGGCTTTCCAGACTTTGCTATAAAAAACTGCCATGAACAGTTACACGTGCTGCGGAGACAGAGCCGGGCATGGGGCCCCCCCACCCGCAGGGCTGGTAGGGGTGGACAGTGCTCAGCGGGGGCCGCGGGCGGGTCCACAGCTCACCGGGCCCGAGTGGCCGCGGCCACTGCCGGTGGTCCGTGCCCGGAGGCCCAGGGCCTGGCACTCGGCTGTCCCGGCCACATGCCGCCCGCCTGGAGCACGTGGGTGGTCTGCACCGATGAGCCTCTCAGAAGTCGCTGCGTGTGCCGCGAGACCAGCCAAATCGGGAACCGAGTCCAGGGCGGAGAGAGAATAACCAAAGTTTTGAATAAAAGCACGCCCGTGACGTGGAAGTACGTGGCGCCCGTGACGTGAGACCCTTCCCTGCCGCCGCGGAGCAGGCCCCGGGGAGGGGTGGGAGCGGCGGGCTGAGCGCGTCTGTCCCCGGCACCCACTGCGTGGGCCCCAGGACGTCAGGACAGGAGGCATCGAGGTCCCTGCAGGACAAACACCACGTGGTATCAGTGACCTGCTTAAAACACCGGGAGTTACTGCTGATTCTCCACCCGCGCGAGAAAGCGGAGGCAAGAGGCCTAGACGGGAAAGTTGATTTATGTAGACGTTTTTCAATATTAAAAATACCATTTTAACGTATATTAAATCTGTGACGTCTATCCTAAAGGGACTTGAAACTCTGTGTCTGCGAAGCACCCAAGTATTTGGGTGGAACATTTTTTGTTAATTTCTGAGTCAGTTTAAAGACCCAAAGACAAACCCACGCCACTGCCGGGAGCCCTGCACACCCACAGCTTCCTCCGCATCCTGGAGCCCAGCTGCAATGCCGCTGCGTCCTGTGCACCGACGGCACCTGCTCCGCGGCTGTGTGTGTGGCTATGTGCGCAGTTGTGTGTGAGCGGCTGTGTGTGAGCAGCTGTGTGTGCAGCTGTGTGTGTGCGGCTGTGTGTGCAGCTGTGTGTGTGCAGCTGTGTGTGCGCGGCTGTGTGTGCAGCTGTGTGTGTGTGGCTGTGTGTGCAGCTGTGTGTGCGGCTGTGTGCGCGCGGCTGTGTGTGCAGCTGTGTGTGTGCGGCTGTGTGTGCGGCTGTGTGTGCAGCTGTGTGTGTGCAGCTGTGTGTGCGCGGCTGTGTGTGCAGCTGTGTGTGCGGCTGTGTGTGCAGCTGTGCGCGCAGCTGTGTGTGCGCGGCTGTGTGTGCAGCTGTGTGTGCGGCTGTGTGTGCAGCTGTGCGCGCGGCTGTGTGTGCAGCTGTGTGTGTGCGGCTGTGTGCGCGCGGCTGTGTGTGCAGCTGTGTGTGTGCAGCTGTGTGTGTGTGGCTGTGTGTGTGGCTGTGTGTGCAGCTGTGTGTGTGCAGCTGTGTGTGCGCGGCTGTGTGTGCAACTGTGTGTGCGGCTGTGTGTGCACAGCTGTGTGTGCGGATGTGTGTGTGCAGCTGTGTGTGCGCGGCTGTGTGTGCAGCTGTGTGTGTGCAGCTGTGTGTGCGCGGCTGTGTGTGCAGCTGTGTGTGCGGCTGTGTGTGCAGCTGTGCGCGCGGCTGTGTGTGCGCGGCTGTGTGTGCAGCTGTGTGTGCGGCTGTGTGTGCAGCTGTGCGCGCGGCTGTGTGTGCAGCTGTGTGTGTGCGGCTGTGTGCGCGCGGCTGTGTGTGCAGCTGTGTGTGTGCAGCTGTGTGTGTGTGGCTGTGTGTGTGGCTGTGTGTGCAGCTGTGTGTGTGCAGCTGTGTGTGCGCGGCTGTGTGTGCAGCTGTGTGTGTGCAGCTGTGTGTGTGTGGCTGTGTGTGTGGCTGTGTGTGCAGCTGTGTGTGTGCAGCTGTGTGTGCGCGGCTGTGTGTGCAACTGTGTGTGCGGCTGTGTGTGCACAGCTGTGTGTGCGGATGTGTGTGTGCAGCTGTGTGTGCGCGGCTGTGTGTGCAGCTGTGTGTGTGCAGCTGTGTGTGCGCGGCTGTGTGTGCGGCTGTGTGCGCGCGGCTGTTTGTGCAGCTGTGTGTGTGTGGCTGTGTGTGTGCGGCTGTGTGTGCAGCTGTGTGTGTGCAGCTGTGTGTGCGCGGCTGTGTGTGCGGCTGTGTGCGCGCGGCTGTGTGTGCAGCTGTGTGTGTGTGGCTGTGTGTGTGCGGCTGTGTGTGCAGCTGTGTGTGCGTGGCTGTGTGTGTGCGGCTGTGTGTGTGCGGCTGTTTGTGTGCGCAGCTGTGTGTGTGAGGCTGTGTGTGCGGCTGTGTGTGCGCAGCTGTGTGTGCGCGGCTGTGTGTGCGCAGCTGTGTGTGTGCGGCTGTGTCTGTGCGGCTGTGTCTGTGCGGCTGTTTGTGTGCGCAGCTGTGTGTGTGAGGCTGTGTGTGAGGCTGTGTGTGCGCAGCTGTGTGTGCACGGCTGTGTGTGCGGCTGTGTGTGTGCAGCTACGTGTGCAGCTGTGTGTGTGTGGCTGTGTGTGTGCGGCTGTGTGTGCAGCTGTGTGTGTGCAGCTACGTGTGCAGCTGTGTGTGTGTGGCTGTGTGTGTGAGGCTGTGTGTGCGGCTGTGTGTGCGCAGCTGTGTGTGCGCGGCTGTGTGTGCGCAGCTGTGTGTGTGCGGCTGTGTGTGTGCGGCTGTGTCTGTGCGGCTGTTTGTGTGCGCAGCTGTGTGTGTGAGGCTGTGTGTGAGGCTGTGTGTGCGCAGCTGTGTGTGCACGGCTGTGTGTGCGGCTGTGTGTGTGCAGCTACGTGTGCAGCTGTGTGTGTGTGGCTGTGTGTGTGCGGCTGTGTGTGCAGCTGTGTGTGTGCAGCTACGTGTGCAGCTGTGTGTGTGTGGCTGTGTGTGTGCGGCTGTTTGTGTGCGCAGCTGTGTGTGTGAGGCTGTGTGTGCGGCTGTGTGTGCGCAGCTGTGTGTGCGCGGCTGTGTGTGTGCGGCTGTGTGTGCGGCTGTGTGTGTGCGGCTGTGTGTGCGGCTGTGTGTGCAGCTGTGTGTGAGCGGCTGTATGTGCGGCTGTGTGTGCGGCTGTGTGTGCGTGGCTGTGTGTGTGCGGCTGTGTGTGCAGCTGTGTCTGCGTGGCTGTGTGTGCAGCTGTGTGTGTGCAACTGTGTGTGTGCGGCTGTGTGTGTGCGGCTGTGTGTGTGCGGCTGTTTGTGTGCGCAGCTGTGTGTGTGAGGCTGTGTGTGAGGCTGTGTGTGCGCAGCTGTGTGTGCACGGCTGTGTGTGCGGCTGTGTGTGTGCAGCTACGTGTGCAGCTGTGTGTGTGTGGCTGTGTGTGTGCGGCTGTGTGTGCAGCTGTGTGTGTGCAGCTACGTGTGCAGCTGTGTGTGTGTGGCTGTGTGTG
Organism: Canis lupus familiaris; assembly: GCF_011100685.1. Classification (NCBI taxonomy): domain Eukaryota; kingdom Metazoa; phylum Chordata; class Mammalia; order Carnivora; family Canidae; genus Canis; species Canis lupus. The sequence goes on from NC_049233.1 coordinate 72,623,782, forward strand.
TGCGGCTGTTTGTGTGCGCAGCTGTGTGTGTGAGGCTGTGTGTGCGGCTGTGTGTGCGCAGCTGTGTGTGCGCGGCTGTGTGTGTGCGCAGCTGTGTGTGAGCGGCTGTGTGTACGGCTGTGTGTGCGTGGCTGTGTGTGTGCGGCTGTGTGTGCAGCTGTGTCTGCGTGGCTGTGTGTGCAGCTGTGTGTGTGCAGCTGTGTGTGTGAGGCTGTGTGTGCAGCTGTGTGTGTGCGGCTGTGTGTGTGCGGCTGTTTGTGTGAGGCTGTTTGTGTGCGCAGCTGTGTGTGTGAGGCTGTGTGTGAGGCTGTGTGTGCACGGCTGTGTGTGCGGCTGTGTGTGCGCAGCTGTGTGTGTGCGGCTTTGTGTGCGGCTGTGTGTGCAGCTGTGTGTGAGCGGCTGTGTGTGCGGCTGTGTGTGCGCGGCTGTGTGTGTGCGGCTGTGTGTGCAGCTGTGTCTGCGCGGCTGTGTGTGCAGCTGTGTGTGTGCAGCTGTGTGTGTGCGGCTGTTTGTGTGCGCAGCTGTGTGTGTGAGGCTGTGTGTGCGGCTGTGTGTGCGCAGCTGTGTGTGCACGGCTGTGTGTGCGGCTGTGTGTGCGCAGCTGTGTGTGCGCGGCTGTGTGTGCGGCTGTTTGTGTGCGCAGCTATGTGTGTGAGGCTGTGTGCGCGGCTGTGTGTGCGCGGCTGTGTGTGCGAGGCTGTGTGTGCGAGGCTGTGTGTGCGGCTGTGTGTGCGCGGCTGTGTGTGCGCGGCTGTGTGTGTGCGGCTGTGTGTGTGCGCAGCTGTGTGTGAGCGGCTGTGTGTGCGGCTGTGTGTGCTCGGCTGTGTGTGCGCGGCTGTTGTGCGGCTGTGTGTGCTCGGCTGTGTGTGTGCGGCTGTTTGTGTGCGCGGCTGTGTGTGCGCGGCTGTGTGTGCGCGGCTGTTTGTGTGCGAGGCTGTGTGTGCGAGGCTGTGTGTGCGGCTGTGTGTGCGCGGCTGTGTGTGCGCGGCTGTGCGCGCGGCTGTGTGCGCGCGGCTGTTTGTGTGTGCGGCTGTGTGTGCGAGGCTGTGTGTGCGCGGCTGTGTGTGTGCGCGGCTGTTTGTGTGCGAGGCTGTGTGTGCGCGGCTGTGTGCGCGCGGCTGTGTGCGCGCGGCTGTGTGCGCGAGGCTGTGTGTGCGCGGCTGTGTGTGTGCGCGGCTGTTTGTGTGCGCGGCTGTGTGCGCGCGGCTGTGTGCGCGCGGCTGTGTGCGCGAGGCTGTGTGTGCGAGGCTGTGTGTGCGGCTGTGTGTGCGCGGCTGTGTGTGCGCGGCTGTTTGTGTGCGCGGCTGTGTGTGCGGCTGTGTGTGCGCGGCTGTGTGTGCGAGGCTGTGTGTGCGCGGCTGTGTGTGCGCGGCTGTGTGTGCGAGGCTGTGTGTGCGAGGCTGTGTGTGCGGCTGTGTGTGCGCGGCTGTGTGTGTGCGCGGCTGTTTGTGTGCGCGGCTGTGTGTGCGCGGCTGTGTGCGCACGGCTGTGTGCGCGCGGCTGTGTGTGCGAGGCTGTGTGTGCGCGGCTGTGTGTGTGCGCGGCTGTTTGTGTGCGCGGCTGTGTGTGCGCGGCTGTGTGCGCGCGGCTGTGTGCGCGAGGCTGTGTGTGCGAGGCTGTGTGTGCGGCTGTGTGTGCGCGGCTGTGTGTGCGCGGCTGTTTGTGTGCGCGGCTGTGTGTGCGGCTGTGTGTGCGCGGCTGTGTGTGCGAGGCTGTGTGTGCGCGGCTGTGTGTGCGCGGCTGTGTGTGCGAGGCTGTGTGTGCGAGGCTGTGTGTGCGGCTGTGTGTGCGCGGCTGTGTGTGCGCGGCTGTTTGTGTGCGCGGCTGTGTGTGCGCGGCTGTGTGCGCGCGGCTGTGTTCGCGGCTGTGTGCGCGAGGCTGTGTGTGCGCGGCTGTGTGTGTGCGGCTGTTTTTGTGTGCGGCTGTGTGCGCACGGCTGTGTGTGCGCAGCTGTGTGTGTGGCTGTGTGTGCGCGGCCGTGTGTGCGCGGCTGTGTGTGTGCGGCTGTTTGTGTGTGGCTGTGTGTGTGCGGCTGTGTGTGCACGGCTGAGTGTGTGAGGCTGTGTGTGCAGCTGTGTGTGTGTGGCTATGTGTGCGGCTGTGTGTGCGCGCGGCTGTGTGTGCGCAGCTGTGTGTGTGGCTGTGTGTGTGGCTGTGTGCGCAGCTGTTTGCTCCCCGGCTGTCTGTCTGCAGCTGTGTGTGCATGGTTGTGTGTGCGGCTGTTTGCTCCCCGGCTGTGCGTCCACAGCTGTGTGTGCGCCACTGCCCGTATACGGTGGTCTGTACACCGCTGCTTGTTTGGCTGTCTGTCCGCAGCCGTGTGTCCGTGGCTGCGCGTGCGCGGCTGTCTGTCCGTGGCCCGGGGCTGGTCCTTGCCCCCCCGGGCCACACGGTGGGAGGAGCGGTGGCTCGTGGACTGTGTACGATGTGAACTCGGGGCGTGAGCCGGCGCACCGCCTCCTGAAAGTTGTGCAAGAGGGGGCCCCGCTCGAGGTAACCACGCCTCCCCTCCCGGCCACCGGGGATCGGCCTCCCGTGCTGTGGTCGCCCACCTCCCGAGGGCCGCTGCTGCTGTGGGGACACTAAGGGTCAGTTCTGTTTATCTGGCCATCGCCTTGTTGGTGGCGTGTGCTCGGGTGCAGGGCGCTCTGTCCTGCCGGCAGCTCTCGTCCACGCCAGCCGCGTGCGCCGCCGCACCACGTGTCCCCTGAGGCCTCACGTTCACCGTGTGTCTTTCCTGGCCCCCGGCGTCGCCGTGCCACTGACGGAGGGCTCCCCCCAGGATCAGGACCGCCTGTTTCCACCGCGTCCACGCAGGTCCATCTCTCTGTGGGTTTAATTCCGTACGTGGTATGGTCGGGGTGTGGGGCCTGCAGACCCTCTGTGCCATGTGATGAAGGCCTGTCCTCTGGCCTGGGAGGGCCGCGTGTCTCAGCAGTTCGTCACAGAAGGTCCCTCGGGCCACCTCCATCCGGTCTACCTGCTGGACCGCGCACAGGTCCCCCAGGGCGCCAGCCGCCAGGCCCCAGCCTCCCCTCTCCACGGGCCATGGGGACCCGGGCCTTGGTCTGCGGCTCCAGGCCTCTCCCACCGTCCCCACCGGGAAGCTGCACCAGAGGACCCGTGGGCCTGCCCGGGGGGACCCTGTGGGGGGAGGACAGGCCCCCGGGGCTCTGCAGCGGCGCAGCGAGGGCCACCCGTGCACCCCAGGGACGGGGCCCCCGGAGGGACAGGGCTCATGGGACCCTGAGCTCAGACGGCCCCTCACAGGAGCGCCGGAGACCTCCTGCGCCCCACAGGTGCCCTTGCAGGTGCTGCGTCACCTAGTGTGTACCTGCCTGGCGGAGGGACGGACAGACAGACGAGCAGGCCGACAGGAGGGACGGGGGCCCCGATGGGACGTGGCCATGTGTAGTCAGCGTTCTCACGCAGGAACGTGGCGTGGACTTGGCAACCTGGTGCAGATCTAAGGGGAACTGCCCCCTCCCCTCCCCTCCCCTCCCCGCCGATGCCCCCCACCCCTCCCCGCCGCTGCCCGGCCCCCAGGACTGCCCTGGGCATGTCCCTCGGGCGCAGACCCCGGCCCTGCCCCCAGCCGCCTTGCCCTCTTGTCGTCCGGCCCGCTCTCACGGTGTTTGCGCCGCGGCCGGTGGCGATTGTCCTGAACAGGAAATAGACTTTCTTTCTCTCCCATTATCAGCGCCGCCATCACGCTGGGCGCTTTCCTGTTCTGGACAGAATTTACTGCGTCTCCACTGCGCCTTTCCCCCAACTTCCCTGCTTTGCAAAGTTAATTGCAACCTTTAACATGGAACAGTCTGAAAAAACACCGCGTCTTCGCGCCGCGTCCCACCACATCCGCGCTCCTCTGCACAAACGACGGCTGCGCGCCCTCCCTCCGCTCCCGGCCCCTTGACCGGGCAGCCTGCTCGGGGAGCCCCGAACCTTCCCGGCTCCTGGGCTTCTCGGCCTCCAGCTCCCCAGGGCGCGGGCCTGGCGGCTGGCTCACAGACGTGCCTCCCCACATCAGCCCCCGCCCCTTGCTGGGGGACGCCACGGGGCCCGCAAGCACCCGAGAACAGGAGTGGGGAGGGTCTGGGGTCGGGGCCACCAAAGCCCACAGACCACCACGGGGACCTGGGACCATGCCGTGCCCCGAGGGGGGCTCCGGAGCCCACCACGGGCCTCGCTGGCTGCCTGGCCCCAGCACGGGGCGCCCTGCCCCAAACCTGCAGGTCCCCGGGGCTCCAGCTCTGGGTGTCGAGGGAGGGGGCGGCCATGCGGTCCCACAGACTTCGGGGAGCCTGTCCTGGACGCTCACACTGACCTGCCGAGGCCCCACCGACGTTCCCCCGCCCAGAGCTGGGTGGCATCTCCAGTGCTCCCAGAAAACAGGCCATTAAACTAGAAAAGAACGTCATGGGGTACAGAATTCACGGAAAAGTGTGATACTCTGGGGAGAACTGGCCCCACAGCGTGGGCGCTCGAGCAGCGTGGCAGACGATGGCCCAGCCCAGGCCGGGTGCGGGACGGGGGCACGAAGGTCCCGTGGCTCCCCCCGGGCAGGATCACAGGCGCTTTGTCAGCCGCGTGCCTCGGGACGGCTCTGGCCCCGGGCGCCTGCGCTCAAGGGACCAGCGAGCTTCCCGGGGACACGCCTGGTCTCAGCCCGGGGCTCCGGCTCCTGCCAGCCTCCGTGCACATGCTGCTGGCTCCTGCCGCACTCCGGTCCACCCCGGCCTCCCGCCTGCGCCCCGCCGCCGCCCTGCTGGCCCCCTCACACCTGCGCCCGCAGCTCTCCCGCCAAGCTCTCACCCGGCCAGGCCTCCTGCTGCACCCTGTCCAGCTGCCACACATGCACCCGCCTGGCCACCCGCACCTGCTGGCCACCCGCACCCGCTTGGCTGCCCGCACCCACCTGGCTGCCTGCACCCACCTGGCCACCTGTACCCACCTGGCTACCTGCACCCACATAGGTATTCCCACCCACCTAGCCTCCTGCACCCACCTGGCCTCCTGTACCCACCTGGCCGCTCGCACCCTCCTAGCCGCCTGCACCCACCTGGCCGCCTGCACCCACTGGCCACCCACACCCCCATAGACACCTGCACACACCTGGCCACTCGTACTCACATAGACACCCACACCCACCTGACCACCCACACCCACTTGACCACCCGCACTCACGCGACCACCCACACCCACGTAGATACCTGCACCCACATTGCCACCTGCACCGACCCAACCTCCTGCACCCCACACAACCCGGGATGATAAAGTCCTAGCAAGAGCTCTCTAGTATTCCCCTGCTGTGGGCTGCCTTAGGTGTCCCCGCCCGGAAATGAAGCCAGCTCACTGGAAGACCCTGTGACAGAGGAGGAGTGGCCCAGAGACCCCGAAGACGCTTGGGCCACAGGCGGGGGGCGGCCAGGGGCCTGGACGGGCCCAGAGGGGGCCGCGGGAGGAAGCGCCTCTCTGAGGCTGAGCTGGGCAGGGGCCACTGGCCACCACGGGACAGTGGGGACACTCGGGGTGAGACGGGGACTTCAGCTGCGGGACTTGGATGTGTGTGGCCCCAGGCGAGGCCTCCAGGCGGGTCTGCTGCCCCAGCTGCTCCCTGCGCAGACGTGAGCACCCAGCTTGGGCCTCGGAGAGGAGAGCGGACCCGGAGCGCCCGCGGGGCCTGGCGGCGTGTCGTCGTCACGCCTGCGGTGCTCGAAGGCCTCCCCGCCCGGGCCAGCTCCCTGGCGGCGGCCTTGGCAGCAGACGAGCTCACTGACTGCAGCGTCTCACGGCGGGAGGACGAAGCGAGTCCCCCCAGGAGGTGCCCAGCGGGCGTGGGGCTCAGCCCAGGCGCCCCCGGACGCCCCTCGGGAAGCTACACGGACGCTCCAGGCTTCGGCCGGCCTGGCCTTCCGCAGGCGCGAGAAGCTGCGTCAGCCACGACCTCAGGGTGGCCAGAGGGCCCTGGGGGCTCCACGTCCCCTGGCCAGCGCCCCCTCCCAAGGCTGGGCCCGGCCCTCTCCCGTCCCGCCGAGTCCTTCCACGGCGCGCTCCGGCTCCTGTCACTCCCTCTGGGACACTGTCCGGAGGGGACAGGCCGGGCTATGTCGGCGGGAACGGGACAGTGCGTCCCGGGTGCTGTGGGGCCGTGTGGTGAGGGTGCTGGGTGGCGGGGACCCCAGGGAGGGATGTTCCCACCCACCATGGGTGCAGCTCTTGGCTCCCAGAGAACTGCAGGCTCCGGCCCGGGAGGGCCACCCCGCGGGGCACAGACCCCGCACTCAGCTTACCCGGGGCCAGGATCCTGGCAACCCCTGCTCCTGGGCACGGAGGGAGGGGCTCTGGGGGTGGGGGGGAGGGAGGGGGTCTGGGGGTTGGGGGAGGGAGAGGCTCTGGGGGTCCTGGGGGGCTCTCGGGGGTCCTGGGAGGCTCTCGGGGGTCCTGGGGGACGGACGGCTCTCAGGTCCCGTGGGGGAGGCCCTGAGTGGGGGTGTCCTCTCGTGTCCATGTGTCCTTGCTGTGTCCTCAGGTCCCCCCCCGCCCCCCGGCCTGGGCTCCTGCCCCACCTCCCGGGAGGCCCCTGCACTTTCTCTGGGAAACCGGCTCCTCCCGCAGTGACGTCCCCAGGGAGCTGGGCTGGTGTCCCAGGCGGTCCCTGCGTCTGTCCCCCAGGTCACACACCGTCTCCTGAAGGCCAAGCGCCTGCTGTGCCCGCAGTCGTTTCCCCAGTGCCCAGCCTTGTCCGCGCCAGGTGGGCTGTCGGGTGGCTTGGGGTGAGGCCCAGCCCCCCGCACCCCAGCTCCCCGCCTGCCCCGCACCCCAGCTCCCTGCGGTGCTGCCCAGTGCCGGCCGCCCCGGGCTGACCTGTGACCCCTCCTCCTTAAAGCAAAAACTCCCGAAGCTATCAATCTCCCTGCGGCCCTCGGGGCTGTCAGCACGTCGCTTGTAGGGCTCCTGCCCCCCTGCTGACGAGAAAACCAGTAGAGGCCGGGGCTGTGTGGGGGGCAACAGCACAAATTGGACCCCATTCAGAATAAGAGGGGCGGGGGGGGCCTGGTGTGAGTCGCAGGCCCAGGTGGACCGGCTGGCACGGCCTCCCCCGCTGGCAGCCTGAGGGCGCCCCCACCCCTGAGCCCGGAGGAGGGCCCGGCACCTGCCCCGCCAGGCTCTGTCTGCCCCTCACAGCAACTGCTTTTCCCCTCCGTGGCCCTCAGCAAGGCCCTCCTGGTGACCAGCCGCTCCAGGGACGGGGACGGGGATGGGGATGGGGATGGGGATGGGGATGGGGACAGGGACGGGGACGGGGACGGGGACAGGGACGGGGATGGGGACGGGACTCCTCCAGTGTTTCCCCAGGAGGCCTGGGCTCTGACTTATGGTGACCTCGGCCCCCTGAGCACGCAGCCTGTGACTGTCCACATAGTGCAGAGGGGTCTGCTCAGGCCCGGGGCAGGGCCAGGGGACAGGAGGCAGGGGGTAGGAGGTGGGAGGGCAGGGGACAGGGGGGGCAGAGGGTAGGAGGCAGGGGTACAGGGGACAGAGGGCCCTGGGGCAGGGGGCAGGAGGCAGGGGTGCAAGGGACAGAGGGGCCCAGGGCAGGGGCCAGGGGACAGGGGGCAGAGCACAGGGGGGCAGGGAGCAGGAGGCAGGGGGGCAGGGGCAGGGGGTGCCCAGGGCAGGGGATGGGGGGCCCGGGGCAGGGGACAGGGGAGCAGGGGCAGGGGGGCCCGGGGCAGGGGGCAGGGGACAGGGGGGCAGGGGGGCCAAGGGCTCGGGGCAGGAGCAGGGGGGCCTGGGGCAGGGGACAAGGGGGCAGGGGCCGGGGGGCCGGGGGCAGGGGGCAGGGGGCAGGGGCAGCCTCCTATTCCAGCCGCGAGCCCAGGGTGCTCGCCTCCCACCGTGGCCTCGCCCAGGGCCCCAGGGAGGGCGGGTTCCGGGGGGCGGCACCCCGCCCCCCACGAGGCTCCGTCCAGGCCGGAGCGAGGCCTCGGCTGTTGTGCATTCACGGCAGATGAACAATTACCGCACTTGAGGGAACCCTATCATCAGCCGGAGGAAAAGACTATTTTCTGTCGCCTGTGAATTCAGCTTTTATGACTGAATGACAACTTGAATCTCAAAGCCCTAATCATTACCATTTGCTTCCTAAAAATAACTGTCTCCTTGTCCATATTTAGAACGGAAAGCGCTGAGCTGGAGCGGGAGGAAGGCGCCTCTTCCCAGGCCCTGGACCGGCCTTAACCCCTTCCGGGCCGTGGCCTCCCCGGCCCCTCGCCTCCCCCACGGCCACCACCAGGACGAGGGCGCGGCACAGCCTCACCCGGGACGCCGAGGCCCGGGCTTGAGGATGCGGCCAAGTGGGCCTGGGGTCACAGGAGCAGACCCTGTGCCGTCCTGGGACAGGAGGGACCGCACGAGGCGCCCGCGGAGAAGGAGCCCCGAGGGCAGGCCCGCTCCGTGGCCCTGAGGACACAGCCCGTCTGCCGCGGGTGGGGGGCTCCAGCGGGGCTCCTGCGGGGCTCCCGAAGCCCTGATGCACTGTCCTCGGGGCTCGGGCGTGCGCTGTCCCCGGGCCGCCTCCCCGCCTGCCTCGCCCGCCCTGGAACTCGGGAAGGGCTGTCACCCCCGCTGCACCCCGCCCCGCACCCGGAGGACCAGGCCGCTGTCGGGCGAGCAGCACACCCAGCAGAGCCACCAGGCGCGGGAGGGGCCTCCGGGGAGGACCCAGCACCCGGAGGACAGGGGCCGGCGCGGGAAGGGTGCAGGTGGCAGGGCCGCCTGGAGCTGACGCATGTGCCCCGTGGCCGTGGGCTCTCCCCGGGGAGGGGGGTGCAGCCCCAGCACCCAGGGCTACCCGGGCACCGGGGAGCCCCCCGCACGCCCCTGAGCTGCCCTGTCCGGGAGGGGGACATTAGGGACCCGGCCGGAGTTAGGGTCCTCCCGGGGCCTGGGGATCATCAGTGGGAACCTACGTCTGCTCCTGCCTTTGCACCCCAGGGCCCCAGGCAGCCGGGAAGCCTCGGGGTCTGCGGCAGTCGGGTGTCGCCCTCCGTTCGTGCGGGCTGGACATGCGGTGCCCTTGGGTGCACTCGGGCGCCAAGGGCCGGGTGTGCCAGGGCCCCTTTCGCAGGCCACGTCGACCGCCAGGCCTCAGGGGCCCACACGCTCCAATGTGGGTCACAGGCGAGGAGCCCGGCCCCCTGCACACATGCAGGGCCTCCCCTCGGGGACGTGTGACCTCGCAGAGCCTCCCTCTGTGCGCGTCCCTGCAAGGACCGGCCGCCAGGGCTTCCGCCTTCCCGCGGGCGCTCGCAGGGCGGGGTTCCCAGCGTCGGAGCGAGGCCCCGACCTGCGTCCACTGTCCGGCCGTGCCCGCACCACGGACTCCACACGTGTGCGTTTGGTGGCCTGGAAGTGGCCTCAAAGTACACTCGGAAGTGAGAAAACCAGATTTCCACTTTGGAAGGAGAAAGATGCGCAGACAAGCATCGAAAACAGAACAAAAGAACAGTAATTACCTGGGAACGGGTTTCGGACTGATTTCCATCATTTACCTTTTGCTTATCCATGCGTCATATGCTAGTGAAGTGTATTGAGTGCATTAATTTTGAAAAAACTAGGTAAAAACAAGACCGAACGTCTTTAAAGACTGTGCTCTGGTTTGTCCCGAGGATGGAGTGTGGCCCGAGGCCGGGGACACGTCCAGGCCACCGCTCGCCTCACCCCCCCAGGGCGGCGGCCAGACCCAGGGCCAGCCCCAAGCGCGGAGCTGCCCGGAAGAGGAGGCAGCGGTCGGCCGCCGGGCAGGGCACCCAGGTGCGGCCACCCCCTGACGTGCACCCACGACCGGCAGCCCCCCCCAGGACGCATCTCCAGGCCGCACCTTGTTCTGGGAGGACGGGGACAGGGGCAGGTGGTCTTCCGCTCCCAAGGGCCGCCGTCCGGCCGGCAGCGATCACCGCAGCTGCGCAGTCCCGCAGGCCGAGTGGACAAGAGCCTGCCCTGCAGGTATGGGAGGGAGGAAGGGGGGCTTCGCCGGGAGTCCCATCCTGCTCACGGCGGCGGACGTGCGCCCCGAGCTTGATCCATTTCCGTGAGAAGCGCGGCCCACGAGAGGGAGGAGGAGGCAAGGGGGGCTGCGGCGCCGTCCGGCCTCCCTCTGGGCTGTGCGTCCCCCCCCTGCGGACCCGGGCCTCCCGGCGCCCCACATCTCCCCGTGCCCGGGTCCCTCCGGTCCACCGTGTTCAGGGTTCAGCCTGCGAGCAGCTCCGAGGTGCCGGGTGCTGCCGGGCGTCCCCCCGACGCTGATGCCTCCCTTAGGGAACCCAGGCCACCCGGAGGCTCCTGGGCACAGGCCTGACTCTCCAGTGTACTTGCTCACGTGCCTCTCAAAGGCCTGCAGGGCATCTGTCTCCTGCCACAACCAACGCTTGTCGTCCCGGGGCTGCAGGGTGGGCCGCACCGTCCCAGGGCCCCGCAGAGCCCCCAGAGCCCCGCAGAGCCCCATGCCCACGGTCGGCTCCCCTGAGTGAGTTCTCACCCGCTCCGCGTGGCCTGCCTGCCTGCAGCTCCGCCTTCACAGATCGCTCCGTGTAGCCCCTAATTACACGTTGTCTTTCCTCCTGTCTTGGTTGTTTTTCCTCCCCGCGCCAGCCGGGAATTCCTCGAGGAGAGGGGCACACGCGTGGGAAAGCTCGAAAAGTACGCGTGGGAAAGCTCGAAAGTACGCGTGAAGGGATCGGGCCGGGGCTGCAGCGTCGGGGGGGCCCGCAAAGCAGGGAAGCCGTCCGCTTGTCTACCAGCCACGGAAGGGGGTGCAAACTCAGATCACCTACACGCTCCGTACATGTTTGCCGAGAAGATGCAGCGTCACGGGTGAGAAAGTCCTGACAGAGACACGGTGGGGTTCCCCGGGGGGTCTGGGGGGGCGCAGGCCTCCCCTCCCGGCCCAAGCCCGCTCCAATCCCTTGTGCGCCTTCCTGCCTCGGCCTCAGCCCAGCCCCATAAACATGGGTGTGAACGCCCCAGCCCGGTCCTCTGGGCCCCGCGGTCTGCAGGGAGGATACGGGAGGCCGCCCTCGGACAGGAAGCGGGCACCAGCTCAGGAAGCCGCTCGGGCTTCGGGGCAGCATCCCGGGGACCAGGTGACACCACGGAGGAAAGGCGCCCGCCCCAGCCTTTGTGGTGCCTCACGGCGGCCCCGGGCAGGACGCACGGACACCAGGGAGGGGCAGGCACCTGGGCGGGCTGCAGGCCGCCTCTGGACACGGACACCGCTGGCCGGGGCCCCCGCGTGAGCCGGGAGGGGGACAGCAGGCCCCTGTCGCCCACGATGGAGGATGAACGGACCACGCCCGTCAGGCATCCACCTGCGTATCCAACATGCGGCGGGATTTTCATAAGCGAGTGTCCGTGTGCAAGCGGGTGTTTGAGAATGCCTGCAGTGTGCGTTACGTTATTCCAGGCGTGCAAAATCCTCATCAGGCCGCAGGCAAGGACCTCGGGGTCCCCGGCTCGCCCAAGGCCCTCTCCCTCTGTGATGGTGACCAGCGTATAGAGCCCACATGTGCAATCCCAGCAGCACCCGCGGGGCCCGGCTGTGTGAGGCTGGCCGGCACCCGAAAGTCGCTGAGTGTGACCTGTCGCGTCCACGGGCTAACGGTCCACCACACGGACCCACAAGTGCATCAACAGATGCAGAGAAAATCCGACACCCACTTGGGGTTGAAAAAAAAACTGTCGATAAATCACAAATAGAAGGGAACGTCCTCGCCCTGAATTTTCTGAATCTGTAACAAAACCTCCGGCGAACGCCACACTCAGGGGTGGGAACTGACGCTTTCCCACGGCGGGCGGGCGGCCGGCCACAAAGCGCGGACCTGCTCTTCCCGCTCCTTCCCTGCTGCCCGAAGTCCCCGCTGCCGACGCAGTAGGACAGGGAAGGAAGCGCAGGTGCGCGGACTGGAAGGAAGAGGCAGAGCGGCTCCCTCGCGATGCCAAGGCCGCGAGCCCGACCCAGAACCAGCGAAAGCCCCGGGACGGACAAGCAGTCACGGCGTCCCAGGGCACGTGTCGTGTCCAAGCTCCACGCCGTCCCGCGCGCCCGCGAGGAGTTAAGTAGAATTTGAAACTGAAGACTCAGCCCCTGTTACGTGAGCATCTCCCCCAAGAAACCCCGAAATACTCAGGCATGGACCTCACAACTCGCGTCCAAGATCTCCGTGAGGACAGCTCGAGCCGCGATGAGGGAACACGCGGGAACCAGACAAACCAAGACGGGTTCCGCATTTATGGACGCGCGCCCTCGACGTCAGAACGACTTGCCTCCGTCTCTACATTCAGGGCAATCACGACCCCAGGCCCCGAAAGCTGGGTTGGTTTTTTTTTTTTTTTTTTTTTGTATCGACGATCTTATTCTAAACTTTATATGGAAAGACAGACTTGGAATCGCCAACAGCGGGACCGCGACGGAGAGCACAGCTAGGGACGGGCCACCCGGACTCCAAGACTCTGCAGGAAGCGGCAGTGGCGAGGAGCCGGTGGTATCGGCAGGAGAGAGAGCCGAGAACGGGACCCGCGTGGCCTGGACTGACGCCCGCAGGAGCGAGGCACCGTCGGGGCCGGGGGGCGGCCTCAGCCCAGGTGCTCAGCCCCGGACGCCGCTAAGGGGAAGCCACACTTACACCGCGAGCCGGAGGCCACCGCAGACGCCCCCGCCAGGAAGGGAGCCGCATGCCGAGCACCTGCACCTGCACCTGCGCCCACGGGACGTGCAAGCTCAGGCCACGCAGCGGCTGCCCCCTTGAAGGCCAGAGGCTCAGCGGCCACTGCCCTCGGGCCAGGACCCGGGGACGCGCTCGGCAGCTGTCGGTGTGGACCAGGGCAGCCAGCGCAACAGTCCGGCAGCCTCTCCCCATCCCGCGGGAATCTCTCCATGGTCTTGACCTGACCGAATCGAAAACCGTCCACATGGCGGTGAAGCTACTGCACGATCTTCGGGTGGGGCCGTGTCGCCCTACATGTACCCGAGCCCGGGAGTGCGCGAGCTACCCCGGTGTAGACGGCGGTCCATTCCAGCCCGGTCGGACCCGGGGTGGGGCTGACCCTGAGGGGGCGGGGGGGGCTGGGGAAGCTCTGCTCCCTCCATCCTGCAGCGGCGGCTGCTCTGCACCAAGTAGCCCCCGGGACCACCCCGCGGGGGGACAACGAGAAGGCCTGCGTCCTGCCCTGCTTGGTTCTCCCGCCCAGGAGCACGTCGGCAGATGCTCAGCACCGCCCTCCCCACCCGGCCCTGCTCAGACCCCAGCACCCAGCGCTCCTCCCCGTCCCTCCTGCACACCCGGCGCTCCTCCCCGTCTCTCCTTGCACACCCGGCGCTCCTCCCCGTCCCTCCTTGCACACCCGGCGCTCCTCCCCGTCCCTCCTGCACACCCGGCGCTCCTCCCCGTCCCTCCTTGCACACCCGGCGCTCCTCCCCGTCCCTCCTGCACACCCGGCGCTCCTCCCCGTCCCTCCTGCACACCCAGTGCTCCTCCCCGTCTCTCCTGCACACCCAGTGCTCCTCCCCGTCCCTCCTGCACACCCAGTGCTCCTCCCCGTCCCTCCTGCACACCCAGCGCTCCTCCCCGTCCCTCCTTGCACACCCGGCGCTCCTCCCCGTCCCTCCTGCACACCCGGCGCTCCTCCCCGTCCCTCCTTGCACACCCGGTGCTCCTCCCCGTCCCTCCTGCACACCCGGCACTCCTCCCCGTCCCTCCTTGCACACCCGGCGCTCCTCCCCGTCCCTCCTGCACACCCAGTGCTCCTCCCCGTCTCTCCTGCACACCCAGTGCTCCTCCCCGTCCCTCCTGCACACCCAGTGCTCCTCCCCGTCCCTCCTGCACACCCAGCGCTCCTCCCCGTCCCTCCTTGCACACCCGGCGCTCCTCCCCATCCCTCCTGCACACCCGGCGCTCCTCCCCGTCCCTCCTTGCACACCCGGCGCTCCTCCCCGTCCCTCCTGCACACCCGGCGCTCCTCCCCGTCCCTCCTTGCACACCCGGCGCTCCTCCCCGTCCCTCCTGCACACCCGGCGCTCCTCCCCGTCCCTCCTGCACACCCAGCGCTCCTCCCCGTCCCTCCTGCACACCCAGCGCTCCTCCCCGTCCCTCCTGCACACCCGGCGCTCCTCCCCGTCCCTCCTGCACACCCAGCGCTCCTCCCCGTCCCTCCTGCACACCCAGTGCTCCTCCCCGTCTCTCCTACAGAGCTCTGGTTTCCCCAGTAGTGTCCTTCTTGCACTAATTCTTGATGCACTTGGGAGATTTTGCTGCCACTGTGAGTGCGTCTTGTTTCCCTTACATTTTCCACTAGGTTACTGGGGTAGATAAACACAGCAAATTTTGTAAGTGTCTTAAATTTGGCGAACTTGCTGAATTCTCTTCCTAATTCTAATTCACTCATCTGTTGAGTCTGATGCTTTTTCTATTTAAATGCTCGGGGCGCCCGCACCTAATGGCTTCTAGTTCCTGGTTCTGTGTCTCTTCCCACGTGACATCAGTAGGGACGTTCTGTGCCATGTCAGCGTCGTGTGGATCCTTAGGCCTCCTGTCCCACCTTAAAAGCAGTGTTTTATTCATCAGGATGAAGTTGACGGTAGATTCAGAGCGTAGACCTTTGATGTTAAGAAACTTTTTATTTAGCTTTTTGAGAGTTTGTTCTAGTTTGTAAATAGGTGTTGAAGTTCTAAGTCGGCGTCAAATACCGTGGAACAGTAGAAAATGCGTTTTCCGCACCTGTCAAATATCGTACCTCTCTGTCCTCGGCCCCGAGCTGAGCGCCTCGGCTGCCCAGAGCTTCCTCGGGGACGGGCTGGCTTCTGCGGCTGCGAGAAGCCTCAGGGCCCGGGGGCAGCCGTGTGGGGCAGCCGCGTCCCGGGCCTGGAGTGTGGACGAGGAAGCGGGAACATGAGCAACAGCCCACACGGCCACGTGCTGTCGCTGCCGAATCTGAGGCCAGGAGACGAGCCCCTTGGGGAGGAGCCGGAGGACGGGCGCCGACACCCAGCATCTGGCTCCCGCTGGCTCCCCACGGCCTCGGTGCCCCTCAAGCCCACGCATCTGTCCTCCTTCCGTGGTGGTTCTGTGGTTCGACCCGGAGGCAGGAGCCAGCCGTCCTGCCGGGGCCCTCGTGTCTACACAAACGCCCCAATCAGGCCCCAGGCAGCGCGGTTACTGCCTTCCAAGAAGCCAACAAAAATTCAGATCAGGTTTGATAACAGAACAAAAGCTTCTCGTCCCTCCCTCGTGCTGCCGGAGGACGTGCAGCCGCGCATGGCACGGGGGGACGTCTCCCCTCGCCCTGCTCCAACCCCACGGGACTGCAATACGGGTGGGAAGCAGCTGCTCTGCAGAGGTTCGGAAAGCGGGTTTGCAGCCAGCGACCTCGTCTGCGGGGCCCAGGTCCTGCCCGGGAATTCCCGCCACGGGGGCAAGCAGCGCAGAGCCCGCCCGTCCGAACTCCCTCAGACGTCCCGGGTTGCAGGTGTACAGGGCAGGGACGCCTGGGCGGCGAGGTACGGAGGAAACACCTGGAGGTAGATTGGTCCCAGGGATCGGGGAGGGTGCTGCACGGGAGGAGGGAGCTGCAGCCGGGCGGGGACCCCCGTGTCAGCACATTCGCTCCTCCAAGCCACCCCGGGCCGACAGTCCCACTAGCGTTTCCCTCTCCCGATGGGGACGTTTCCTCATCCTGATGACGATGAGGACGGGCAGGACCCCTTGCGGGAGCCTCAGCCTCAGCCTCAGCCAACCCTTGGGCCTCTGAGGGCGTCCTTGCTCCTGCCTCTCGGGGGTCAGCCTCACCCTTTGCACGTCCCTCCCTCCACGGTGACCCTGGCCCCCCACGGCTCAGCACGCGAACTACGGGCTTTTCCCACTTTTCCCACTGAGGACGGGGTTCTGTGCTCCTGCTCCTCAGGTGGGAAGGCCCAAGGAGCTCTCCTGGGCCCCAGAGGCACGTAGGGCCGAGCAGGAGCCTCCCCCAGGCCAGGTGGGGCCGGGAGCCGCCCCCCTCAATGGGCCTCCTGCAGCGGGGGGGCGGCGGGGGGGGGAGGCATTTCCGAGCAACATGGGGCTTTCTGGGTTTGTCTTCTTTTTTGAAGCTCTGTTTATTGACCTAAATTTTAATGTGTTTCTTTTAAATTGTTAGGTTATGACGTGAGGCTTCCTGTCCCAACCCTCTAAGGGCCCCTTATGATGGATATTTTTATAATATTTTTATAACCTGCCAACTGATTTGCTGGTAGCCTGGATGCTGGTCCTTAAAGAGGAGGAGGACAGCCGTGGGCTCGGCCCGGGGGAGACGACTGTGCTTCTCTAGCTCCGCTGCCAGGACACCTGCCCTCGGAGACTCGCTGCTGCCCCTCGGGATGCCCGGCCCACCGCCCCGTCCTCCCTGGACGTCAAACCGGTGCCTCAGCCGCTGATGGCTGCTTGAACGCTTGGGGGAAGAGTGTCGGGTTGTTGCAGATGTGTTTATATTTCCAAATCCGTGACTGAATTTTAAGTATTGGTTTTACGAAATTACACCATTAGCTTCTTTAATAAACATCTTCAGGTTTAATTCCCGAAACAAGAGACGTTAACCATGAGGATTAGCGTGAAGGAGGAGAAAGTCACAGACCGGAGCCGTTACTGACCGCGGCCACGATCCGAAGCGAAGCCCCTCGAGGGAAAGGAAACGGGGTCCCAGAGCTGGTCCTTAATGAAGGGGGGGGCGCCTTCAAACCGAGCAGGCGGGGAGCCCTCCGGGGGCCACAGCCCGGGGACGGTGCCGTGAGCCAGGCCCCGGTCAGCGCCGACGCAGGGGGACCTGGGGGGCCGCGGGGATCGAGCGCCCCATGGGGACCAGGACGCCCTGAAGCCTGTGCACCCGCTGGTCCCTGCCCCACCCCCGCCTGGCGTCCTGGCCTGCACCCACCGGTGACGCTGCCTCGCTCCCTCTGTCCGGGCAGCAGCTGGGCGAGGCCACCCCAGGGGCTCAGCAGCGTTTTAGGACCTGATCCCACACCCACAGCGAGCGCTGAGACTGCTTCCGCCTCCGGGGCCCCCACGGTCACGGGGGTCAGAGGGGAGGTGGACGGGGTCAGGCCCAGCCTCACGCCACAGCTCGAGGCCCTGCTGGAGCCAGGCCTGCGGGGCTCAGGTCACGGCGGCCGCCTGGGGAACCTCCGCCTTCGGGCCACACGGGGATCAAGGTGGCACTCACTGCAGGGCGAGGACGACGGGCCCCCGGGGCAGCGGCGGCGGGAGCCCAGGGGTCACCCGGGATGAGCCGCCCCTCCCTGTACCGCCTGCGCCACCTGGGTGCACCGTCGGCTTCGCCCGAGGAAAACTGGAATTTCGGGTCGATTTTATCCAAATGCCCAAGCGCTAGGACCAGTCAGGACACCGGCGCGGCTCCGCGTCCTCGGCCTGCAGTGGCGGTTTTGCTCGCAGGCTGTACCTATGCAGGCGGGAGCCGTCCCACTCGACGTTCTCGACTGAAACAAATATTTCTCAAATCCTTGAGCGTCAACCCCAAACCATAATTTTAAATGTCCTCTTAGGACCCCTCTAAGCCATGTTTGGGCTGTTTGGGAGAAAGTCGGTGTGGCTGGAAGCCCTGCAGGCGCCGGGGCCGGGGTCAGGGCCGGGGTCAGGGCCGGGGTCGGACGAGGGCAGCACTTCCCAGGCTTGACCAGGGCGCGTGGGTTCTTGTCAAACTGCAGACTGTGATTCAGGGAACCTGGGGTGGGCCTGAGACTCTGCATGTCCCACGAGCACCCAGGGGACGGCAGGGGTGGGTCCAGGGGTCCAGGGGCCACACCTAGTTGTGAGAGATCTTCTAGAAGTTTCCAGAGCTAACGCTCCGCAACAGGCAAAGTGGTGGCCAGGTGCCGGCAGAGGCCTTGCCCCTCGGGCCCGGGCGACCTGGGGAACCGTCAGACGGCCGGGACCGCAGGCTCTTACTGGAATCAGGGTCAGGGATCTGCGCCCTGTTCTCACGGCTCCTGGGACAGACGTGCGGACACGATTCACATAGAGCCTGGCCTTGTGCCCGGCTCAGAACGCCTCGGCCTGCCAGCGCTTATCTTGACTTTGGGAAACCCCTACCCCGGCAGGCTCCCTAGGGCCCCGGGGGGCACAGGGCACCCCCCCCCCAGAGGCGGCCTCGGGGCCTGTCGGCATCTTCGGAGCAGCCGGTGTCCCTCCTGGTCACCTTTGGACCAGCGCGGTGACTCGAGCGTCCTTCCGTCTTCAGCCTGCGCCCCGGGGGCCTCTGTGGGTGGCCGCAGCATCCTGCACCCGGGACCAGAGCCGAGTCCTGCAGGGACAGGATGTGCGGGAGCAGAGCTTCCGCTGCGCAGACACGGCTCTAGGGTTTAAGGAGGATGAACTCCAATCAAGGACCCGGCCCCGGGCTCAACACCTTAGAAGTACGTGGTTTCCACGAGCCAACGGTCCCTCAGGGACACGCCGGACGCCATCTCCGTCCACCTACAGGGGAGCGAAGGTGAGCTCTGTGGTGCAGCATTAATGCACGAGGCAAGTCCGATGACAGCACAATGTTGGTAAGATCCCACCTGAAAACCCAGGCCTGCCAGGTGCCTCTGCGGGGGACGCCCGTGAGCGATGCCGAAGCACCTCCGGTTGCCTGCCGCGCCCGTGGAGGGGGCCGAGCACCTTGACGCTGTGTCGCCGGGCGGGAGTTGGGAGCGCACCAGCGGGACGGCGGCGAGGCCTTCCTGGGAGAACCACCACGTGTCTGGTGGCACCTGCGAGGGCCTGCGGGTGGCTGGGGTCCCGGCTGCGCAGACTGGAGGCCCGCGGGGGTCTGGGTCGGCCGCGCCCCGACACCTGGTGCAGGCGCCCCTCCCCCGACGCCCCCAGCCCGGCCTGGACCTGGGGCCGCGCAGAAAGGGTCACCGAGCCTGGTGCACGGGGAGCCCCTGCGAGGAAGGGGAGACACTGACGTCCACAAGTGATGGCGAAGGTGGGCACCCGCTCCTGGGGGGGGGCAGGAAGGGCTCTTGGGGGGCGGGAGGGGGTGGTCGTGCCGGGGGTGACAGCAGGGTGGCAGCGGGAGGGGTGATGGGGGGTGACAGTGGGGTTGGGGGGGAGGGGTGGTTGGGGGAGGGGCGATGGGGGTGACGGGGGAGGGCGTGATGGAGGTGACGGTGGGGTCGGCGGGGGGTGGGTGGTGGTGGGGTGGGGAGGGGTGATGGGGAGTGATGGTGGGGGTGGCGGGAGTTGCAGGAAGGGCTGGGGGGGAGGTGACGGAGGGGGTGGGGTGACAGGGATGACAGCAGGGTGGCGGGGGGATGGGGTGACGGGGTTGGGGAGGAGGGGGTGTGGGGGCCGGCGGCTGAAGCCCCTGCTCTCGGCGGAAGCCGACGACCTCCCCTGACCGCCAGGCTTCCCCACACTTTCCCCGCACGCCCGTGTGGTGTCAGCAGGGGTGAGGGGCAGGGGCTGCCCCGGGTCCCACACCGCCCCGTCCGCCCCGTCCATCCCTCGGCGCCCCTGCGGCCCAGTTTGCTGCCCTTTCCCGTACCAGCCTGACCCCTCCGGGCTTCGGGAGGAGGGTAGACCCGTCACACCCAGGGCAGCCCCCCAGCCACCCCCACCCCACCGCAGCCCTGCCCTGCAGCTCTGACTGTCGGGTGTTGTGCAAGGGGGACCCTGCGTCTCACCTTCGCGCCTGCAGCCCTTCGTTCAGCAGAGGACCTGGCCCTCCCTGCGCGGTCCCCTGGCGCCCAGCGGCCTGCACCCCGGTGTCGAGGCCCAGCCGCCCTTCGCAGAACATCTGAGCTGTCCCCCGCCTTTCGGGGTGAGGACAAGTGCTGTAGGCCCCCAGGCGCAGGTTGGCGGTGAAGCACGCTTTCCTGCTCCCTCGTCCACGCGGCCACGTGCAAAGGGCGTGTCAGACTCTGGGAGACGCGGCGGCAGGTGTGTGAGTCCTGGTGGCCCCGTGGCCGCACCCTCACCTGCACGTGGTACTGCCGGCGTTTGGCTCCAGCCGTCGCGGGGGCTGCCCTGGACTCCCCAGGGGCCGCCGGTTGGCCTCCCTCCAAGCGCTGAGTCCGCGTGGACAAACCCCTAAGTACGCGGGTCTGTCGCCTGCTGGCCGCTGCTGCTGATTCTCACCACGGAGCGGAGCGTCCTGTGCCGCGGGGCCCACGACCGTGCCCACCTGGGCTGGCAGGGGCTCTCGGGGCCGGTCACCCCCCGACCTGCCCGCGTTCCTGGGGGCGCTGGCGGTAGTTTCCGACGCTCCTGCCTTGCTCGCCTTCCTGCCCCGCTAGGGCGGCCCTCGCACAGGAGGCTCAGGGACTTTCCTTCCTCTTCTATTTTTCTGGGACGTAATCTGTAGAATCGACGTTCTCGTCTCGGTCCCATTTTGGCGGAATTTGCCGGTGACACGTCAGCCCTGCGTCTGCAGCTGGCGGAGCTCCCGGCGTCGCCCCCTCGAGTCTGCGGCTCCGCGCGCCCCGGGGTGTCCCGACGCCGGCTGCGTCTTCTCTCCTTGTCTTCGCTCTCGTCCTTCGGCCAATATTGCAAGAGCTTCTCCGATCAAGGAACCATTTCAAAGGACTAGCTTTCAGGGTCGTTGGTTTTTCTCAACGGTTTCCCTGTTTTCGGTCTCGTATCTGTTCCTATATTAATGCCTTGGGGTGATTTCACTCTTTTTCCCCCCGATTTGTTACACGTAAGGCCTAGATTATCGTCTTGGGTCCCTTTTTCCTTTCATGAGCGTTGAACGTACATGCACCTCCTCCCCTGAGCGTCGGCTGCAACGCGTGCAGTCCGAGATGTCATACATTCCTTTTCATACAGATTTCTAAATATTTTCTAATTTCTCTTGAGATTTCCTCTCTGAGCCAAGGATTATTTACAAGTGTTCTGTTTGGTTTCGAAGTACTTGGGGATCCTCGCGTTCTCTCTCCGTCTTGACCTCTAGTTCAGCTCCCTTATGGTCAGAACACGTGTGACTTCAACTCTGTTCAATGTCTTACAGCGTTTTGGGTTTTTTAGAGATTTATTTGATTATTTGAGAGCGAGTGAGCGAGCGTTGGGGGGCGGGACAGGACGAGACAGACCCGAGTGACTGCACGCTCAGCGCAGACCCTGGGGTCACGACCTGAGCCGAGTGAAACCGGGGACCTGAAGGTGCCCCCGGCGCCCCCTCGTGCTGGTCGTGACCCAGGATGAGGCCCCTGTGGGACCAGGGCACGTGCTCGGTCGCTCGGTGGCGCTCGGTCGAGGCCGGTGAGGCCCGGTTGGCGGGGGCTGCAGAGTCTCTGTCCCCCCCACAGCTGCTGGACCTGGAGAGCTGAGGCCTCTGCGTACAGATCTGTGTGCCAGTCTTTTTGCTCCCGTCCACTTCCGCGCCACCTACCGTGACCCTGACGTCGGGGACACGCTCGGGGCCGTGTGACCCCGGTGCCGCCCTGCAGCCTGCGCTGTCCGAGGGTCCGGCCGTGGCCACACCAGCAGCTCTCTGCAGGGAGCTCGCCCTCAGCCTGCGCTTGGCCGCGTGGTGCGCCCTGATTTAATGTGATTCCTGATACGCCTGGATTTAGACCTACGGGTCTGCCGCGGTTTTCCACTGCTTCTCTCGGTTCCTCGTCCTCCGTTGCCACGTTCCTGCCTTCGGGCGGCTTAGCCGCCCCTCTCGCGGCTCCCGCTTAGTTCAGCTGCCATGTGGTCACTGTCGTTTGAGCAGAGCGAGCAGGGGCTGCTCAGGGACTCACATGCGGGACTGTCCACCGTCCACTCAGAACGGACGTTTGCAGCAGCGCGTGCACGTGTGCGGCCACCCCGGCCCGGTGCGTGAGCCGTCCTGCACACGGCGAGGGCCCCGGGGGATGCTCCTGTGTCTGTTTGGTAAAACGTGTCGCACAGACCTGCACGGAGAGGGGGACGTGGTGCGCGCCCGGGCGCCCAGCACCCCTCCAGGCCCCGGGGTCCCGACCCCCTTCGTCCATGGTCAGTCCTTGCGTTTCCCTCCGGGGCTCAGTCTTGGTGTGGGTTTCCCTGGGTTTATCTTGTTTGGAGCTCAGTCGTCCTCTTGAGTGTGCAGATTTGTGTCTCGTGGCTAATCTGGGGAGGTTTCGGTCCGTATGTGTGCTGACCCTCCCGTGCCCAGTTCCTGCGCTCGGACGCACGCCCGGTTCCCACACTTCAGGCCAACCTCAATCTGGGTGCAGCTGGGAGGCGATTCTGAGATAAAATGAAGGTCCAATCAGTTGACTTAAGAGAGGAAGATGACAGGGCATGAGCGTGACCTGGTCAAGTGAGCCCTCGGGGAGGACGTGGGCACTTCCCGGAGGCAGGACAGGCGTGGGCGCGCCGCAGCTGCCCGATGCTGACTGAGCACGACGGTCGCCTCCTCCGGGGTCCTCGGGGACGGGGACCGACCGCCACCACCGCCGCCCCATGCAGGGAAGGGCTCCGTCCTGTTCTGTGTTGGCCGACGAGCTCTCCGTTCTCCACGTCCTCCAGGCTCTTCCTGACATCCTCTCTTGGCTGAGACGCAGGACGTTTCCACTCCAAAGTGCTCACCGCCCGGGGAATTCCGCGAACAGCGACCTGGGAGCCTCCCCCTGCCAGTTCCAGGCTCCCTGTCGGGTGTCAGGCCACTGGCCGTGCTTCCCGTGAGTCTTCTGGTTGTTCACGGGCCGAGCGCTCTCGGGATCTACTGAGACTGGACGCGAGCTCCGCCGGGATCCCAGCTGCTGCGTCCAGCCTGACTTCGTGGGTGTCTCCAGGGTCGGCCCGGTGCCGGCCACAGCTCCCCACACGCACCCGCCCTGGCAGGCCCTGAGCCCTCAGCCCTTGGGCCACACGGGGAGGTCCCGCCCCCAGTCCCTCCTCCCGCAGCCACGGCAGCCCCATAGGGCAGCTTGGGGCCAGGGCACAGGACACCCAGAAACAAGGAAAAGAAAGTGCGAGGTCCCCCCCAAGTGGGCATTAGGGCCGCCCCCCTGCCCTCGAGCCAGGACCCGAGCTCCCCTGTGTTCTCTCCATCCGTCCCGTACCCACGGATGCCCGAGGGAGGAGGGTCTACACTCACTACCCGCCTGGGTGATGCTTTGGCCCGTCTCTCCAGGCCGTCTGCCCTGGCTGGCTCTCGAGGGTGCCCGGGGCTGCTCTGCGCCCCGTCAAGGTGGCCGGGCCCTCAGCAGGGCCATCAGGGTGGGCTGCACCCTCCACCTTCCCAGCGCCCCGGGGGCTCCAGCGTGGACCCTAAACCAACACGCGGGGGGGGGGGGGAGGCAAAGCCGGGCCTATTCCAGGCTGCGTTGGATGAGACAATCTAGGCAATTCAAAAAAAAAAAAAAAAAAAATCTAGACGTAATTTCCTCGCCCCCGGGAAGAGCGGCTGCTGATTCTGGAGCACATGAACCTCAGATAATCCGGGAGCCTCCTTGTTGAGAAAATTCAAAATTACGAATATGGGATCGCCACAGGGCCTCGGAAAGGACTTTCACGTTGACCCTTTTGCCATTTCTGTAAAATAACGCGCGCGCGCGCGTGTTCGGCGGAGGGAAGTCTGGAGGGAAGGCGTCCGTGGTGAGTGTTGGGGAGGGCTCGGGCGTCACGGCATCTTTGTCCTAATTTTATTTCTCTCAGAGGAGCTTCGGTGTTTTACACACGTATCCCTACAGTCAGAAAAGCAAAACGTGAGCCTATTATAAAGTCCATAAACAATGTCACTTAGTAAATATTTAATTTGTATTTTCCACGTACACTAAAGATTCTGCAAGGACGTGTCATATTTGAGTCATTTTTTTTTCCTAGCATGAGATCGAGTTCTTTCCAATGGTCATATGTCACTTCAAAGAGATATTTTAAAAAACCATTGCCCAGATAATTACATATTAGAGGCTTAAATTCAAGGACAAATTTCCTCCTCGTTGCTCTATTCAGATGAGCAGATAACCTAAGTTGTGGGGTATCCATTTTTCCATGAGCTCAATAAAGATATTTCCATTTCCAATAAACATGAGAAATGATATTTTATTTTCCTGACTCGGCCCCTGCGGAGAGCTGGCCCCTCGGCTGAGCTGGGGCCGGAGCAGCGCGGGGGCCGGGGGGGCCACTCGGCTTCGACACTTGGATGGAGCAGCGACCCCGACCACCCGACCGGGAGCGCTCACCGCGGCTGCCGCCCGACAGCTCCTGGGAACAGGTGCGTGGGAACAGGTGCCGGTGCACCTGCCGGGGCTGCAGAGCCAGGCCCCAGCAGGGAGGGGAGGCCCCAGGGCTGCAGGGGCGGGGGAGGGGGGCGCAGGCAGGCTGGGGACCCCGAGATCCAAGTCCCGGGTGGCCCCGGAGGAGCGCAGAGCTGGGCCCAGCCCCGGAGGACAGCGACCCCGAGGGGAGGTGCACAGGCCAGGCCCAGTGGGACGGGCCCCACTGCCAACAGCGGTCTGACCACGTGTGGGGCATAGGCCCTCGCCACACGCCCAGATGCCCTGTGGGGCCTGAGCGCCGCAGTCCCCAGGGCCCCTCAGACACCTCGGGCGGCACACGGAGGCCCCTCAGGCCTCTGCTCAGGCTTCCTCCATGGGAGGGGTCGGGGGGGCCGGGGGGAGGTGGGGGGGAGGCCTGCTGAGCTCAGGGCCCCTGGCTCAGCCCCTCCCCCCGGCTGTGACCCGCACGCGTCACTGTCAGGAGCCCGTGTCCCCACATCGGGCCTCCTCTCTGGAGCGCAGCGCACCCGCAGGGCCGGGCGGCTCAGACGGCAGCCCCAGGACACAGCCTGTCCCTGCTCGGGGCTTGGGGCTTGGGGCTCGGGGCTCGGGGCTCACGGGGCTGTAGCCAGCCGGGCCCCAGGCGACCAGCCCCTCCCCGGTGACCAGCCACGGAGCCTGGGCCAGGCGCGTTCTCCGTGCAGAAGGGCCCTGTGGTCCCGTCCCTCTGGGCTCCAGAATTCTGTTACCGCATTTGGGGCTCATGTGACACGTGGGGCCAGGGGGTCACACGCGGTGGTGTCCTCAGGGGTGTTCTGCGGAGGAGCCCGAGGGAGGGGAGAGGCGGGGGGGCATATCCTCTGCAGACCCTGAGTCCTGGGCGTCCACTCACCCTGCCCCATCCGGCCCATCCCTGTCCCATCCCACCCCATACCTGCCCTGTCCTGCCCCACCCCACCCCTCCCCATCCCTCCCCTACCCCTGTCCCTGCCCTGTCCTGCCCTCCCTGTCCTTCCGCACCTGTCGCACCCCATCCCCCCTTCCCTGCCCACCCCTCCCCCTCCCCCTCCCCCTCCCTCTTCCCCCCCCCCATCCCTGTCCTGTACCTCCCTGCCCCACCCCGTGTCTCCGCCTCGCCCATCAGGGGCTGTCGTGGAAACTCCTGGGGTCCAGTCGGAAGACCTGGTCCTGTGTCGCGAGGCCTCCTGGGTCCAGACAAGCCTGAAGCACCTGCGATCAGTTCCCTCGTCCCTGCACGGCCTCTCTGAGGCCCCCCTCCCCCCGGCCTCCACAGCCGCCCCCGAACACGCTTCCCGCTTGCAGGGCGCAGTGCGGCTGGCTGGGGGTGAGTGTGCCCCAAGCGGGGGCGAGCAGCCTGGCTGGCAGGTGGCCGGCGTGCCCGCTGGGAAGCACTGGCCGCCCGCCTGGGGAGTGGCGGCTGGAGAGTCTGGGCTGCACCCCGTGCCCCCCCCTCCGCGGCCCCCACCCTGCGCCAGGCCAACACCTAGGAAAGCCACGCGGGGCAGGTTATAACAGGCTCCCCCCACCTCCGACCTCCTGGCTGGGGGGCCTGGTACCGGAGACTCTGGGAGCCCATCTCGTGCCCCCGGGGGCCCGGGACCCGCGCTCGCTCACAGCGACCTGCTCAGGAGACAGAAACGAGGGCGCCGGCGGGAACCCTTAACCCAGCAGGTGCGGCGGGAACTCTGGGCCCAGCGCTCACGGACCCAAGGCTGGCAGGCGTGTGCAGTGTCCCCGGAGGTGCCACAGGGCCTCCAGCCAGCCTGCCCCGATGCCCGAGGCCAAGCCTGAGCCCCCGGCCCCAGCCCGGTGGGTGCATTCCCCGCGAAGCGCTTGGCGCGTGAGGGCGACACATGCGGCTCCAACCCGGGGGAGCCCGTCACGGCTGCGGGCCCATGACCAGCGCAGGGGCACACCCGCGGGGACTCCGACGCTCCGCCGGGGCGGACTCAGCTCACGTGGAGGCCCTCGGGTGAGTTGGGGGAGCACACTCGGAGCCAGCGGTGCAGCCAGTGTTGGGGGCCCGGCCACACCGGGAGGCGCTGCTGGAGGAAGGCACAGCAAGGTCGCTGCCAGCAGGTGGGCAGGGGCGTCCGGAGGGGGCGGGGGCGCTCCAGGGGTACCCGGCCCGGCTGCCCAGAGGTCAGGCCACCAGGACACTGGGGCGGCAGCGACCGTGGCCCTGAAGTGAGGGGAGCGAGCCCCAGGGCTGCCGAGCGGCCGGTGGAGGTGGCCGAGCCTGCGCCCCTGGGGGAACCACCCGAGGCCGGGACTTGGGGGGGGCGGCGCCTGCCCTGAGGGCCTCGAGGTCACCCTGGGGCTCCCCCAAAGCGCCGAGTGTGCCCCCGGGGTAAGTGGACGCTGGCTTCCCACCCAACCCAGACGGCGGCGTGAACAACCCGCGGCTTCTCGCCCCCCCGCGCCACGGTCCTGCACCAGCACTGGGGCCACGTAGTACTGTCGTCCTCACGACCATAAACGCCGCGTCCCCCGCCCTTTGTTTTCTTGATTCTCCAGATCAGGGCCCTGCACCCGGCTCCCGGGAGGGCTGCGCCCCGTCTCAGGCCACGGCCCCGTCACAACTGCAGGGGGGCACGAGGCACCGCAGAAAGCACGCGAACGAGCAAGTGTGGAGAGCGGTGTTCCCGGGAACCCACAGAGGGAGGCCCTCGCCGGCCAGCCCCGGGCTCCAGGGCGCTGAGCCCCGACACGGGGGCCTCATCCCGACACGGGGCCTCATCCCGCCTGTCGCGCGCCCTCCGTCCCTCCTGTCGCGGCGCTGCCACCCCTGCCCTGGCCTGGCCGGGTCAGAGGGGCGGGGGTCACCAGCCTGAGGGCTGGACAGGAACCTGGCCGTGGCTGCACAGGGGACGGGGCTGGGGACGGGGCCCTGAGGAGGGCGGCACCTCTGGTCCTGCGCCAGCCGAGGGGTCAGGATGTGAGGGCGGGGCCTCTTCCCCCTGGGGATCCACGGCGGCCGCTTTGTGGCCCGAACCCTGCAGTGCCAGGTGCGAGCCGACCCTCCTCCCTCTGGTCACCCTACACGGGCGCCCGGTGGGCTCAGTCAGGGCACCAGCGACTCTCGGTCTCAGAGTCGTGAGTTCAAGTCCACGTTGGGCGTAGAGCTTACTTTAAAACAAAGAAAATTCAGGATTCTCTCCCCACTAAAGCCTTCCCTGTAGGGCGCCGCCGCACGCTGGTGGGTTTGCAGGCTCACTCGCCGTGGGCCTTATCTCACCTGGTTTCCCCGCGGCGAGGACCTCATCTGACCCCCGGGGTTTTATCTCGGGCCGTGCGGAGCCCTGGACATGTCCTCAGAGCCCAGAGTCCTCTGTTACCGGGTGGGCTGTGCTCTCCGCGTGCAGCGACTGTTGTTCTCCCCAGTTTCTGTGTCGTCAGCCACCTGGCTTCTCCAAGCGCCAGCCATGTGAGGCCTGTCGGGCCCGGGAACCTCGGGCGCCGCCCGGCCTGATGCCAACGGGATCCCCGGGGAGGCCAGGTGCTCCTCGGGGCCTGGGGACACTGTGCACAGGTGCGTCCCCCGCGAGCGTGGGCTGGCGTTGGCCTGGGCAGGGAGCTCGGCGCCAGCGAGCCCCCGGCACGGCGTCCAGGGCCGCATGACCACCCAGAGAGCAGTGCTGGGGCCTGTCCTCTGGTACTCCCTGGTGCAGGACCGGTGTCCCGGGGCTCCCGCGGGGGGAGGAGGGGGGCGGCCGCTGTCCTGGCCGAGCTGGGTGCCACACGGTAACCCTGGGGGACGGTGCCCCGCCTCCTCCTGAGGTCGGCTTCCGACCTCCAGCCTCCGCCCTCGTGGTGGGGGGAGCATCCCCGCAGGAGGGCCTGGTGTCCGGGTCCCCACTCCTCGCCCCCAGAGCTCCCCCTGAACCCGAGGTTTCTCCCAGAGGCTCCCACCCGGGTGATCCGGGCGGACACACCCGCGTAACCGCTACTCTCACCTGCGTCTTGTTCTGGAACAAGCTCCTTTTTAAACATTCTCCTGAAATTTATGGGGCTGTTTCTAGTTTTGCTGAATGATGTCGTGAACCAAGACGCAGGTTGAGAAACCGTACGATGAAACCAGGGCGATTCACCTTCCCGAGCGAGGAGCCTCTGGGAGGAGGGGAAGTGAGGACGCCCAGGGGCACCCCCAGCCCCGGGCACTTCACTCGGGGGGATCGTTCTCGCTGGGCCCGACTCACGACCTGCTGCGCAGGAACAATGGGAAACCCGCGGCCGCAGGCGATGCCCAAGCCAGGCCTGAGCCCCTTATTGAGCCTAAAAATACAGCCAATTCCTGAGCAGCTGCTCTGGACGGGACACCCCTGCTTCCTCGGGGCGACGAGTCCCAGCCGCCGGAAGCAGGATCCCAGTCCCAGCCCCGCTCAGCCTGGCGCATGGGAAGGAGAGACACGGAGAACAATCCCGGGAGGGGACGAGCATGGACCCAGGAGGCCACATGCCCGCCAGGCCACCAAGGCCGCAGCCCAGCGCTCGGCCCCGGGGAGGGTCCCGGCCAGCAGGTGCGTGGCTGCCACCCCGAGGAGATGCTGCCAGGCCTCGGCGGACCCTGGACACCTGCAGAAGCCTTCATGCCAGTAAGAGACATTGAGGGAAAACTGAAAAACTAAAGAACTACGAGGCATGTGGTGATAGTACACTACTTGGCTCAGCAGCAAAGAAAAGAAAAATCGTTTCAACTTGTTACTTATTAAAGATCATAATGTAACTATAGTGAGAATATGGGCAGGGGATCATATTAGCGCGAGGGCGTTAGCTCTTCATCTCAGTAAGTGGAAATCAGCGTGTGTTGTATAAAACCTATAAACCGCACACAGCTTTCAGATGGTTCCTGGGCGGGGACGGGGGCAGAACCGGAGATGCAGAGACGAGGGGCCCAGAGAAACCCACAGTGTTCCTACAGAACGGTTTCCATATTTAAAAAAGAAATGATGTGTACATATCACTTTAACAACATTTTTAACTTTTAAAAGAAAGATGTTTGAGATATCACACTGAAAAAAGAAAAGCAAAAATAAATCCAATATGCAGATTATGAAAATTAGAGCTGCTGTCGAGTTCTAACAGTGGCTAACAGCCAACCCACTAGATTGCCCAGCGTCCCACTGTGGCAGTTGGTACCTTAAGATTTTTATTTATTTATTCATGAGACACAGAGAGAGAGAGAGAGAGGGAGAGAGAGGCAGAGATCGAGGCAGAGGGGGAAGCAGGCTCCATGCAGGGGAGCCCGACGCGGGACTCGATCCCAGGACCCCTGGGCTGAAGGCGGCACTCACCCACTGAGCCACCCAGGGATCCCAAAGTAACACACTTTTTAATTTAATTCCTAATATAAAACATTTGAGGAAAATAAATGTCTTTTCCACGTGCAAATACATAAAGTGCTGGGGGAACGCGGCAATCAGAAAGGTTTTCCTGTAGAAAAACATGACATGCTTTTATTTGATTTGAGGGCCGCTGCGTGTACTACCAAAAAGGATGGTTTCAAAAATAGTTGATTTAAAGTAGCTGCTGGCAAAAAAATAAAATAAAAAAATAAAGTAGCTGCTGGCGTTTCACTTATTAGAACACATTTTATATGGTGGGAAAAAATGGCACAGCCCCTGCCAGGAACTCAGAGGCCGAAATCCATACCCTCCCGTCCCTGCCTTCGCTTCCCCAACTGCTCCTGTTCCTTCGCTCCCCTGTTACCCCCTGTCTCCTGCAGAGCCTCCCCTTGTTCTCGGGTCTCGTCCTCCTGGTCCCCACCTTGTCCTCCTGGTCCCCACCTCCTCCTCCTGGTCCCCACCTCGTCCTCTTGGTCCCCAACTTCTCCTCCTGGTCCCCACCTTCTCCTCCTGGTCCCCACCTCATCCTCCTGGTCCCCACCTTGTCCTCCTGGTCCCCACCTTCTCCTCCTGGTCCCCACCTCATCCTCCTGGTCCCCACCTCATCCTCCTGGTCCCCACCTCGTCCTCCTGGTCCCCACCTCCTCCTCCTGGTCCCCACCTTCTCCTCCTGGTCCCCACCTCCTCCTCCTGGTCCCCACCTCCTGGTCCCACCTACCTGGTCCCCACCTCCTCCTCCTGGTCCCCACCTCCTCCTCCTGGTCCCCACCTCGTCCTCCTGGTCCCCACCTCCTCCTCCTGGTCCCCACCTCGTCCTCTTGGTCCCCAACTTCTCCTCCTGGTCCCCACCTTCTCCTCCTGGTCCCCACCTCATCCTCCTGGTCCCCACCTTGTCCTCTTGGTCCCCAACTTCTCCTCCTGGTCCCCACCTCATCCTCCTGGTCCCCACCTCATCCTCCTGGTCCCCACCTCGTCCTCTTGGTCCCCACCTTCTCCTCCTGGTCCCCACCTTCTCCTCCTGGTCCCCACCTCCTCCTCCTGGTCCCCACCTCGTCCTCCTGGTCCCCACCTCCTCCTCCTGGTCCCCACCTCGTCCTCCTGGTCCCCACCTCCTCCTCCTGGTCCCCACCTCCTCCTCTTGGTCCCCACCTCGTCCTCCTGGTCCCCACCTCCTCCTCCTGGTCCCCACCTCGTCCTCTTGGTCCCCAACTTCTCCTCCTGGTCCCCACCTTCTCCTCCTGGTCCCCACCTCATCCTCCTGGTCCCCACCTCATCCTCCTGGTCCCCACCTCGTCCTCTTGGTCCCCAACTTCTCCTCCTGGTCCCCACCTCATCCTCCTGGTCCCCACCTCCTCCTCCTGGTCCCCACCTCATCCTCCTGGTCCCCACCTTGTCCTCCTGGTCCCCAACTTCTCCTCCTGGTCCCCACCTTCTCCTCCTGGTCCCCACCTCCTCCTCCTGGTCCCCACCTCGTCCTCCTGGTCCCCACCTCCTCCTCCTGGTCCCCACCTCGTCCTCCTGGTCCCCACCTCCTCCTCCTGGTCCCCACCTCCTCCTCTTGGTCCCCACCTCCTCCTCCTGGTCCCCACCTCGTCCTCCTGGTCCCCACCTCCTCCTCTTGGTCCCCACCTCCTCCTCCTGGTCCCCACCTCCTCCTCTTGGTCCCCACCTCCTCCTCCTGGTCCCCACCTCATCCTCCTGGTCCCCACCTCATCCTCCTGGTCCCCACCTCGTCCTCTTGGTCCCCAACTTCTCCTCCTGGTCCCCACCTTCTCCTCCTGGTCCCCACCTCGTCCTCCTGGTCCCCACCTCCTCCTCCTGGTCCCCACCTCGTCCTCCTGGTCCCCACCTCCTCCTCTTGGTCCCCACCTTCTCCTCCTGGTCCCCACCTCCTCCTTCAGAACTGCCAACTGCTCCTACCCTTCCCCTTTAGCTGATGGTTCTTTCGCCTGCCTGAGGACTCACGGCTGGCAGAGAGCATCTCCCAAGTGTCCAGCTGGCTCTTATCAGAGGAAGACGGAGGAAGGTGGAGGGCGGGGGGAGGGAATTACAAGTGTCTGCTTGTCCTGCTTTTCTGTAACTTCTGATCGTCAGGAAACAAAGATGTCCACCAGGATGCTCACCCTTGCCGCGGGCCCTTGCAGTCCACTTCCTAGCCACGTGTTCCCAGTTAGCACACTCTAAACACTGAGGAGCGGGCGTGAGTCTGAGGAAAGGGGAAGGGTTCTGTGTGTTTGCTTTGTGTTACCGTCGTCTCTCCCTCGTGTCTCAGTGGTCCGTGAGCCTGCCCGCCCTGGCCCCGGGAGGGGCCCTCACGTGGTCAGGGCAGCCCACCTCTGCTCCCAAGTCACCTGCAGCCCCCGGATGGGAGGCACAGGCCCCCAGCGAGCCTCTTGCCTGCTCAAGTGCAGAAGTTCCTGCAACACTGAGCTTTGCAGGAGGTGGGATGAGAGATGAGGGCGAGGTGCCCTGGAGGCTCAGTCGGTGCAGCGTCTGTTCCGTTCAGGTCATGATCCCGGGGTCCTGGGGGCGAGTCCTACGTCGGGCTCCCTGCTCAATGGGGAGCCTGCTTCTCCCTCGGCCTCTCCCCCTGCTCTCTCGCTCTCTCTCTCACTCACTCCTTCTCTCAAATAGGTAAATAAAATCATTAAAAAATGAATAAATAAAATGAAGCACAGGGGGAAACAATACACTCTTAAGAAGAAGGTGGCCTGTCCCCTCAGGCTCCGGCCAGGACGTCACCCAGGTCTTAATGCTTCTCCCAGGACGGCGAGGTGACCACGTCCTGCCGCTGGCTCCTCAGTGTCTGCAGGACTCTGCACCCTGAGCCTGAGGCCTGCAGCAGGCAGGGCTCCCTCTCCTCTGGGCCATCTGGGCCCAAACGTGGGGAGAAGCGGGGGCGGGGGGTGGTACGCAGCTGTTGGATGAGAAGGAAACTGCAATAATACACCACAGAACTCCAGAATGTTCCGTGACATCACCCACATAATCCTCACTGTGCAGCGAGGCCAGCCCATGACTCGGCAGTGACGGGCCCGCTGGGTGGGGCAGTGACCGAGCGTGTCCCCCGCTGCGGGGAGAGCTCAGGTGACTCACCACCCACCTCAGGACACCCCCGATGCAGAGACGGCGCCCCGTGGCCGGGTGGGGGTGTCGGCCCGTCTGACGGGGCCGCCGTGGGCAGCAAGTGCCCTCCGAGGAGCGCGGGGTCGCCGGGTCCCACGCCGCTGCCCGGACGTCTGCAAGGGCAGTGCCCGCGGAGAGGAGGCAGCAAGGCGGATGCCGCTCCTGGGGGCTCCCGGGGCGCCCCCGCACCCAGACCAGAGGCAGCCGCGCCCTCCCACGCCCTCCCCCAGGCCTCACCCTTGATGACCAGGAATGAATGACTTCCAACCAAACGTACTGCTGGCGGGGCCGGGATTGTGAAATTAGAAGAAGCCTGGAGGATTATTGTTTTAAAGAAGAAAATGTTTGTATATTTTTCTAAAAAAAAAAAAAAAAGACAACAAAGCACACATTCTGAGCGATGAATTCCCCTAAGGCAGTGCCACTTCCCGGCCGGGGGCGGCGGGAAACAGGGGCCTAGAGCCCAGCCTGGCCCTTGGGAAGGAATTGCCTAATTGCGTCCTGAAAGGTTAAAAGGTGCCGGACCCGCAGGAGCCGGGGGCGGGGCGGGGAGGGGGGAGGCCGTGAAGCTGGGTGTGGGCCGCCAGCCAGGCCGTGGGCCGCAGGAGGGGCGCTGGCCGCGGCCGCCCAGTGTTGGGCGCCCCCGGAGGGCGCGGGGCGGCGTTTAGACAGGCCTTTGAGGCCGTGTTTCTGTTTCTGTGGTTCCTTATCTCTGGGGCCGAGAGGCGCGGGCGTGGGGAGGCCCGACCCCCATCAGCCTCGGGCGGGCACTGAGCACCCCGGGGCCGCAGACCCAGGCTCACGCCGCCCTCGGCCGGGCTCTGCGTGCAGCTCAGCCAGCGCGGGCGCGTCCCCTGCCTCACGTGGACCCGGGGCTCCTCGTCCTCGGGCGGAGGAGCATGCAGCCCAGCTATTTTGCTGAAAACTTTAAAAAGCTAGCTCGGCCCTCACGAGGCTTGTGCGCACCCTAGACACGCTCACCTACCCCACGGGGGCCAGGTGGTGGGATCAGGACGGCGAGAGTCGCCACGTCCGCAGTAGGGACAGGCGCACGGCTGTCGGGCACAGGGCCCCGCGCGTCCCCACGTGCAGCCTGGTGCAGCGACAGGAGGCTGTTGGCCCGCGGTCGCTCCCAACACACACCGGACAGAGGGCTGCGCCCTGCAGCCACCGGGCTCGCCCCCAGCCGTGGCGCCGGCTCCTCCCGGCCCACCACCCCCAGGGCCTTGCCTGCGGGGCGCGATGCTGGGACTCTGGGTGGGTGCCGACGTGCCGCCCCTGCAGGGAAAGGGCCCCGGGACCCCGACACGGCAGCCTGGACCGCATCTCCGCCTCCCCCGGCACAGGCCACGGCCCCGCGGCCCCTCCGCTCGCCAGCCCCCAGCCAGCCCCAGCCAGCCCCCAGCCAGCCCCCAGCCAGCTCAGGGCCGACGCGCAGGGGGAGGTGGAGGCCAACTGGGCCTCAGAACTTTTTTATTTTTACATTTTTAAAATAATTTTTAAAAATTGTATTCATGGGGGACACACAGAGAGAGAGGGGCAGAGACCCAGGCAGAGGGAGAAGCAGGCTCCATGCAGGGAGCCCGACGGGGGACTCGATCCCGGGTCTCCAGGATCACACCCTGGGCCGAAGGCAGACACTCGACCACTGAGCCCCCCGGGGCCCCTGTTCTTACTTTTTTAATCAAGATATAATTCATGAACAGTGAACCGTTCGCAGCACACCGGTGTAACATGAGGACTTGGTGGCCGTGCGAGGCGGGGACGGGGAGGTGGAGGAAGCGCGGGGGTGGGTGCCGCGGCCAGGAACGCTCCCCGGAGAAGATGCCTCACGGGGATGAAGCGCCCGCCACCACCTGTCCTCGGAGCCACGATGGCCGCTCCCCTGCATCGCCCGTTTGCTGCGATGGGCTCAGGTTCTGCCTCTGGCCGCTTGGTGAGGGAACGAGGAGAAGCAACGGCTGTGAGAAGGGTGGGCGTCCCAGGAGCAGGCACCGCGGCAGGCCGGGCACCCCGCAGGCCTCTCGCGTGGGGCAGCAGCCCGAGCCCGCCTTCCTCAGAGCGGGAGGCCCGCCGTCAGGCCGGTGTCCCGGGGCCGTCAGCATTTCCTGCTGCCTCCGCTTTAGGAATCAGCTTTGCCCTCCGAGCCAGGCCGACGTCTGCAGGTGGGAAGAGCCCATCCGTGCAGCAGGTGCCCACAGCGGCCCGGGGCCCCGGAGCACACATGGTCCTCCTCCCTGGGATACGGTTCTCCTTCCCAGGGTGTGCTCCTCCCCCCTGGACGTGGTCCTCCCCCCAGGACGTGATCGTCCCCCCTGGACACACTCCTCCCCGCCCACACGTTCCTCCCCACCCAGGACATGCTTCTCCCACCTGGACAAGGTCCTTCCTCCTGACATGTTCCTCTCCCCCTGGACAGGGTCCTCCCCCCAGGACATGCTCTTCCCTTCCAGGACACAGTCCTCCTGGACAAGGTCCTCCCTCCCGGGCACGATCCTTCCCCCTGGACACGATCCTCCCTCCTGGACACAGCCCTACCTCCAGGATACAGTCCTCACCCCTGGACACGTTCCTCCCCCCGGACACAGACCTCCCTACCGGGTCAGCCCAGCCCACGATGCTTGGGGGCCTCAGCTGGGAGGTGCTCCGGGCTCCTGGTTTGCAGGGCAGAGGGGGGCCGGGCCGGGGGTGTCCCCAGTACCCCCTCCCCCTCCAGCTACAACCGCACCCCCCCCCGGGGGCCTGGCGCCCGTGAGGAGCACCCGTTCTGCAGGACGGACGTGGGTGCTGCTCGCCTGCAGGCTGCCCCCGGCCCCGGGGCCGCGGGGTGTGGCCCCCCCCGCCCCCCGCCCGCTTCAGAGGCCGAGGCCCCGCTGGCTGGCAGGACCGGCCCGGACCCCGCTGTGCTCTCTCCGCGAGCAGCTTCCCATTAGGCCCGGCGGCCGCCCGACGCGCGGCGCCCTCATTATCCAGCATGAGTCAGCAGCTCTGCCCCGGGCACCTGGGGCCTGGCCGCCGGCCCGCGGCCTCCGGGCTGCAGCGGGGGGCCCACGTGACCCTGCCCGGGCCGCCCTGCGTCCCCCGCCCGGGCGGCAGGGGTGAGGGAAGCTGACACGAGAGTGTCCTGTGGGGCCCGGGTTCTGGAGAGAAATCCGATTCCCCGGAAGTCAGGCCCCGAGGCCCTGTTCACCGTGACCTTGAAGCGGGAAGGTCACCGCAGCCCCAGGGACCCCCTGTCGGCTCCACTTCCTCCCAAGCCCACACTTTGCTCACTGATCCTCCAGCAAACCCAGAAGGAAGAGGGGGGTGACGTCTGCGCAGGTGTGAGGGGCGATGGGCCCAGGGCACGTCCTCACCCGCAGCCGTGACCCCACAGCGAGGCCCCGAACCCGCACACCGTGTCCCCGTGGCCCGCCCGGCACCGCCTCCTGCATCCCTGCATCCCTCCCCCAGGGTCACGGGGGTCACGGGCGCAGAGTGCACACGCGCGTGCCAGCGTCCACGCCCCGGGGGTGAGGGCGCCGTGCCCCCCGCGTCCTAGCGCCTCCACGCCGCCCTGCTCTGTGCCCTGCCCCGTGTCCTGCAGCCCCGCCGGGCGTTGTCAGCGAGCGTGAGCACTCGCACACGTGTCTGCGCCGCCCCCCGCCTCGACCCCCGAGCAGGCCCTGCACGTCAGCCTGTGCACCCCTCCGCCTCCGCGCCAGGCCCAACCCCGGCCCCCGCCCGAGGCTGCCCCGGGCCCGTCAGCAGTGCAGTCGGAACGGGGCCGAGTGACCGGGGCCCGACCCGGGGTGGGGGGGTGGGGGGGTGGGGGAGTGACGGCGGGGGGTCCCCGGCCCGGAGGGAGGCCTGCTGTGGGCGGGGAGCCGGGAGCCGGGAGGGGAGCACGGGGCAGGGGAGCGGCCGGGCCTGCCGAGGCCTGCGCAGGGCTGATGGCCCGTCCGAGTCGGGCGGTCACTTCTGATCAAGATCAAGCTCGGTTGTATGCGACCCGTCAGCCCAGACACGAGGAGGATCAAGGAGGTCAGTAATTCGACTTAATTCTTCAAATTAAAAATGAGTTAGGGCCTTAATCATGTCCCCCGTGAGCCGTGTCAAACACCCTCATTGTCCCTCCCGGGCCCACGTTTGCCAGCACGGGCCCGGCCCGGAGCCGCGGCGCCCCGCAGCCGACGTCTGGCTCATGCAGCGGTTGCCCGTGGCCGTGGGTGCAAATCGCGTCCCCCGGATGTGAGCAAACACGGCGGCGTGAGTCCGGGCCCCCCTGCGGCTACGTCAGCACCGACGGGGCATCACCTCCCACCGCCGCTCCCACAAACCGTCCACAACAGCCATGCTCGCCTCGCCGGCCCTCAGGTCGCACGTGCGCAGGGGTCTCCTGGGCTCCCAGTCCGGGTGCGGGCGAGCCGGTCCACGCGGGGGCGCCCCCGGCCCCTTCCCTCGCCCCCACAGAGCATCTCTGCACCTGCTGCTTTGGCTGTCACTGTCCCCCCCTGCTCTCCAACGCCCCCCGCTCCACTCCTCAGGACCCTCGTGACTGCACCGAGAGCCGCCCGGGGGTAAGTCCTCACCTGGGGAGCTTCCATGTGGTCGAGGTGACTTTGCGGGCCCAGGATGGCACGTGGAAATCCCGGCGGCTTGACCTCCGTGGGCCCCACATTCGGGCATGCGTCCCCTCCTCAAGCCTGCAGCCCTTGGAAGCAGCCGGACGGCAGGGTCCGTGGGGGCGGCCGCGCGGGGGAAGCGTCCCCGTCCCAGCAGCAGCAGCCCCGGCCCCACGACCCCACGACGCTCCCGCTGCCGCACAGCCGAGCCCTCCTGGCCTCAGGCCTCCGCCCCGGCCTCCCTCGGGCAGAATGCCATCCCGTCTCCCCTGAGCCCCTCCTCCACCCGCAAGGCCCCATCCGAAGGGGCCTCCTCTCCGCGCCAGTTCGCGCGGGAATCGCTTCCACGTCAGTAAAACATGAAACTGTTCCGCAGCAAGGATTAAACTGCCCTCCCCGGAGCCCTCGGTGGCACCGCCAGGGGTTCCCCCCGCTGGGCCAGGCCCCCAAGGACCCCACAACCGGGGGCTCACCCCGGCCGACCCCACGCCAGGGCCGCAGCGGCTTGCACACCTGCTCCCAGGCCCCGCTAGTGGAGCCCCCTGCACGCGCGCCGTGTGCTCGCTTCCGGGCTCCGGCCTCGCAGGCGCCCTTCTCTGTCCTGAGCCCAGGCCCGCGGCCGTCAGACGGGCCCTGCCAGGAGCCCCGAGGCAGGTGACGCGCATCCCCCACCCCCACCCCCTGCAGCCTCACCGGGCAGCCGTGAAGGCATCGGGCCCAAACCCCTGTAGCAGGGGCGAGGCTGGGACGGGGCCCCTCCACCCACCCCGCAGGCTCACCTGGCCGTCCACGTGCTGGCACCCCCCGAGTGTGGACACACGCACGGCAACCAGGCGGGTGCAGGCACT
This sequence comes from Canis lupus familiaris, assembly GCF_011100685.1. Lineage (NCBI taxonomy): Eukaryota > Metazoa > Chordata > Mammalia > Carnivora > Canidae > Canis > Canis lupus. The sequence continues at coordinate 72,661,949 of NC_049233.1, forward strand.
TATGGGGGCGAGAGTACAGACGTCCCAGGAGCACAGACCCTCCTCCCCCGCTGAGGGCCGCGGGGAGCTCAGTGCTCCCCGGACGCCGACAGGTCAGCTCCCCTCAGCATCCGCGTCCCCGCCCCCCCGAACCCGGCAGGGAATCCAGGCTGCCTGGAGCACGCTGCGTGGAGCAGGTGGGCCCTCGTGGGGTCCCTGCGGTGGAGGAGGGGCGGGGAGGGGGACAGGACGACGAGCCAGGGACTGCGGGCGCCCCAGGAAGCTGGACAAGCCACGACAACGAACTGTCCCCCTGAAGCCTCTGAAAACCCCAGAGGCTGCAGCCTCGGGCCCCAGGGAGGAAGGAGAAGCTTTAGGAAAAAAATTAAAAGGTCTCACACTCACTAATTTTAAGAGAGAAATAGCTCAGAGCCTATAAAAAGTGTTTTCCCTTTAAAAATTAAAACCATGTTTATTTATATTGTATCAAATGGAAAGAAGACCGATTATCGATGATAATAATAATAATAGTCTCGTGTGTGTCCAGATTCAGGGTTTGCAAAGGACACGGGCGTCTGTCACCCTATAGGGGCCTCAAAACAAACCTGCAAGAACGAGGCCGATAGAGACGGGCCTGCGGCTGGCGCCCAGCACTCCCGCGAGGTCACCCGCCCACGGGCGCCGTCGCCCACCCCGCCCTGCGCCCCGGCTCGGAGTTGGCCGACAAATGCTCGAAGAATCATCTTGATCCCGAAGGGCAGAGACCGTTTGCAAAATCAAACTCCGTTCGTTCTCCAGGACTCGGAAACAAAAGGGGAGACAATATAAATGATGCCCCCAAACTGTTATTGCTATTTAAGATTTTACTTATTTGAGAGAGAGCGAGAGCGAGAGAGCGCACAAGCAGGGGCGGCAGGCGGAGGCGGAGGGAGAAGAAGGCCCCCACCCGAGCGGGGACCCCAACACGGGGCTGACCCCGGGCCCCGGGTCACGCCCTGAGCCGCGCAGCCCCCGGGCGTCCCTCCACGACGGTTTCACGGTCTTGACGTGAGTGGACGTGCAGGAGGGCCTGTGAGCGGAGCAAGCGTGGGGGCGCGCGGGGCGGGCCGTGGACGTCCTCCTGGGGAGGGTCGCTGGGCCGTCCCCGGCGGCAGCCTCCCGCTCAGCCCGCTCCAACCGAGCTCATTAAATCAGCGGAGCCGCGGCCTGGACCCTCGCCCCTTGGGCCACTCGCAGACCCCGGCAGCGGGCGACGTGCCGCTGCACCTGCCCGCTCCTCACCTGCTCCTTAATGGGCAGCGCCCCCGACGCCCAGCCCGCTTTCATTAGTTGCACTCTTAATTGATTAAATGGATGATTGATTATCGGGCCTGGGCCATTTGTTTTCCAGACCCCCGTTTGCTTGGAACGGAAAGCGACGCTGACCCTTTGTTAGCGGGGCAGCAGGCATCCATCACTCCCACTCCCACGCAGACGTGGGGCGAGGGGCTCCTGCCGCACCGACGCCGCCACTGTCACCGGCAGGTGCGCGCCCTCCACTCGTTGTGTTTTGACGGGGGCGACCCCGCAGGCTGCTGCCAGATGCTGCTTCCACAGGACACTGCTCCCAACACCCAACAAAAAGCCGCTCAGATCCCCGTCCCCAGCACCTCGCCGAGGTCCCCTCCCTAGCACCCGGCGATCCGGGGCTGCGGCCCCCCAGGAGAGAGGCCACGAGGACGGGAGGAGGAGGCATCGCCTACGGGGCCCGAGGAGGGACGTCCACCCCGTCCTCCGCAGAGGATGAGATGAAGGAAGCCAGCGTCGGGGCTGGTGCTCCAGCAAGAGCTCAGGAGGGCAGGATGCGGCCCACGGGGCCCCGCACGGCCGGGGTCAGCACGTGCGGCCTCCCCGATCTCACGGTTTACATGCACCTGGAATCCAGCGTCACCTACAAACCGTCTACACTGGCTTGAGTCCAGGCACACCGTCCCATCACGAGGCCTGGTAACGTCTGCACCACAGAGCAGGAAAGTGAGGAGCACGTTCACACCAACCCCACCCAGCATGTGAGAAAGTATGTGGAGCCCTGAGAACGGACTTGGCCTCGAGCCGCGTGGAGGCCCTGCGGGGGGTCGGGCACTAAGCCACGCGTGACGCGGGAGCCTCAGCCTCGGAGCCACAGCTTCCCCGCCCGGGCCCTGGACTCCGCAGAGGCCTCTCTGTAGGTGCGGGTCCCAGGCCAGGGTTCCTGGCATCTTTCTTGCTTTACCCACAAATTTCCAGTTCATCTTTCTTTAAAGCTAAGCAAGGAGTGGAAGTCAAGTGTGAGCCATCTCCGTGTTCGTCATCTCCTCATCGATCTTCTAGTTCTATTTTTTTTAGCCCTGAACAAAAGGCGCAGCTTTAGTTCAAGTACGAGAAACCCGCAGTGATAGCACAGCCCTTCCTTGGGGACGCCTCGCCCTCCTGGAACAGGCTCCACACCCCGGCTCTCGGGGAGCTCCCGCCTGCACGCGTGTGCTCGACTCACAGCCGCCTTTCCCGGAGGACGCCGCTTTCCTCCGCGTTCACAGCGCGTAGCTCTGCTTTCTTGAGATTTCCGATGCTCTGTTTTGAAATATGCAAAAGGCACTTCGGGGGAGCTTTGAGTATCCCTCCAGCCCGGTCCAAACCTCTTTCTGAAAAGTGCCATCGGGAGCTTCAGTAACGAGCCCCGGAGCACGGGCTTCTCTGGCTGGAGACGTCTTCCCAAACGTGAGCTCCCCGGCTGCCTCGGCTTGGCCCATCACCTTGGGGGACGTGTACGAGGAACATCCTTCTGGACTTTGGCCCACGTGAGTAAAAGGAGTGTGAAATGTTGCCCCGTCGGAAGCACACACAAGGCCGAGGAGCCTGGGAACGGTGACGGAGATTCCCGTGGCTGCACCATTCACCACGCACCCGAGGCTTAGGAAAAGCTAGAAAACGGCCTACAAAGTCCGTCGGTAAAACGGCCCCATTCTTGGCTTCCTCCTCTATTTCGCCAGGGGAATATCCATGAAATTCCTCAGATCCTTCCCACCAGAGTAGGAGTCACCATTTCCGGTTAGGACAGCTGTGGCACGGTCCTCCTGGCTCGCAGCTTCACGAGCAGGCGAGGTTTCCCGGTACATCCGCACGGTCGATGCGCTGTTGGCGGGCTCATGGCGACCCTGGACGCTGCCTTCAGAGGTCCCGCCGGGGCCCCACATCCGGGGTGTTCCCTGTGTGCTCAGGCGTCGCTTGGCGAGCGGACTCGGACGAGTCAGACCGGACAGCAACGCCACGTGGTTCTGCGTGGCAGGTTCCCCGGGCGCATGGCCGAGAGCATCCCAGCACCCCGCGTGGCCTTACTGGTCACGGGGTAGGGGCATCGCAAGGCCCTTCAGTGGTCCGTCTGCTTGTCCGGTGCAGAGTTTTAGCTTCACCTCATTTCCGGGCCCCTCCGCGACCGGCTCCCCCGATTCGTGGCACTCCCCGAATCCTTCTGACTCGCTCCCGTTGCTGCCTCGCGCCTGCGCAGCGAAGGTGCTCGGACCTGCGGGGAGCCTGGGCAGCTTGGCCAGCCAGCTGGGAGCGGAGCACAAACAGCAAGCACGACCTGGCACAGTTTTTCAGTTGGCAGAGGACAAAATTTCAGTGCACGGTATTGAGGCCACAAACAAAAAACAGATGCTCCCCACGATGACCCTCGGGGCTGCTCCCAGCCGCCGGCACCTGACTGTGCCCGCCATGGCCGCGACGGACGCCGCGGCAGGCCCGGGACGGGGCCGGGACGGGGGCGGGGGGACTCACCGATCTTTTAGCAGGTGTCTTACCCACGGCAAATTCGGAAGCAATGTTTTAAGCAATTCGAGTTTATTAAATCCTTCCAAAACATTGAACTCAATCTTCATAAGGGCATGAGTTCTTACTCTTTTCAGACCTGGCCGATTTGCAAGCCACGGAAACACATCACAGAATTAACAAGAATCACCAACAGATTTAGGACGGAGCACACGAGTTTTGGCAGCAGTGGATGGGGCCGGCGGTGGCTGGGGGGCTCTGGCCGCCGGGGGACACACGGCCTGGGGCTCGCAGGCCGGCCCCGCGCGCCTGGCACAGGGGGACGGACTCTTGCTCGTGCCCCCCAGTTGCAGGGCAGGAACTATCCGTCGTCCGACTAACCAAACCCCCAGTCGGTGGGAGGCACACGTCGACAGTCGCCACGTGGTGATGGTGACTGGTCGGAGCTCGGGGACTCAGGGTTTTCCTGAAAGTGAAAAATCAACCAGAAACTCCAGCTTTCCCAAACCCTCCGAGAAACACATGTTGGACGTTTACCTGGACAGACAGCGTCCACGGAAAACCCCAAATCACGTCCGTGTGTGTACGTGTCACGTGCACACGTGTTCTTATGTGTAACCGAGTGTGCAGTGGGTGCCCGGCCGCAGCGGCCCTTGCCACACGGTCTGTCCGGTGTCCGTGTGTCCGCAGCGTCGCCGACGTGCTCGCAGCCGTGCACACAGCCCAGAAGGTGCTCAGCGGCGGCAGGAGCAGGTGCCCGACGCTGCCCACTGTGGGGCTTCCCTCCAGTTTCCTGCCGCCGACTCGTTCCCGGCTGGGTGGGGGCTGAGGGCCAGTCCGCACCCCGGGACCGAGCGTGTGCAGGAGGCAGAAGCACGTCCGCCCTAAGCGCTTACGATGCCGGCGGGAGCTCCCTCGCCCCGAGCTGGGCCTCCAGAAACAGTGCGGTTCCCCGCACCCCTGCGGGTCCTGCACCCCGAGCCAGGCCGCTGCTCCAACCCGGAGGCCACGGGGCAAGGGCGGCAGGTCCCCTCAGCACGGGCCCGAGCCCAGGGGTGCACCCGCCGCGCTCACCGCGACCCGGGGCCTCCATGAGGAGACCCTCCTCCCTCACCCTCTGCGGTTTTTGTATCTGGATTTTTGTTACTGGAATTTTCCAGGACAAAAGTGACCAGGAGAAGCGCCCTGGGGGGCCCTCCCTGCACGGGCCTCCGGTAAGAGGCGAGACCCCGACGTCGGGCACGTAGGCGTCCCCAGGCCCCTCGCAGAGAGAGGACGCACCGGCCTGCAACAGGCAGCCGGGCGCAGGGAGTCTGGCGGCCTGGGTCCTCATTAGCCCCCCGCGGAGAGCCGAGCGCGCAGCCCGCCGGCCTCCTACCGCCTGACCCCTGCCTCCGCTCGTCCTTCCACAGATTAATTCCCCGAGCTGACAAATCGCAGTGCCCGGGGTGCCCGGGGTCACTCAGTCACACTGGGCTCTGGTCAGTGTCAACGGGCTCTGCCCCGGGCTGGGCAGTGACCAGGAGGCGGCGGCCAGACACACGCCAGGAGCTCAGCCCCGCGCAGCGGCACTGGGAGCACGTGCCCGAACCCGCCACCGGCCGGAGAGCACCCGGAGGCCTCGGAGCCGCGCAGAAGCCCCTCTGCCCCGGACCCCAGGCCGGGTGCACGGACGGGCTCCGGAGGCTCTGATTTAGGACGAGGGCGCTGCCGCCACGGCGACCGCCTGCACGCGGGTGACACTGCAGAAACGCCCTTGGCATGTGCAGAGGACGGCGAACCAAGGACCGTCCCAGAGCCCGCAGGGGGCGGGGGGCAGAGCGGGCCTCAGGGAGCACGTGCAGCCGGGGACAGCTGGGGGACGGCCGGGCACAGCCTCCTCCCGGGGGCGGGTGCCGAGGGAGCGGGGTGACTGCTGTCCCGCCAGGGGAACGCAGCAGGGGACGCCAAGGAGAGGCTCATCCCCCGTGGGCAGGAGGGCGGCCACCCCGGGCCCTGGTCCCACCTGTCACCTTGGGGGCCACACACCACGTGGCCACGGTGCTGGGACCTCAGCTGGGGTGCGGCCGAGCAGAGACACTGGCTACGTAGCCGCGTGGCCCCTCAGGACGCCCCAGGGCTGGTGGCCGCACCGGGTGACACCGCAGACCCCGCACACGGCCCCGCACACCATCCTCACGACAACCCTCTGGAGGCACCGCTGTGCCCCTGACCCCTGAGACCTCAGAGCCATGAACCCGGGTCCCCCTGCCCCCACCGCGCTCCTCCCTCTGGGCTCAGTCTGTCCCCAGACCCCGTACCGCACCCCCTCCCGTCGCTCCCTTCCCTCCTGATTCTGGTCCAACAGGGGACCTGCGGTCCTGCGGATTCCGACCCAGTGTCTGCCTTCTGTGACCCTGACAATTAGGACTCCATCCCGTGAGTGTCACACGCACACGTCTGCGCATACACGTGTACACCTACGTGCACACCTGGAGGCCACACGTACGTCTGGTACCGCACGTCGTGCTGCGCCTCTGCAGGTGGCCGCCCCAGGTCAGCACACGCACGGCCTAAGGTCACGTTAGGACCACGAATAGGCTCTGCTGCCTGGTACCCGCCCCGGGGGACTTCCGCAGGCTCGGGACGCGAGGGGAACCCTCGGCACCGGCTGTGGCTGCCGTAGCCTCACCCTGCCCTCCCGGAGGGCGGCCCTGCACCCCTGCACCTCCTCTGCTTTCACAGACTTTCGTGTTCGACACAACGTCCCTCAGGAGCCTGAAGGGGGAGGTGGCCGTCGCCTCGAGCGCTCCATCCACTGGGCACATGCACGCCCAGGCCCGCTCACGTGGCACACGCACGTGCACACACACGCACGCCCGCGGGCTCCAGGGGACCAGCCCGGTCTGCAGGCAGCACACAGTGGGCATCTCCCCGCGGGACCCACCCCGCACACACGTGCACACAGTGATACACGCTCGTGCTCTTGGGTCATGACGGTCCGCGTCCTGCACAGTCACCGCCGGATCCGTGTCTCCAAGACGCTAAATCTGTGGTGATCCATGGCAGTGGCCGCACTTCACCAATTTGGTCTCCAGGAGAGCCTGGGACTGTCCGGGCTGGGAGCCTGCGGCTGGGATGAGGCACGGCCCAGGTCCCCATCCTGGTACCAAGGCCCCGGGGCACTGGGCGGACAAGGGCCCTGAGGCCACCGTGTGCTGCCCGGGTGCCGGGGTCCCAGGAGGCCAGGGCGGGGTGGGGGGGTTCACACTCTGGGTTGAGGCTGGGAGGGGGGTACCCACGCGGGCCCTCCCCCATTCCTCCCCTACTCCTCCCCGCCCCCTCCCCGCCCCCTCCCCGCCCCCTCCCCACCTTCCTCCTCTCCTCCCACCTCCCGCCCTCCTCACCCCACCCCTGTCCAGGAGCTCCTCCCGGGCCTCCTCCCCCCTCTCCCCTCTCCCCTCCTCCTTCCTCCTCTTCCCTGCCCTCCTCCTCTCCTCCCCCCTCCTCCCCTCATCCCCTGTCCAGGAGCTCCTCCCCGCCCTCCTCCCCCCTCTCCCCTCCTCCTTCCCACCCTCTCCCCACCTTCCCACCCTGGACCACGGAGGAGCCGCAGGAAGCCCACCAAGGCTCTGGGGCCATGACCCGCCCACCCGCCCTTCCCGGGTGGAAATCACCCCCAACTCCGCCCAGTGGACCTTCCCCCGCAGGCAGCCCTCGGGGCCTTGAGGACCCCAGACATGCTGAGTTTGGAGCGGAGGGGAACACGGCAGACGGAGGCTCGACTGTCCTGCCCCAAGCCCGGGACCCTGGGCCGCCCGCGCCCCCCACGCCTGGCGCCTCACTGAGCCTCACCCGGGACTGTGCACACACACACGCGGGCACACCAGAGCTGCTCACACACGTGCACACGCGTACGCGGGTCCTCACCTGTGCTTTGGGCCCCAGCCACGCACCGGGGGGAGCCCATCCTGTGCTGTCGCCGCCGGCCGCCTACTGATGCCGTTTGCTGTGAGCTCGGAAGCTCATTTCCCCGACTGGTCGCCCAGGAGCGAGAGGCCCTCACGGCCACATCACCCCAGGGACCGGTCACTTCACCGTCCGAGGGCTGTGGCCGGGGGCCTGGAGCCCCGCACCGTCTGCCCTGCAGCCTCCAGGCCAGGGGCTCAGCCAGGCCCCCCGCCCCTGCGGACCTTCCCTCCCGCCCCGACCGTCTCCACACACTCCTCACCCGGGCCCCGACCACCAAGGCCTCCCTCCCGCCCGACCCCTGACTCCGCATTTGCTGTCGGTCCTGAGGCTGGTTTTGGCACCGACGCTTGGTTTCCCAGCGTGGTTACCGGAAGGCGGGCCAGCGGACCCGGGAAGGCCCTGCTCCAGCCACCCCAAAGTGAGGGGAAGGCTTGTTGTGTCCCTCCTTTTACTCCGTTTACATTTTTTTTAAATAAAATAAATAAGCTGGGTAAGAATATAGGAAATGTGAGTTTGAAAGTGGAATGCCAACCAAAGGGCGGCGGCGTCCAAGCTGAGGCAGGACACTGCTTCGCTCCTTCACAGCCCAGGCAGCGGCCTGGGGAGCCCAGGGGGTCCTGCGGGGTCCTGCAGGGTCCTGCGGGGTCACCTGGGGTGGAAGGCCTGGCCTCCCCACCCAGGCGGCCCTCACTTCAGCTGAGGCTCTAGGGCCTCCAGCTCCACCGTCGTCCACACCGCTGGCCCCCGGCCTGTTTGGCCCCACCCATCAAGAACTCGGGTCAGGTGTGCAGGGAAGCGGTCATGCACAGTGTCACCCCGGGGCGGGGGCTGCATAGAGTGGGGCCGCTCGCTGGGCAGCCAGGCGGGATCCGGCCCCTCGGGAGCGTGGGCCTGGGGGCCCGAGTGCCAACCCCCTGGCAGCACTGTGACGGTGCCGTCGGGGGGCGCACCCCATGTCCGTCCTGAGGGGAGAAGAGGGGCTGGGGGGCAGCGAGCACACGAGCCCGGCCCCACACCTGTCCACACAGGCCATGCGACTGCGGCTGCTGCTGCCACAGGCCCCGGAGCGGCTGGGAGGCGGCGGGGGGTGGGGGGTGGGGGGCAGACGGCCTCCCCTCCTCCGAGGAACCGCGTCCAGCCCGGGCCACACCTGCCCCGCCCCTGTGTCCCGCCCCTGCATCTTCAGGGGTGGTGGGTGCACAGCCTGTCCCAGGTCCCCGTGCACCCTCCTGTCTGAGGAGACGGGGGAGGGGCCCAGGCCTCGGCGTCGTCCTCGGCGGGCGACCCACAGCTCAGGTCTCCGGGTTAAAGGGAATGTCATGCCAGGCTGGGGTCTCCGGGGGCGCAGCGGGAAACGCCCCCTGTTCCCGCCCGAGACCCCCCTGCGGGGCTGGCTTCCCGGCAGGACCCCGGGACGGGCGGCTTGGAAACACCCCAGCTGTTCCCCTCGTCTCACCTCCCGCCCAGGACGGGGAGGCCCAGGTCCCAGCACCCGCCTGGGGCTGCCAACGCAGCGTGTGCTGGGAAGCGGCGGCCCGGCTGAGCGGGGAGCTGGGGGGCCCCGACACCCAGGCCCAGGCCAAGGGCGCCGCCGGCTCGGGCTGCAGCTGCGGAGCGGAGGGCTCGCTGTCCGGGAAGCAATCTGAGGAGGTGGGAGCGGGAGAAAGGTGGGTCCGAAGGGAGGCGACGTCGGGTCAGGGCGCCGGCACCCTGGGCCCCGGAGCAGAGAACACCCCGGAGGGTGGGGCGGCTTGACGCTCCGGGAGGGATGATTTGGTAAAATGGGAGGTGACCTTCAGAGATCCTGTATCTCTGTTTCTAAGGGCCTCTGAGTTTCCGTATTGCTTTCCGACGGTTTAGGAAGGCAAGTTCCTGCTCTGAGGGGAAAGAGAAACTAAAAATAAACAGGAATGAGTTTCCAACCACAGCGATGCTGGGCTCCTTCCCTTCGGGGCAGATTCTCCTTGTGCTGCTGGGAGTGGGGGGCCCAGCGAGGAGGCCCGGTCCCCTCGGAGCCTGGGGCCCACGGGTTGGCGGTGGCAGGGAGGCTGCTCTGCTGGGAGGCGGGCTGCGGGGGGGGGGGGCGGGCTTCCTGGTGCAGGGGTCCTGGGGCGAGTGCCCAGGGGGGCCAGGCTGCAGCGGAGGACCCACCCCGCTCCCCGGCCTCTCCGCTAGGCCCCCAAGTCCTCACTCCTCCTAGGCTGCTGCTAAGCCAAGGGGGCTAATAAAGGCATTTAGAAAATCCCATAAAGGGGGAAATCCTGCTCCCTCTGCGGCTCCTCCCGGGGCGGACGCTGCTCGAGCTCCCGCCCAGGTGTGCAAGCACCGACCGAGGTGGGCAGGTGGGACCTGGCCGCGGGCCTGGGGGGGTGAAGACAGTTGTAACGTCTCTGTCTTTACGCGACTAAAGTGCTGAGAACAACAGGTTTCAAGGCCTCCTACTTGGTTTTTCTCGAGCAAACAGAGGCGGTCGTTTGTGCGATCAGGCGGCCGCTCTCCCCGTCGGGCTCCCGGCGCGTCCCCTGCGCTAGGCGGGCAGCGGGTACAAAGCTCCCCCAACCCCGCGGCCCGGCCGAGCGGGCGTCACAATCCTCCTCGGGAGACGGGCCCAGGCCTGTGAGGAATTCAGCCACCGGCCGTGCTGCCCAAGGAGGGAGCGGGCAGGGCGTCTGGGGAGAGCTGCTGGCGGGTGTGATTGGCCAACGGGCAGGTGTCCCCCCGCCAGCTTGTCCCCCGCCGGCTTGTCGGCCAAAGCCCCCAGAGAGCAGGGCCGCTCCTGCTCCAGGCGGCACCCTCCTCCCAACCACAGACCGACCGGGGCCTGCTGCAGGCAGGAGCGTCCATCACAAGCTGCCCAGACGCAGGAGGGGGGCCCACGAGGACTCGGGGACACAGACTTTCCAAGGGTGCAGCAGCCTTGTTACCACTCTGACCCCTGCTTCCCGGTGACGCCCACAGTAAGTCAGGGCGCACCCAGAGGGTCCCAGCCACTGCAGCTGGAGGTGAGCCCACGGGGGGAGGTGGGCCCCGTAGGAGGAGGTGAGGCCCACGGATAGAGGTGGGGCCCATGGATGGAGGCGAGGCCCACGGATGGAGGTGGGGTCCACGGATGGAGGTGAGGCCCACGGATGGAGGTGAGGCCCACGGATGGAGGTGGGGCCCACGGATGGAGGTGAGGCCCACGGATGGAGGCGGGGCCCACGGATGGAGGCGGGGCCCACGGATGGAGGTGAGGCCCACGGATGGAGGTGAGGCCCCACGGATGGAGGTGAGGCCCACGGATGGAGGTGAGGCCCACGGATGGAGGTGGGCCCCACAGATGGAGGTGGGGCCCACGGATGGAGGTGGGGCCCATGGATGGAGGTGGGGCCCACGGATGGAGGTGAGGCCCACGGATGGAGGTGAGGCCCATGGATGGAGGTGGGGTCCACGGATGGAGGTGGGGCCCATGGACGGAGGTGGGGCCGGTGGGTGGTCGTGGGCCCACGGGTGGAGAGGCCCAGGAGGACCCATCCCAGCACCCCACAGTTACTCATCATACAAAAAACACACAGGTTTGTGGCCACGATGTACCAAATACAAATCAAAGGAATCTTTTCACGTCAAAACAGTCCTCGTTCAGATGTTAAAGAAACAGCGGCTCATGCGGGAAACCACCAGATAAACACGAGGTTGGAGTACGCACCCTCTTATTTTCCCCGACCCCAGAGAATTCTTCAACCTGTGAACTCTCCTTCTCACCTGCTCACTTCCCTCGAAATCGCTAAACCAGATAAAACTGGTAGGAAGTGGACCCACTCGCTGTGTCTGGGCCTCGCGCGTGCCCGACTCCCTCCTGGCTCGGTTTGCCCTGAGCGGTCACCGCAAGCTTTCCTCATTTTCACTAAACAGGAAAAAATTAAGACCTTATTTATTATTTTATGATTTTCTCCAAGGGAAAACCATTCAAGGGCAGCAGAGGCAGTGTAAGTGGGCGGCTCCTGCGCAGGGAGGACGGCACCGGGCAGGACGTCGGGGCCAGGGTCCCCGCAGCACCGCACCTGCTCCTGCGTCTCTTTGCCGGCACTTGCGAGGCCTTCCTGCGGGCTGAGAGCGGCATGGGTGCCCCGCGTCCCCTCCTGCCCGGGGTCACCCGCCACCCGACCATCTGCCTCGGCTCCCGGGACGACGGCTCCTGACCCTTAAAGGAAACCGTCCTTTCTGCGCAATGACGCCAAGCTCCCGCACGTTTCACGGGCAGGTTCTGCTCCCCTCTGGCCCCCACAGGCCCCCTCCCTGGACGGCGGCCAGTGGTGTAAAGGGGCCAGGGTGTGCAGAGGCCCCAGTGCCCTTGCACACGGGCGTCCAGGTGAGTTGTGCTTCCCGGGAGAGTTCTAGGGAAGCCTTAGGTGGTGGAGGGTCTGCAGCAGCACAGTCACATTGTCACCACGGTGGCCTCCCGGGGACCAGGGCGCGATGGTGCTGTGGGTCCAGCTCCAGGCCCCAGAGCAGAGCCGGGGGCAGGGGGTGGGGCGAGGACAGCAGGTGCCGAGCCTCCGGTTTCATCATGCCGGTGTCTCTGTCGCCCTGGAAAGCCACCGTAAGTCTCAGAAACCAGTGTTTACGGCCTCTTCTGAGGTTCAGACACCCCCGCGCCCTGCTCCCCACCTCACGTCAGGCTCTTCCCGTTTTCCGCCTCCGCTGGGGGGACAGCACGGCGCCTGCAGCAACCCCGGATGGGCAGGTGCATCGCTGACCGCTGCGTCTGCAGAAGCCTCTCCTGACCCCAGAGCCCTCCTGGCCCGGGGGCTCCCACCCACCTGCGCCCTGGCTCCACCCAAACTCCCGTGCACGCAGAGGGTGGGCCGAGCGAAGACCCAGACGGGGCTAGCCGCCCGCAAAGAGACCCCACCGTCCAGCCTGTGCCACCTGAAAACACCGTTTCACGTAGAAATCATAAAAATTTCTTAAACGTGGGGAATCAATGAACCTTTGAAGAATGATTGTTAAATCACAGGGCCTCGTCCACACAAGGATCAGGGAAGGCGGCGGCGCCCCGTCAGGACCCACAGCCCGAGCCAGCGCCGGCCCTGCGGCGTCCGGTGAAGGAATGAGTGGCCACCCCGGGCTTCTGACCTGTTGGGGAGGTGGGAGGCGGCCCTCCCTGTGGCCTCGGGCACCGGGGGGCCACACGGGTCGCCAGGAGCCCTCAGCCATAGCACAGGGGAGCCAGCGGGCACCCAGCCGTCCCTTCCATGCAACCTCCTGCCGCCCCACTTGGGCCGCCGGTTCTCTGCAGCCCCCCACCCCCGACGTGGCCTCCGTGCAGCTCCAGGGTTTGCTTCCCAGCTCACTGGCCATTCCCCAGGGCTGCGCCTGGCGTCCTCAGAGAACCAGAGGCCTGGGCCCAGGACACGGGGGAAGGCAGCCTTCGGGGCCCAGTCCACCTGGCCCCGCACCCCACTCCCACCCAGGTGGGAGAGGGGCGCCCTGGGGAGACAGCCAGTACACAGGTGCATGGGCGGGCCTGCGGATGAGCACCAGGGACAGACGGTGGGAGGCTGGCCGGGGAGGGGTCCTCCGTGTGCTGATGGACAGTGTGACCCGAGACAGGGCAGGGACAGCGGGCAGCAGAGCCCGGCGCAGGAGGCAGGCAGTGTGAGAGCCTGACAGGGTGGCGGGCAGATGCGGGCACGTGGGGGGGTTCGGCCCCGGGGCGGGTGGTGTCAGGTCCACTGACCCTCCTCACAGTCACACCTGTGGGCCGGCTCCGGGCTCGTGCCCAGGGAGATGCACGGAGGTGGCCCCAAGGCTTCCATCTGAGCCACGCTGACCGGCAGGCTTGAGGAAGATTCTAGAAGCAACAGTCCGATTTGGACAAGCTCAGGGCGGGCGAGCAGGCAGTTTCTCAGACCCCAGAGTTTAGGTACTGGGGCTGGGGTGGGCGTCAGGCGGGAGCTGGGCACCTGGTGAGCTTGGCGGTCTCCAAACAGGTGCCTTGAGCCGAATAAGGAGGCAGAGACGTCTGAGGAGCAGCCAGGGGTGAGGTGGGTCCTCGTGGGATGGGGTGGGGGTGCTGATGGCAGCTGCAGGAGTGTGGGCAGGAGGGGGCGGCCCAGTGGGGACTGAGGAGGGGCTGTGGGGTGGAGCAGGAGAGCCTCTCACTGTAGGGGTGGGGCAGGGTGGGAGAGCCTTGGGGTCTGACTGTAGGGGGGGCAGGTGGAGAGCAGCGGGGCGGGGTCTGTATGTAGGGGGTCCCAGGCTCTTGCCCACCCTGTGGTGCCCCCGGGTCATCTCTCCAGGACACGTCCGCTCTCCGTGTGCCTCGTTTGCACACACACGTTGGTGCCTGGCAGTTGGGGGACCCTTGCCACCGCGGCCTGGCCTCCCGCCCGCTCGCCGCCAGCCCTGCCTGTGCCCTCACCTTGCCCAGCGGAAGGGGTCACCCAGCCAGACCCTACCTGGTGGCCTGAAAGCGTGGGCAGGAAGGCCGGTCTGGCCCAGGCCTGGGGGGTCTGCCTCTGGAGCACAGGTCCTGGGGGAAGGGCCGACCCTCGTGCCCAAACACCCAGCGAGGGGCCCGGTGCCTGGGCGACTCCTCCGGCCCGAACGCGGGGCTCAGGGGCCTCGGCGGGTGCCGCGCACCCTTGACCCCGCTGCCCAGGAGCAGGCGTCCTCTTGGCCCGGATGTCCCAGGTGGTCGGAGGATCGCTGGAAGCCTCGGGGCACCCCGTGGGCCTCTGATGTCTGGCTGCAGGGCCAGCACCCGCCTCCACGCCACGAGGCCGTGCTCAGCCCAACACCGAGAGAAACTGGCCGCAGCGGCCGGGAAGTGTCTACCGTCAAACGTCGTGCACGGAATCGTGACAGCAAAGTAACTACAGAGTGATAAAAGGTAAAGCAAATATTATCCAGGAGGAGCAAGAGCCGCGATGACACTGTTTATGTGAATGTTTCCCTGGACGGAAGAGGCCAAAGTGGCAGCCTGCCCGCCACCCCCCGACCCTGCGCCCAGCTGGTGACCCCGCGACCCCCGCCCCCAAGTGGATCCTGACCAGAGCTGCCAGGTCCTCGCCAACCCGCACCCCCCCAGCCAGGGCTCGACACGCGAGCTGAGCCCAGGTGACCGGCTGACGTTGGGCCAGCAGAGTCCAGCTGCCTTCGGGGTCTGGAGATCTCGGCCTCCACGCGCCCTGAGGCCTGAGCCCACGGACTCCAGGCTGGAGGGGCCGCTGCTCCCACAGCTACTTCTCACAAGGCGCAAAGCTTTGAGCAGGGCCCCGACTCTCGCGCAGGATGCTGGGGCCCAGGCCCTGCTCTGCCCACGTCTCGGGGTCCCCTCAGCGGCTGGTCGGTGCAGGGGGGCTGCTGAGGGTCAGAGCGGCCTGGAGGGGCCACGTGGCCTCCACGCCCTGGGAGTCTGGACACCACCCAGGGGCCCCCCGCCCAAACCTCCACCTGCTTCTGAGCCGCCCACCTGGACACGTCACTCAGTTTGCAAAATACCAGGTCACACAGAGACATTAGAATTTGTCACAAAAAAAAAAAAAAAAAAAAAGTCGATTTGTCGCAACATTTGAAGAAGCCCAAGACGGCAGCTCCGCGTAGGCAGAAAGGGGCCCCCGCTGCTCCGGGCACGGCGCCGGGGCCCACAGCAGAGGGGCTGGGACCCCAAGGGCCATCCCCCCGCCGCCCGCCGGCCCGGGGAGTCCCAGGACCCCCTTCCGGCCGGGGACGGAGGGCCCGTGAGTCCAGGCCGCGCCCCCGGGCCCAGGCCCCGCAGCCGTAGTCGTGGCTGCGCCGCAGCTCGCGGTCCTGCCCCGTGCCTCCGCAGGGGCTGCTCTGGCTCCGGGGCTGGAGTCGTCCCCCGCGGGGCCCCAGACATGCGGAGCAGGTGTCTGCAGCACGTGTCTGCGGGCAGGGGCAGCTGCCACTGGGCTGGCGGGATGCCGGGCCAGGGCCAGAGTTCAGCTGTCCCCGGGGCTGGACACGAGGGACCCTGGCCACGGGGCAGGAGGGCTCTGAGTCAGCCTTAGCCCGGGGCAGCTGGCCACGGGGTGAGCCTGAGGGACTCCCCGGCAAGTGGGCACGGCCCCCGGCCTCGGCGCAGCTCCAGCCCCCCTGCCTGGGCCCAGCCTCCACTCACAGGGTCCTAGGGTGCTCCTGCCACGTCCCAAGGCTCAGGTGCCCCGGGCGGGCCATGGGTGCCCGGGTGGCAGGTGCCTGGCGGCCTGTGGCCCAGAAGCTATGGACCTTGCTCTAAAGGAGCCCACCCGGGGGATCCCTGGGTGGCGCAGCAGTTTGGCGCCTGCCTTTGGCCCAGGGCGCGATCCTGGAGACCCAGGATCGAATCCCACATCGGGCTCCTGGTGCATGGAGCCTGCTTCTCCCTCTGCCTGTGTCTCTGCCTCTCTCTCTCTCACTGTGTGCCTATCATAAATAAATTTAAAAAATTAAAAAAAAAAAAAAATAAATAAATAAAGGAGCCCGCCCAGCGAGATCTGTTTCTCCTGGCGACGAAGATTGGGACGCGCTGAGCCGTCGGGGCGCTGTTGAGGCCGGTGCCCCCGGGGGGCAAACCCGACCTGCTGAAGCACACGGGCCTGGGGACCGCGGAAGGACGGAGCCTGAGGGTTCCCCACCGGAAGGGCCTGGGCCGCCACGCTGCAGGGCCCCAGGGGCGGGGAGAGCCAGGCCGCCTTGGCCGTAAACAGCCATTACGCTGATCACAGGCCCCGCGGCTAATTACGGCCGGCGGGGAAGGCGGGGAATGTTTGCCCTGACCGGGAGGAACGTGGGCTAAGGTCCCAACCCAACCCGCCTTGCAAGGCAGTTTCCAAGGTCACCTCCGGCCTCCCCTGCTCCTCCCCTCGGCAGCGGGGCAGGACCACACGGGGACAACGGAGGCTCAGAGGGCCAGTGGCGTCTGCCTACAGGATCCGTCTTGCGAGCCAGGGCTGACAGCTCAGGTTCAAGGGAGAGAGTAAGCCCTGATGCTTCTGTGATGCAGGTGCTACGTGTGGACCTTGCGAGCCATCTGGAGCCCCGGGGACAAAGGCAAGGAGGCGGCAGCGATGGAGGCCCTCCTCCACATGGCCTGGTGCCAGCAGCACAAGTGTCACCCCATGGCCCCCTAGCCCATTGCCAAGGAGCTAAGGGTCAGAACAGCCTCACTGAACGTGGTAGAGGCCATGAGGCCGCCATGCAGGCTTCTGCTCAGGGACGGGGTGGACAGGCCCAGGTTCTGCTGCAGGGACGGGGTGGACGGGGCCCGGCTCCTGCTGCAGGGACAGAGGGGAGGGGCCCCGGCTCCCACTGCAGGGATGGAGGGGATGGGCCCAGCTCCCACTGCAGGGATGGGGTGGACAGGGCCAGGCTCCCGCTGCAGGGACAAGGGGGACAGGGCCTGGCTCCCACCACAGGGATGGTGTGAACAGGGCCGGCTCCCGCTGCAGGGACGGGGTGGACGGGCCCAGCTCCCACTGCAGGGACGGGGTGGACGGGCCCAGCTCCCGCTGCAGGACGGGGTGGACGGGCCCAGCTCCCGCTGCAGGACGGGGTGCCTCCGTACATCCTACTGTTTTTCCCTTGCCCGGTTCCATCCATACTGTGCAGACCATGCAGCACCATGTTGAGGAGTCAGAACCGGTGCCTGTTTGCTGTACAGGACCTGGCATCGGGCAAAGAGGGTCATGGTTTCTGCTGACATCGAGCGCCGGAGGCCCGACCCGTACGGAGGGTGGAGCCGTACCACCCAGGGTCTCTGGAGAGGCAGCGCGACGTAGTCCACGTGTGTACATACAGAGAGATTATCGTAAAGAATTGGCTCAGGCAGTTGTTGGGACTGACACGTCTGAATTTTGCAGAACAGGCCAGCGGGCTGGAAGCCCAGGCGGGATTTCTGTGTCGCAGTCTTGAAGTAGAATTGCTTCTTTTCCAGGAAAATTCTTTCTCTTTGCAGGCCTTCAACTGCTTGGATGCGGCCCACCCACTTTATGCAGGCTTATCTGCTTCACTCACAGCGGACTGGCTCAAACGTTCATCTCATCCAGGTAATAGCTCGGTGGCAACATCTAGACCGGCGCCCGAGTGAACCGGGCAGTGTGGCCCGGCCTGGTGGATGCTGTACACCGACCATTCTTGGAACCTTAGGTCACCTCCCCAGGCAGGGCGGTGGGCATTGCCGGGCCGGGGGGGGGGGGACTGTTCGTCCCGCACGTCCCCTCCGGGAAGCAGAGGAGGTGCCGGGCTGTGCTCCGCCAAGGGGCAGGCGTCACAGCTCCCTTCGCCGTGCAGGCTTCTTGGCCCCGTGCGGGCGCTCGGCATCCACAGAGGTTTGCAGGTGCCCCGGTGGGGGCCGCGGACGGTGTGTCGCAGCACAGATGGGGTCACGATGTCGGGGCAAGCTGCAGGTGCCCCGGGCCACCACCCTCCCCGCGTTCCTCGCCATTAGAGACGCGGGCGGCACTTCCAAGCAGCCTCAGCTCTCGCCGCGGCCACTGGGTCTCCTTGGGGCCGGTAGTAGTTACCCTGGGGACCAAATCCGTGGCCGCGGATGTGAGTGACACGGAACCTGCGCTGCCTCCCTCCACGCCCGCCTCACCCCCCCCCCCCCCCCCCCCCCCCCCCCCGCTCTGCCTGGCCAGCCCGCTGACTGGCTCTCTGTCCTGGTGACGCCAGGTCCACGGGCGCGGCCTCCCCAGGTGTCCCCGACCACCGGTCAGACCCCCTATTTGCTTCCTATCAGGATGAGGGCCCTTGCATGTGGGGCCCTCTGTGATGTTGCCCGTCCAGCCGGCCGTGCCCAGCTCGAGGCTGCCGGGGTGCCCTGGGGCCTGCATCCGGGCAGCCCTCCACGTCGCAGCCCTCGTGCTGGCCACGTGTCCTGGATGGACCCCGGGGCCCGCACACACCAGCAGCACTCGGGAGCCCCCGTCTGCAGCGGCATCGGGAAGCCGGCGGGTGGGCCCGAGGACGGCAGACCCTGCACCCACCCATGGGTCGCCGGGCCCCTGGTGCCGTCCGGGCCTGCGCCTTCTCCCCGAGGGTCGGGGGCGCCCAGAGGGATGGACCTCCGAAGCCCCCAGTGCGGCGGCGTGAGGTGCTCGGGCCCTGTGGCCAGGAGCGACCCCGGGGATGTGCTGCGCGGGGTGGGGACGGGTCCAGAGACCGCCTTGCTGAACACGGTGGCCCTGGCGGCCGGCACACGACACACGACACAGGTCGGGCCTGGGGCGGACTGTCGGGAGCTCTTGTTGGGCGCGTACTGGAGCTGCAGACTCGGGTAGGGACGCGGCTGATGCAGAGCGAGGTCGGCCGCCCGGGGGTCGTGAGTCGGCGGCCTCTCCCAGGTGCGTCTCGCTCCTTCACTGAGCAGGTTTTAGCGCTTGGCCCCGGGGGAAGCACCACATGCGGTTCCACTGAGGCACACACTATGGTTCCTTGACCTGTTGCTATGAAGCCCATTAAGCAAACGAAACTGCCAGAATTATTACGTTAAAATGGACGATACACAGTAAAGTAAAATATCAAGACACGTAAAACCGAGGCAGGATCCCCCACAAACACGCATCGAGGGTCCGTCATTCCTCAGCGGATCTCACCTCCTTCCAAAGGAAGACCGTCATTTGAGAACAGGGAATTTTACAGGCAATTTATAAAACATAAATATATGAATTTACACCCGGAAGAGATACGTAAACTAGCAGACCGTTAGTCTCCATGGCAGGGCTCCTGGGAGCACTTCCTCCAGGACACAGCTTTCGCCGTCAGGAGAGCGGTTCTTAAAGAAGACATTCCCCTGCTTAGAGGCTATGCTTGCTGGCTCTATCCCAAAGGCTAGAAATGCCTCCAGTTTTAGGTACGCAGGCAGGTGTAGGCTGCACCGGCCTCATCCATCCCTCGGCCAGGGGTGCTGGGGCAGGACGCAGCAGCGCCAGGAGAGGCCTGGCCCCCTGAGGAGAGGGTTGGGAGGGTGGGAGGGGAGGGGCGGGAAGGGCTGGAGGTGAGGGGCAGGAGGGGCGGGAGGCGAGGGGCGGGAGGGGCAGACTGTGGGCGGGAGCAGGAGCTGGGCGTCCAGGGCGCTGGGGTCCTGGGTCCTGGGGGTTCCGCCCCTGGGAGGGCCTGAGCCTGGCGCCCAGGGCGGCCCCCGCCTCCCGCCTCCCGGGGAGCAGGAGGGCAGCTGCAGCAGGAACCAGATGGAAATATTGGAAACTAAGAATGTAATTGTTGGAATTTAGAAATCCATTTACATTTTGAATTTTAGATGGGAGCTAACAGAAGTGAATAAATGAGCTGTAAAAATAGGCCGGGAGGCAGTGTAAACAGTAAAACACACGAGAGGGAGATGAGACACATATGTTCACTGAGGCTCCGAGGGCGAAGATGGAGACGGTGCAGGGAAGTCGGTACGTGAAGGAGTAAGTCCCGAGAACCTCCCAACAATGAGGACACGTCGGCCCTCAGCGCCCATCAGATACGGAGCAGCGTCAATCAGGGAAACACACCGCGGACAGAAGAAATCTTCAAAGCTACGGAAAAAAAAACCAACAGTTTTCTAAAGGAAGAAAAACCCAGATTATTATCTGCATCCCTGAATGCGCGAGGAAGAACGAGTAGTATTTCCAAAGTGCCCAAGGAGGAGAGTGCAGGATGCAGGAGGTGGTGTCTGGCCTCGCCGTCACCCGGGGGGAGGTCGGGCACCCCGGGGACCAGGGCCAGCACCCAGGGCTCTCCTCACGTGGGCACCAGACGATGCACACAAACCAGGAGGAAAGTGAACCCAACAGGAAGCGTGGAATATGGAAAATAGCATTAACAAATAAATCAATAAAATGTACTGTGGCCTAAAACGTGTATTGTCTTTTTAAAGTTTTCTTTTTCCTTTTTTTAAAAATATTTTATTTATTTATTCATGAAAGACAGACAAAGGCAGAGACGCAGGCAGAGGGAGAAGCAGGCCCCATGCAGGGAGCCCGATGTGGGACTCGATTCCAGGACCCCGGGGTCACGGCCTGAGCCCAAAGCAGACGCTCCACCGCTGAGCCACCCAGGCGTCCCTAAAAAGTTTTAAAATAAATTTAAAACAAAATAAGATTTTTAAGACCATGATCTGAAGTATGACTGCAGACAGTGAGACAAGCAAGGACCAGAGAGACAAACAGGCAGGGACGGAATGATAGTTACATTAATGTGTTGTTTTCTCTTGCAGGAGAATTTAGATACTTAGCTGCTTTTAGAAAGTTTTAGGAAGAAATAAATGTATGTGTTTGTTTTAATAATATAAAGGTAAAAACTGGGGGGGAAAATGTGCTGAGTGACTAAGAGCCATAGAAGAAAAGCACTAAAAAGAAACTGGATCAATTTATGAAATAAAGAGGGAGGAGCAGCCAAGGAAGGAAACCGTAAAGGAAGAACACGGTCGGCAGACGACGAGTGGGGAGGGCGCGGAAGTCCACGCACGGCGCGGAGCACCCGCCAGTTAAGAGACGCTCCTCCTCAGGAGGAAGCAAGGACGGGAGGCCCTGGAGCACTGGCCAGGGCAGCGGCTGGGCCACTGCTGCAGCCTGGGCTTGGGAGGAGAACCCCGAGGAGGAGCCGGGCTCCAGGCCCCGAGCGCGTGGCGAGGCACCCACGGGTGGCGGCAGGTGCGCTGCTCCGGGTCCCTGCCCGCGCTTCCGGCTCCAAACAAACTCCAAGCAAAAGGCAAACACTGAAAGGAAAGGAACGTCCGGGACCGCGGACAGAGGGCGAGGGTGACCTAAGTGGCGTCGGGGCACCTGCTATCGGGCAATGCGGATGTTTAAGGTGAAAAGCCCCGAAAACGATGACTACACCTGAGCCCACGGAGGGAGAAGCGCCTGGACGCTGCTCCATCAGCCCGTTGGCCGCCGAGTCACCGGGCAAATGGCACAGGAGTTAGTGGCCGGGACAAGCTGCTGACGTGTTCCCGGTCACCGGCGCGGTTGGGGTGTCCACAGATGACCCCAGGAACCCCAAGAGCAACCGGAGAAGCTGGGAGTCAGGAGGCGAGAGCTCGGATCGGGCAGACTGAGCAGCAAGCAGCTGATGCGCAGCCGCCCACAGGGAGGCCACGGAGCGCGATGCCCTGAGCAGCAGGAGCCCCTCCAGGGACGTGAGACACTTGGTCATGCGGCCCGCGGGGTCTCAGAGGGGCCCGGGCCGAACTGCCGACCCCATGTCCTCAGGCCTCCGCGCCCCGGCCCTGGTGACTAGCAGACCCCGCGGACACTGACCCGGGAAATGCAGGAGCACCCAGCACCCAGCACACTGCGGGCAAGACCCGAGTGCCTGTGGGCGACCCCGGGCACAGCCCCGGCCCCAGATCCCGCGAGCCGGGCTCTCCGGAGGCTGACCCGAGCCAGCTTGGAGGGAAGGCGGAGGCCAGTGGGCGCAAGAAGCCGGCGGCGGGGTGCAGGCCGAGCCAAGGGCACCGGGCCACAGCCTCCCAGCCGGGGTCACCACTGCTCGCGGGGCAGCCACGGAACTCCTGGCGGCCGGTCTGCTCCCCGGCCCGGTCGGCGGCCTTCGCTGACGGTGCTCCAGGCCCATGCGGGAGGCACGTGCCTGCGGTCCATGGGCACCTGGGCCGGTGGTGCGCCGACTCCTCAGCCACGTCCGGGGCCTCCGGGGCACGTCTTCCTCGTCAGGGACAGAGACAGAAAGGCTCAGGCCGGAGGCTTCCAGACCATTCTGCACGGGCGGCCGATACCCCCCAAACGTAGACAGCCACGCGGCCTCCCCGCTCGGAGGGTCCTGCAGGAGACCTCCCGGGGCTCAGACCTGAGTCCCCCGGTCAGGCTGGGAGAGCAAAGAGGTGCGCTGAGACACCGAGAAGTAGTTCTTGCTTTTCTAGATTGGGCAACGCGGTCTGGGTGCGAGGTGCTCACAACCGCGCCAGATGCTCAGTCCCTGCCCGAGGAGCTGCCCTTCCCAGTGCTCACGCGCCCAAGAATCTGCCGCTGCGTCCTTGCAGAAAAGTCCTCCGAGGGTTAGGGTAATACCCCACGCTACCGTTGCCGCATCTTCCAGGGCTCCTCCGGCAGCACGTGTTGGTGAGGCTGTCGGGAAGCTGCAGCTCCCCCTCCCCACCATCATCCCCGTGTGGGACAGTGGGCGGCACCACGTGTGGGGACTCCACGCCGGCATCCACAAACCCTGAACACGCAGTAGGCGCCTCCCTGATGCTCTCGCGACTCCACCTCGATGGATGCGTCCCATCTGCTCCCCAAACAGCATGCACAGGAATGCTCCCCGGAGGGCTACTTTAATGGTGCGGAACTGGAAACCACCCAGAGGCTCGTGGTGTGTCTGCAGCGGGAGCACAGGACAGCGTGTGCCAACAAGCAGAAACCTTACGAACGTGACGAGGAGGAAAAGAAACCACACACGCAAAATAAGTACTGAGTCTAATCCTATATTTCATGATCACAATTTATCAAAATCAGGAAAGATTAATCTAAAGGTAAGAAGTCAGGCTATTCAAGGACGGAGGGAAGAACTGGAGGGAGGACGGCCTCCCGGAAACTGGGTGCTGGGGACCCTGCTGTGCTCCGTGGGTGGAACTGCAGAGTCATGCACTTAGGATTTGTGTACTTTGCTCTTTATAAACAAGACTTTTTTTTCTTAAACTTACTCCACTTTCTCTATCCCTATTTCGTTTCTATAGTTCTCTTCACGCCCTAAAAATGTGTGGGCCACATGCATGCCTGATCCACGTTACTGTTCAATCACAGCAGGTAAGCGCCTCTGTGCAGCTCTCTCTGTATTTTTCAGGTCAGAGGATATTGTGCTCTCAGGATCTTCATGGAGATCTTTTAATGATAAAAGCAATGATGGTGATGATGGTGATGGTGATGATGGTGGTGATGATGGTGGTGATGATGGTGGTGATGGTGGTGACGGTAGTGGTGTTGATGGTGGTGGTGATGATGGTGATGATGGTGGTGGAGATGATGGTGGCAGTGGTGGTGGTGATGGAGATGATGGTGATGGTGTTGACAGTGGTGATGGTGATGATGGTGGTGATGGTGGTGGTGGTGGTTATGGTGGTGGTGATGATGATGGTGATGATGATGATGGAGATGATGGTGATGATGGTGATGATGGTGAAGGAGATGATGGTGATTGTGTTGATGGTGATGGAGGTGATGACGATGATGGTGGTCATGATGGTGATGCTATTTATCTCGGAGCATGTGACAAAAACAAATGACTTATTAATGTTTCAATTATTAGATGAAAGATATAATTAAAATCCAAAATATTGCTATTGTGTGTCATGTTCCCGGTCCCAGCTAGATTTCTGTATTATAATCCATATACGTGATGCACAATAAACGATGGCGCTCTTTTGGAAATCACAGCGCTCTTCCTACTACCAACCAGCTCCATTTGTGAGCGGCTACCAGAGACTGGAAAGGACTTAGATGGTGCGGCTCCTCCTCTCACCCCCTTTCCTGGAAGCGCACGAGACCCTTGCCCGGGGATGCCCCTGTCAAACAGACAGACATAGCCCCACTCCAACAGCCAAGGAACGCCTCTCTCATTTCCACTTGGTTTCCAGAGAACAGGGGAAGAAAGGAGAGGACAAGACCAGAGTGACAGCCCCCAGAGCCGCACGCCTGCCAGCATTTCCCGAGACAGAGCAACAGGCTCCATTGTGCGCGGGCTCATTCACACGGGGACGTGAGGCAGGTTTTGTCTGCAGTAAACACAGAGAATAATCAGAGCCAGACAGTGGCGCCGCGGCTCAGAGACGGGCCGCGGGGGCCAGGACGCGGGTGGGGCGGCCACCACCTCCCTGAGACGCGGCGGCTTTCGTGACGCTGGGTGAACTGCAGTTGGCGTTTGCCTTGGTCTCTGGCAGAGGAACGACCGAGAGCAGGAGCATGTGGCGAGCAGGAGGAGACTTATTTCCAGAACTTACTGCTGCTGGGACAACGGGCAGGTTACTCGCCTTTTTTAGGTCTTTGTCTTCACATACTAATCAATAAAAGTGAAATAAGTAATCACCTCTCCCCTAATACTCACAGAGGAACTAAGGGGTGATTACGATGTATCTACATTGTCAGCAGTTTGGGAAATGGAATTCTCAGTTTGTGGCAAATGAGGAGGAATACATGGCTCAGCCTTTTAGAAGAGACATCATCCGTCCTCTGAGCACCTCCTCCAGGAAGCCTTGGCCGATTTGCGTTCCTCCCTCCCTGGGCTTCCCCACCCTCGGGGGGACACTATGCAGGGATCACACTTAATCACGCGCGCTCCTGGCCGCGTCCTCACCGCCCATGGTCAGCTCAGGATCCCCCGGCTTTGCTCCTTGTGCTACAGCACAACAGGCGCTTAGTAAGTGTTGGCAAAATTGAGGATTTTCTAGAAGATGTCACATTTCTAACCCCCCCTCTCTGAGCCCTCTTCTGCATAAAACAAATTACACCAGTAACTTCGTGCCCCCAGAAACTCTTGTGTAGAATTCAGGTGAGACGAGGTCTCCATAAAGCCTAGAGGATCTTGTTAAACATGTCCTTGGTCACCAGCAGGCGGGACTCAGCCGCCGGGACCAGAGGGACCCGTTGCTCTTCCCCAGGCTGGAGGACTTCACTCGCCCTGCTCTGGGCCTCCTCCTGTCCCGCTAGTGCGGGATTCCAGGACCAACCCTTGTGCACCCGCACCTCTGCGTGCCGTCTCCTCTCCTGGAAGACGGCAGCAGGAACCCGGGCTTCTGGAGGAACAAGACGTTGGGGGAGCACTGAACAGGAGGCCCAGAGCCGCCTGCTGGTCTCACGCTGAGGCCCTGAGCACAGTGGTTTCCCCAGGACTTGGTGTCAGTGCACCGCGGACACGGCCCACACCACCCACTAAACACACTCTCCAGGCTGTTTGCCCTCCCGGGAGGTGACAACATATGACACATCTGGACATTGGGGTGGACTCTCCAGTGCATTGGCCGCTGACCTGCTCAGAGCCCCAAGGCCAGGAGCCCAAACCAACCCTCCCCGGGTTGGGCGGCAGGGACAAGGGGATGTGTGTGGGTAGAAGGCTGTTCTGAGTCTCCACACTGCAGGGGTTTGGCCCAAGTCATGGTGACGGGCTACACTGCTCCGAGACATCTATGAGAACTTAGTCACCCAGATGGCCCTCGCCTCCCAGGGGATGTGGTGAACTCAGCCTCCGTCATGGGACCAGGAGGAGGGCCAGGGGTGGGGGCTCCACCCGGCTCCTCCCTTCCAGGTGGGATACTTGCCCCAGGACCCGGGTCTCCGATAGGACCCCACAAAGAGGGGCATCTCCCCAACAAGCCCATCCCCCGGAGGGCGGAGGGCCGCCTCATCTGTGGGCCACCCCGGACCTACAGGAAGGAAGCACGTCTCCTCCAAGCCTCGCTCTGACCTCTGGGCCCCCCTCCCTACGCCCTCTGTTGTCCGTGTCTCATGTCCTCGGCTGCGGGCCACCTGAGCTCAAGAGCCGGACGTGACTTAGTTTAGGTTCCCTCCATGAGCCTTGCACACTGCAGGTGTTCAGTAGGTACACAGTGGAGGGGACGGACAGAGACCCCACACGTGACCCTTGTATTAGGATCGACACATAATGACCCTATGTCAAACGCCTTCGTGGTGAAGGTCCCCACAGGGGCCCAGCCCCCGGGGTTTCACAGCCTCGTGCGGTGAGGGGCGTGCCATCGTGGTTCGCGTGGAGGCACCGACCCGGCCCGCGTGCCCAGAACGCTCCGGCCAGTCTTCTGGGAGACGCGCTGGACGGGTGACAGTGGACATCCGTTCCCTGGACAGCAGTAGTGAGGATTAGGGGGACACGTGCAGCTGCCGTGTCACCCCGTAGGCTCAGCCATGTAGCCCCCACGACGCACTGACCCTGCCGCACCCACCCCACCACCTGTTCGCAGGCTCTCACCTACTCAGCCCTCCACGGGTCTCCGCAGCCTCCCCCAGAGGACCAGCACCGCCTCCCCCGCCCCCGTGCACAAGACCCCCTCCCCGCCGCCCTAAGGCGGCCTCCTCGCAGAGCCCCAAACAGCTGGGGTTGGCTCTGGACACGGCACCAGGTGGAGACATTCAGCGCCGGGAGGCGGCCTCTGCTGCGGTTGGGGACCGTGGGCCGCGCAGGGTGGAGCCCCGACCGCCTCTGCCCATCACTCCCCCCCTGCCCCCCCCGGGCAGCTGTTTCTGAGCTACACCTGTGGCCACAGGCAGAGTCAAGCCTGGTGTCTGGGCAGACTCGCTGCTACCCTCCCCACCAAACACGTGTGTCTACACGAGCGGCTCCACCCTGCATCGCCCGGAGAGGCAGCCTGGGCCCTCGCCAGCCCAGGACGTGCTCCACCGTGGTCACACCCCCCACCCGGGGCCGGGAGCCCTACCTGTGAACCCCGGGCGCGGCCGGGCAGAGGGGAGGGGAGCCGAGCTCGCACAGGGAGGGGGCGAGGGCTGTGGGGAGGACTTTCCGGGGCCCGGCACGGGCGAGCCATACAGGGCTGGGCCTGCCGGGGAGCCAGCCCACAGTGCGATTCCCTGGGGACCTCGAGCTGAACCCCGGCCACATGCCCAGGTGTGAAAGGCCAGGCCTTATCTGTCAGGCCGCCGATCCCCTGGGAAACCCCTGCCTTAACGCTGAGGCGAGACACACCGGCTGCTCCGGGAGCCCGGCGGCTCGGCACACGGTGCTCCGCGGCAGGCAGCTGCACACGGGGCACACGGGTGTGGGGGCTGTAGCTGCCGAGTGCCCCCTCCAGCCAGCGCCTCCCGGACCCACACCCGTAACAGGGGGACCCGCACCCTCGAAAAGCGCTCGGCCCTGCCCTGAGAGCCCGCCAGGCGTCCTGGCCTCCGTGACCAGGCCGCACGTCCCTTGCCCCCTCGACGCCGGTGGGTTTGCACAGGGCCACATCCCAGCAGGCGCCAGGTGCCAACGGTCACAGCAGCAGGTGCCGCCTTCTGGACTTTGCCCGGTTTGCAGGCAGGACACGCACAGGTAAGCCAGAGGCCGTCCGCAGGACACGGCCAGGAGCAGGGACCCCGACGCATGGACGTGCGTGCCCCCCGCGAGTGCCGTGGCTGGGCTCCCGGCAGACAGGCAGCGGAGACCAGGACCACACGGCCGTCCTGGCCACCGTCTCGGTCCAGCTCTCGCCTGCTCGTGGAGCTCACAAGGGACAGTTCCGGGACGACGCAGGGCTGCCCCACACCTCAGTGACAGTTTGCATCCAGGGTTCCCCGAATCCATGATGGTCTATTCTGGGTGACCCGGCAGGTGCTCGCCTGGAGGACAACACAGAAGCACAGTTGGGCCGCTCTCCGTGCCCGCCAGATTCCCACACGAACCCTCGCTGGGGCCATCTGGGCTTTCTCTGTAACCTCCGGCCTTGAGTCCGTGTGTCCCTCCCCTGTCCAGTGTCTTGCAGGGGCCCCCTGGCCTGGCCTCCCACCTGCTCGTCCACGGCCGTCTAGCCTCTGTCCTGCATCACCCCAGCTGCACCTGTCCCCGCCCCTGCCTGTGGGGTCTGTGCTCCAGCCACATCCCTGCACGCTGACCTCGGAGACCTGGGGTGGCACCAGGACACGATGGTCCCCCCACACTGGTACCCAGGGCCCCAGCTCTGCACCACCCGGGGGCTGAGGTGCTCCTTCCTTGGCCACGATTCGCTGAGTGACTAACATACCCCACACAGAGGTGTCACCTCTTTAACACAGGGGTGCCCGATACCCTATTTTATCAACGAGGAGTCTGAGACCTAAAGAGATGAGGTACTTGTCCAGGCTCCACAGCCGGAAAGTGCTGGGGGACAAGCTTTTCCCAGGGCAGGGAAACCAGGCGCCCACAGGGAGCCCCACATCCACACAGCGGCCCCAGGTAGACACCGGCCAGAGGCATCGGGCTCGGGGTGCGCCGGCCCCTGGGACGCTGACCCTCCGTGTGCACGGTGAGGGCAAAGCAGCCCCTCCTCCCGAGCCAAGCAAGGAAACGCCGACTGTCCTTGGCTTGGCCGGAGGCTTCAAGCAACAAAGCCACAGGTGCGCTCAGATCCCATCCCAGCGGGCCAGGGACACTGTCCCCTCGGAGGCTGCACGTCCGGCCCCCGGGAAGCCCAGTCCTGCCGAACCCCGTCCCCACGTGCGCTTCGCTTGGACGCCACGCCTCATGGGAGCAGCCTTGTCTTGAGCATTGGGTGTTTTTTTCTTGAGTAGCAGCAGGAGCGAGTCGGGTCCAGGCCCTGGAGGGCTGGCCACCCCACTACAGGCTCAGGCGGGGGCGCTGTCCCTCAGACAGCCCCATCGGCCGAGCAGGACCCCCGGCCGTGCCCGGGCGTGAGGACAGCTTTGAACCCCAGGGAGCAGGTCCTGGCCGCACGAGGAGCTTCTGTTGCAGTCAGACCCTGCTCTGGTGGGGACCTGGGGGTGAAGCAGACACCGGGCAGGAGCCCGCGCCTGAAGGTGCTCTGGGGTGGCCAGGCTGCCCGGCCGGCTCCTGGGCTCAGGCCCAGTGAGGAGCTGCCAGAGTGCCTGTCTTGGGCGCCAGCCCAACACACCTGTGGGGCGGCAGGAGCCCAGGTGGAAAGGCTGGCCTGCCCGAGCCGGCCCAGCACTCACCCGACCCTGCAAGGACCCCGCAAGGACCCCGCTGGTGGACCCGGCAACTCAGCATGAATTGCAGCCAGGTTCAAAGAACAGTGTTTCGGGGTTAGATGTACGGCCCCCTCTGCCTGGACGGAGAAAACCTGCGGGCACGGTGCCAAATAATTCCACAGAGGACCTCAGCCATACTGAGCGAGAACAGTGCAGCCAGGAGCTGATTTTCAGTGAAAGCTCAGGGGTCACAGAACCACATGGGACACCTGCCACCTGCCCGCATCGGCCCCAGAGCAGCACCGGGTCCTTCCCGAGCCCTGCACAGCCCGTGGCCACACTCCCCGCCACGCAGGCCCAGCCACAGGCCCTCCAAGCCTCAGCCGCTGCTCTGCATCAGAGCCAACCCCAAGGCTCCCCAAGGGTCTCCCTCAGCCCCGCAGCCCTGCCCACACAGCTGGCCAAGGACTGCAGCACCCTGGGCCACTTGGGGTGCAAAGGTCCGCACGGCTTTCTCCCCTGTGCCCAGATCATGGCCTCTACCTACTGCTGGCCCAGGGCACACGCGCGCCGAGAGCAGCTCGGAGGCTGTGGAGAGACCCCGAAGCAGCAGATGAACCCAGAAATTGTCCCTGGAGGGGAGCTGTCGGAGTCGATTCCAACCCGGGAACAAAGATGGGAAGCCCTGACCGGAACCTGCCAAGATTTAGAAAGGTTCATTTTACTCCGTTCTTTCCCATTTTGAATCAAAAATTGCAGATGCAGCTCTGCAGACCTCAGGCCCCAGGTGGCCTCGAGGTCGGGGCTGAGTCCCGGCTCCCCGTGTGTGCCTGGCACCCCCAGCCTCCGGTCTCCCGCGTTCTCCCAAACGCACTGCATCCTGCTTCGGAGGCCAAAGCAATGGTACAGACCCCTCCAGCTCTCCGCTTTCCTAACACAGATTTACTCTTTGTTGCTTTTTATTTTAAAAAGAGAGAGGAAGATACAAAATCAACCAAAAAGAATGTCTCAGAAATTCTAGAAGGCTTCAATCAGATACATTGCAACAAACTATCATGGGGCCTTTTGCTAAATCCCACTGAGGGAGGAGGAAAAGCGGGGTCATCTGTTAGTTCTTAATCACCTCACATTCTATTTATTCCTACTCCTCCCCTCACCTCCCCAAATCATTACAAACTTGCCTTTTTATCCTAGACAAAGGAAAAAAAATGCTACTTTATGGCTTAATAGTCCTTCTTGCATAGAAAATACAGCAATGCTGCTGGCCTACCTGAGGTCATCCTGCTTCTGCAGGGCAACCTCCCCGTGCCTCACGTGTCCCCACCCGTGTGAACCAGCTTCCTCACTGATGCTCCAAACACACAAGCCCACGACTCAAAAAGGGACCTGTAGGGAGATTGGCCAACTGGCATGGAATGAGGGGAGGCCTCTGTGCCACTTAACCCCGGGGGCATGGGGGGTGGCAGGGGGGTTGCCCACAGAACCATGAGAATAAAGGTGGAATCTTTTCCAATGACACCAACTTCAGAAATTTTCTAACCCAAAACCCTGGAAACTGTTCCGATCAGCTGGCGCTCGCAGGCACACGGCAGATCTGTGCGTCAGAGTGTGAGCGTAGCGCCAGAGCCGCAGAACCAAGGTCCAGGGCAGTCCCTGCCTTTCTCTGGACTCAGCAGTTGTAGATACTGCGGGATCTGGGGTTTCAGTTGGATGTGAGTGGCCACTAGGGACTGTGAACTGGACTGTGGGGAAGAGCTTCACTGCAAAGCCAAGTGACCCAGGTGAGCCCAGGCCACACATTCACTCTGCCACACTGAGGCCCTGGTGAGATCGGGCTGACACAGAGTCACACGGGACCTGTCCCTCGCATGCATGTGATGCACACGTACCCATGCTTAAGGTACTCAGTGATTGGACGTGATTTAGTCCTAAGGCACCTGGTGGCTCAGTCAGCTAAGCGTCTGACTCTTGGTTTCAGCTCAGGTCTTGATCTAAGGGTCCTAAGTTCAAGCCCTGCGTTGGGCTTGAAAAAAAAATTATTTCATCATTTTCACCTGATATTTGTCATCATAGACATAGAATCTCTTCAGATGAGAAGGCTCCTCAAGCCCCTCTGTTAGAGGGTTGGACCCATTCCAGTCTGGTGTTGTGACTTACCGCAGGCCGTAGTCAGGTCTGAGCACATCCGCGCAGAATGGCACTTTGGTAAGAATGCTCTCTGCTGTCTCATCCTCTCAGAGAGAAGAAATCATGAACGAAGAGGGAATTTTAAAAATACAATGAACTGAAAGAAAATACAGTATGTCAAAGTCTGTGGGGCACAGCTAAAGCAATGTTGAGAGGGAGATTTATAGCACAAAATGTGTATATCAAAAATAGAAAAGGTCACAAATCAATAATCTAAGCTCCAGCTCAAGAAACAGGAAAAAGAAAACCAAAATAAGCTCAAAGTAAGCAGAAGGAAGGAAATATGCATAAATCAATAAAACTGAAAACAGGGATCCCTGGGTGGCGCAGCGGTTTGGCGCCTGCCTTTGGCCCAGGGCGCGATCCTGGAGACCCGGAATCGAGTCCCACGTCGGGTTCCCGGTGCATGGAGCATGCTTCTCCCTCTGCCTGTGTCTCTGCCTCTCTCTCTCTCTCGCTCTGTGACTATCATAAATAAATAAAAATTAAATATTTAAAAAAAAACTGAAAACAAAAATAGAGAAAATCAATGAAATGAAAAACTATTTCTTTGAAAAGGTCGGAGAGGGCAGCCCGGGTTGCTCAGCGGTTTAGTGCCGCCTTCGGCCCAGGGTGTGATCCTGGAGACCCGGAATCGAGTCCCATATCCGGCTCCCTGCAGGGAGGCTGCTTCTCCCTCTGCCTGTGTCTCTGCCTCTCTCTCTCTCTCTCTCTCTGTGTGTCTCTCATGAATAAATAAATAAAATCTTTAAAAACAAAGAAAAGACAACAAAAGAAAAGGTCAAAGAAATTGACAGACTTCCACCGAGACTGAAAAAACACAAATTATCAATATCTTTAATAAAATAGAGGATATCACTACAAATCCTGCAGACATCAAAAGGATAAGGGACTACCATGAACAACACTACACACATAAATTTACCAATGTAGACAAAATGGGCCAGTTCCTCCAAAAATGCAAGCTACCATAATTCACCCAATATAAAAGAGATCATTTGAATAACCCTTTAACTCTTAAGGATGTTGACTTTGTAATTTTAAAACTCCCCAAAGAACAATTTCCAGGCCAGATCGTTTCACTGAAAAATTCCACCAAATGTTTATCTTTTTAAAATATTTTATCTATTTACTCATGAGAGACACTCGGAGAGAGAGGCAGAGACACAGGCAGAGGGAGAGGCAGGCTCCCCACGGAGAGCCCAATGTGGGACTCGATCCCAGGACCCCGGGGTCACAGCCTGAGCCAAAGGCAGATGCTCAATCACTGAGCCACTCAGGCGTCCCTCCACCAAATGTTTAAAGAATAATTAACACCAATTCTACACAGTCTCTTCTAGGAAATAGAAAAGAACACTTCCCAGTTGATTTAATGAAACCAGTGTTACTCTGATACCAGTCAAAACCAGTCAAAGAGAGCATCAAAAAAGGAATTCCAAACCAATATTTATCATGACAATACATGCAAAAATCCTTAACAAACATTAGCTTACAGATTTCCACAATATATAAAAAAAAGATAACTGAGAGTGATTTATTCATACTTGAAATACAAGGCCAGTTCAATATTTAAAAATTAATCATGTAAATCCACCACATGAGCAGACTAAAACCACGTGACCATATAAGTTGTTGCAGAAAATGCATTTGACAAAATTCAACGGTCACTTATGATTTTTTTTAATTTTATGGAAATAGGAGTGGAACTTCCTGAACTATATAAAGTACATTTATAAAACCCTACAGCTAACATCATGCTTAATGATTAAAAGCTGATGCTTTCCCCTAAGACTGGGAACAAGGCAAGAACGTCTTGTCTCACCACTCTTATTCAACATAGCGCTGAAAGTCTAACCCACGCAATAAGGTAGGAAAGAGAAATGAAAGGCATACAGATATAAGGAAGAAACGAAATCATCCCTATTTGCAGACGACATGATTGTCAATGTGGCAAATTCCAAGGAATCTACAAAAATAAACAAGCTTCTAGAACTGTGAGTTCAGCAAGGATACAAAATAAACATATCAAAGTCAATTGTATTTCCTTTTTGATAGTAATGAGCATATAGACACAAATTTTAAATATAATGGCATTTAAAATTGCTCAAAAATATGAAATTGTTTGGTATAAACCTAACAAAACACTTAAGATTTGTGTGTGGAACACTACAAAATATTGATGAAAGAAATGAGAGATGATCTAAAGAAATGGGATTTCACTATGAACATTAAGTCATTTTTAAAGTTATGAGTTTATCATGAATATCTTTCTAGATTCATAGAATAAATTTAATTATTTGTACAGCTTCATAATAGTTTATAGACTTTACATATTGCAATCTGTTCATTCATTCCTCTATTGATGGACATAAAAGTTGTTTCTCATTTTATGTCATTGTCAATAATATGTAGATATTCATATATCTGGTTTTTCTAGATTTTTTTTCTTTATACACTGATGGTTTATTTCAACAAAATCAATTTGCAGAGGCAAAGCTGCTATGTCATGTAAACTGCTCAGATAAGGACATTGACCTCTGGTACCTCATTGCCAGACCAGCAGTGTATCTGAAGGCTTTCCTTCCTTTTTTTTTTTTTTTAAGATTTTATTTATTTATTCATAAGAGACAGAGAGAGAGAGAGAGGCAGAGACACAGGCAGAGGGAGAAACAGGCTCCATGCAGGGAGCCCGATGTGGGACTCAATCCTGGGTCTCCAGGATCACACCCTTGGACGAAAGGCAGGCGCTAAACCGCTGAGCCACCCGGGCATCCCAAGGCTTTCCTTCCTAATGCCTTGTCTGCAGCAGGGGACTTCAAGACTTTGGTAGAGTTGGATAGAATTTTTAAAATATTTTACTGACCCAGCAAATGCACTTCTGCATATTTACCCCAAAGACACAGATGTAGTGAAATGACAGGACACCTGCACCCCAATGTTCATAGCAGCAAAGTAAACTTTAAAGCAAAGACTGGGACAAGAACCAAAAAAAAAAAAAAAAAAAAAAAAGGACACTATCTAATAACAAAGAGGACAATTAAACAAGAAAATAGAAAATATAACAATTGTAAATATTTGTGCACCAAACTTGGGAGCACCCAAAGACATAAAACAGTTAACAACAAACATAAAGGAAATAATTGATAGGATTACAATAATAATAGGGGACTTTAACATACCACTTGCATCAATAGACAGATCATCTAACAAGGAAACAAGGGTTTTGAATGACACACTGGACCAGATGGATTTAATAGATATATTCAGAACATTCCATTCTAAAACAGCAGAATGCACATTCTTTTCAAGTGCACAGGGAACTTTTTCCAGAATAGGTCACATCTTAGGCCATGAAACAAGCCTCAACAAATTTGAGAAGACCAAATTCATACCATGCACCTTTTCTGACGACAACACTATGAAACTTGAAGTCAACCACACACACAAAAAATCTGAAAACACCACAAATACATGGAGGTTAAATAACATGTTACTAAGCAATGAAAGGGTCAACCAGGAGATCAAAAAAGAAATTTAAAAGTACATGGAAAAAGTGAATATGAAAACACAACCGTCCAAAACCTTTGGGATGCAGCAAACATGGTTCTAAGAGGAAAGTTTCTAGAAATACAGGCGTATCTCAAGAGGTAAGAAAAGTCTCAAACAGACAACCTAACCTTACACCTAAAGAATCTACAAAAAAGAATAAGAAACAAAACCTAAAACCAGCAAAAAGAAGAAAATAATAAAGATTAGAGCAGAAATAAATTATATAGAAACTAAAAATAACTCACAAATCAGGTCTCAACTGACACCAAAAGATTGGGACTATTCCCTGCATATTTTCCAACCATAATGCTTTGAAACTAGAACTCAAGCACAAAAAATTTGGAATGAACTCAAACACTTGGAGGTTAAAGAGCATCCTACAAAAAAATGAGTGGGTCAACCAGGAAATTAGAGAAGAATTAAAAAGATTCATGCAAACTAATGAAAATGAAAGCACAACTGTTCAAAATCTTTAGCCTGTAGCAAAGGCAGTCCTAAGAGGAAGTACATTTCAATATAAGCCTCTCCCCCCAAAATTAGAAAAATCTCAAATACACAAGCTGACCTTACACCTAAAGAAACTGGAGAGAGAACAGCAAACAAAGCCTAAACCAAGCAGAAGAGAAATAATAAAGATTCGAGGAGAAATCAATGAAATAGAAACCAGAACAACAGTAGAACAGATCAACAAAACTAGGAGCTGGTTCTTTGAAAGAATTAATAAGATAGATAAACCCCTGGCCAGACTTAGTAAAAAGAAATGAGAAAAGACTCAAATTAATAAAATCACGAATGAGAGAGGAAGGGCTATAACCACACCAAGGAAATACAAACAATTTTAAGACTGTATTATAAGCAACTATATGCCAACAAATTATGCAATCTGGAAGAAACGGATGCATTCCTGGAAACTTATAAATTACCAAAACTAGAACAGCAAAAAAAAAAAAAAAAAAAATAGAAAACCTAAACAGACCAATAACTAGTGAGGACATTGAAGCAGTCATCAAAAACCTCCTAAGAAACAAGAGTCCGGGGCCAGATGGCTTCCCAGGGGAATTCTATCAAACATTTACAGAAGAAGTAATACCTATTCTACTGAAGCTGTTTCGAAAAATAGAAATGGAAAGAAAACTTCTAAACTAGTTCTATGAGGCCAGCATCACCTTGTTCCCCAACCAGGCGAAGATCCCACCAGAAAGGAGAATTACAGACCAATATCCCTGATGAACACGGATGCAAACATTCTCACCAAGATACCAGCCAACAGGACCCAACAGCACATGAAGAGGATTATTCACCACGACCGAGTGGGACTTATTCCTGGGCCTTCAAGGGTGGTTCGATATCTGCAAATCAATCAATGTGATATGTCATATTAGTAAAAGAAAAGACAAAAAAATCATAGGATCCTCTCAGTAGATGCAGAGAAAGTATTTGACAAAATACAGCATCCATTGCTGATCAAACTCGTCAGAGTGTAGGGATAGCGGGAACATTCCTCAACATCTTAAAAGCCATCTACGAAAAGCCCACAGCAAATATCATTCTCAATGGGGCAGCACTGGGAGCCTTTCCCCTAAGATCTGGAACACGACAGGGATGTCCACTCCCACCACTGCTGTTCAACATAGTCCTAGGAGTCCTAGCCTCAGCAATCAGGCAACAAAAAAGAAATAAAAGGCGTTCAAATTGGCAAAGAAGTCAAACCCCCACTCTTTGCAGATGACATGATACTCTACATAGAAAACCCAAAAGACTCCACCCCAAGATCGCTAGAACTCAGACAGCAATTCGGTAGCGTGGCAGGATACAAAATCAATGCCCAGAAGTCAGGGGCATTTCTATACACTAACAATGAGACTGAAGAAAGAGAAATGAAGGAGTCAATCCCATTTACAACTGCACTGAAAACCATAAGATACCTAGGAATAAACCTAAACCGGACCGTTTTCTTTCACCATACACAAAAATAAATTAAAGATGGGTTAAATGGGTGATGACTAGAAGGGCACTTGTGATGAGTGCTGAGTGTTATACATAAGTGATAAATTACTAAATTCTACTCCTGAAACAGTTAGTTATATGTTAACTAACTGGAATTTAAATTAAATTTTGGGAAAAAATAAATTACCTAAAAAAATAAAAAAATAATAATAAATTGAAAATGGGTTAAAGACCTAAATGTGAGACCTGAAACCATAAAAATCCTTGAAGTTTAACCTCTCTGACATCTACTGTAGGAACTTCTCACTAGACATGTCTCCTGAGGTGAGGGAAACAGAAGCAAAAATTACTATTCAGGCTACATTTACATAAAAAGCTTTCACACAGTGAAGGAAATAATCAATGAAACTAAAAGGCAACCTACCTAATGAGAGAAGATACAAGCAAATTATAACATCCAACAAAGGGGCATTACCCAAAATATATAAAGAACTGATACAACTCAACGCCCCCAAACCCAAATAACCCAGTTAAAAAAATGGACAGAAGATATAAACAGATTATTTCTCCAAAGAAGACGCAGACGGCCCACAGACGCACGGAGAGATGCTCAGCATCGCTTGTCATCAAGGAAATGCAAATCGGAACTGGGGGATGAAGGCTCCACCCTTGTCAGAATGACTAAAACAAACCCAAGAAACAACAGGTGCTGATGAGTACTCAGAGAAGGGGGCCCTTTGGGACGGTTAGTAGGAATGCAGAGCGGTCAACACACAAACTACCTCTCTGGGAAACGGTGTGGACGTCCTTCCGAAGCCAGACATAGAACAACTCCGTGACCTCTGATCCAGAAGTCGCACTGCTGGCTGTTTACCCAAAGGATACGGAACTGGAGGGTATGATGCTGAGTGAGTAAGTCCATTGGAGAAGGACAAACATATGGTCTCATTCGTTTGGGGAATATAAATAATAGTGAAAGGGAATAAAGGGGAAAGGAGAAAAACTGAGTGGGAAATATCAGAAGGGGAGATAGGACATGAGAGACTCCTAACTCTGGGAAAGGAACTAGGGGTGGTGGAAGGGGAGGAGGGCAAGGGGTGGGGGTGACTGGGTGACGGGCACTGAGGGGGGCACTTGGCGGGATGAGCACTGGGTGTTATTCTATATGTTGGCAAATTGAACACCAATAAAAAATAAATTTATTAAAAAAAAAAGGATACAAAACGCCGATTCAAAGGGGCATGTGTACCCCGATGTCCAGGGCAGCACTATGCACAGCGGCCCAGGCAGGGAAGCAGCCCGCGTGTCTACGGACAGACGGGTGGGTAGAGGAGACGTGGCCTGTACACACGTCGATGGTCCTGAGCCATCAGAAGGAATGAACTGTTGCCGTTTGCAGTAACGCGGGTGGGGCCCGAGGGTACGACGCTGATCAACGCGAGTCATCAGAGAACGACAGACCCTGTACGACTTCACTCACATGTGGAATTTAAGAAACAAGTGAGCATAGGTGAGGAGAGGGAGAGACCAACCAAGAAACGGACTCCCAGCTACAAAGAACACGCTGC
This sequence comes from Canis lupus familiaris, assembly GCF_011100685.1. NCBI lineage: Eukaryota > Metazoa > Chordata > Mammalia > Carnivora > Canidae > Canis > Canis lupus. The sequence goes on from NC_049233.1 coordinate 72,700,491, forward strand.
TGGTCACCAGAGTGTGGCGGGTGAGGGTGGGGGTGGGGGACGGAGGGGGCAGGGATGAAGGAGGCACCTGTCTGGACGAGCAGCAGGTGCTGTGTGGCCAGGCTGGGTCACTGTGTTGTACACCTGACGCCCATAAAACACTGTATGCTGAAAAAATAAATAAGGTCTTTGTCAGGGTGTCTGTCATTAGAACGTTTTTCAGAGACAGTTTTTTTTTAAAGATTTTATTTATTTATTCATGAGAGACACAGAGAGAGAGAGAGAGGCAGAGACACAGGCAGAGGGAGAAGCAGGCTCCACGCAGGGAGCCCGACGGGCGACTCGATCCCGGGTCTCCAGGATCACAGTCTGGGCCAAAGGCAGGTGCTAAACCACTGAGCCACCCGGGCGTCCCCAGAGAGAGTTTTCGTTCTACTTTTTTCCTTTGAACGGGCCATACTTTCCTGTTTCTTTGTATATTCTTTGATATTTTTCTGAACATAGACATTTGAATTGAATGATGCTCTATCTCTGAAAATCAGATTCTCCCCCTGCCCCAGAATTTGCCCTTTGTTTTTGTTGTTTGCTTTTGCTTTGGTTTTTTGCAGGCTGCATCTGTGCTGAGGACCAGCCTGAGGACGAGCCCGACGTCTCCGTGTGACACTGTGACTTGCTCCTCCGGAGTCTCCTCACGGGCAGGTGTGGGTACTTCTACTTTTCCCCACACACGCAGTTGTTTCCTAAGGTCTCAGTTGTCGATGCCCCACTTCCAAAAGGGGAAAAGGCAAAAGGTCCAGGGAGGAAACGGGAGCTGGAGCCTGACGTCCCATTGCTGCTTCGGCCAAATGGAGATGGGCTGCCAACAAATGGGGGGGGGGCTGCCCGCCTCGGTGTCCGCGCCTGTGCAGCAGAGCACGGAGCTCCACCGCCCGAGGACAGTGTCCACAGCTCCCACGGGCTGTGTGCGAGCTGCCCCGGGACACGGGCACGGCCGTCTGCAGGGGCTGCTCCCATGCTGGGCGCTGACTTGGGCCCAGCAGCCTGTGCCTGCGTACACGCCGTCCGGGTGGGGAGACAGGTTCCCTGCCCTCCTGCACCCTCCTTCCAGAACCCTCTGAAAGCACCCTTTTAATGAACGACACTCATCCATATGGACAACGAGTGTTCCTAGAGGCTTCTTTTACGTCTGCTCTTCCACAGTGTTAAGTGCAGCTCACAGGGTGAACACATTCTTGCACTGACACAGCACTGTGTGGAGGCCATGACCTCCTATCACTCTCGGAAAACTATTTTTTTTTGAAGATTTTATTTATTTATTCATGAGAGACCCAGAGAGAGAGGCAGAGACATAGGCAGAGGGAGAAGCAGGCTCCATGCAGGGAGCCCGATGTGGGACTCGATCCCGGGACCCCAGGATCATGCCCTGGGCCAAAGGCGGCGCCAAACCCCCCGGGCTGCCCTCAGAAAACTATTTTTATTGTTGTTGCTCATTAGGTATATGTTTTTTAAATTCCAAGAGAAAACTTGGAATAGCTATATATGGACCAACTTTAAAACCTCAAAATCAACAGCATCTTTATCAACATGGACCGTCAGTTATCAAACCCAGATGGAATAGAAAACTAGATGAAGACGGAACCGTTAAACCTTAGACAGAAATTCAGTCAAAACTCCACCTTCAGTGGGCCTCTCCTTGACCGTGATCATCCCTGGCCTCGGCTATTAGGTTCCTAACCTGAAGCTGAGCGGGTGACAGGTGCTCTGCGAGGTGTCCTGCCGTCGTGCAGCGGGTGTGCGCTCCCGCCAAGCCTGCCTGCAGCCCACCCAGCCTCGCCCTGGGGCACCTGTTGCCCTGCAGGCAAAGCCCAGGTCGGGGTCCCCTCCTGGCTCGCCCCGGAAGGCCATCGGCTCCCGGGACCGGTGGACTCCCTCCGCGGGCCGCCGTCAGCTGCAGGGCCCCCGGTGCTGCCCTGGGTGCTGGGCTCAAAGTCACCTCTGATGGCCTGGATCTGCAGAGGGCAGAGCAACCCTCGGGCCGGTTCCCGCCGGGCGGTCCCGGAGCCTGCAGGGCCGTCAGGGCACCGAGGTCAGGACTGCACCCCTGCTGCGGAGGCCGAGGCTGCGCCCCGCCTCTGGCCCAAAGGCCACCTGGCACCCCCAGCAGCACCCAAGCCCCCGCCCTGCAGCCTCCATAGGAAAGGAAGGCGCAAGCGCCGTGGGAGCCGCCCCCCCGCCCCCCCACAGCTCCACCCCTGCAGATGGGGAGCCCTGGGCCCACACAGCCCCACACCTGCAGGCGGGGAGCAGCCTTCCCGGGGCCCCGATGGGGCGACGGGCATCTGAACGAGGCGTCGCTGTGGGCGCGGGAGGGGACCCCAGGGCACAGACGCCAAGGCCGCCAAGTCGAGGCGCAGAGAGCCCCGGGCAGCCGCACCTGCAGCCTGCCGTGCCCGGGTGACCCCAGAAGGTTCATGGTCACCGTCCTCGCCCAAGGAGGCCACGAGGACCAAGCCGCGGGTGGGCGGGTGCAGTGCGTGGGGGGAGAGCAGGTGGGTGGCCGCGTGCACCTGCCGCCTGCCCAGAAACCGACCCAGAGGCTGACCTGGAGGCCAACCCGCACCCTCGGCCGCTCCTTCCTGGGCAGACGCCGTTCTCCGCTGCCGTGACCCGGGTTGACCCCTGCCCCGTGGCACTGCTGCGGCCCAGCCTTGAGGGAGAGGAGCTGTGAGGATGCCGCTTGCACCGTGCAAGGATGAGGCCAGTGCACCAAGCCCTGCAGCACGGCCCGCCGTCCGCAGGTGCTCGGGAGCGCTGTCGGGGTTGGGACCTCCACGGGGCTCAGCGGGCTCAGCGGGCTCAGCGGGCTCAGCGGCCCAGGCCCGGGCGCGAGGGGCACCTGTGCAGGATGCAGGAGGCCCGGTGGAGGCCGCAGGACCATGCTGGGAAGTGGTTCCGACCTGCTGATGGGGGTGGGGGCACAGGGAGGGACAGGGGACAGGGGATACGGGGAGATATGGGGGGACGGGGGACACAGGAGGGAACATGGGGGACAGGGAGGGACACGAGACCCACCCATACAGGCTGCTGCCCAGGTCCTGGGTCTCTGTGGCCCAGCTCTCTGCGGCTGGACCAGCGGGTGAGGGAGGCCCCCCACGTGAGGGCTCCTCGCCAGGCGTCGCACCCCTCACCCCGGGCCTCCCCTCCTGGGTCGTCAGGGGCGCCCCGGCCCGGCCTTGGAGCAACCAAGGCGCTGCCGCCTTCCTCCCAGGCTGCAGGCCCCGCAGCCTCTGCTCAGCGGCTGGGGCAGGGGAGCAGGCAGGCGCATTCTTCTCCCCAGCGGCTCCCAACCCACAGGCCGGTCCCTGGTGACAGGTCCCTCCTCCTCCTCCTGTAAGGAGCTTGGCTGCTGCTGGCGTCGGAATCAAACACATCACTTCTTCCGCGGAATCCCGGGCCACACTGAAGACAAAGTGAAATGCACCCGGGCCCGGCCCGCCCCGTGGGGCATAGCCTCCATTTGGGGTTCCTCTGGCTTTTGTTCTTGGTGGGAAGGTGGAAACATTGAAACCCAGTCTCTCCCTTGGAGACGTGGGATTTGGTTAATGTTTGGGGCAAACTGAGGCTGAACATGCGGCACCTCAGGCGACAGGACAGCGACACCACCTCCAAGCGTGCAGCTCCCGGCCGCCAGCCCCACACAGGCCTCAGGGGGCCGCGGGGTGGTGCAGGGCCCCCGCCGGGGTGGCTGCAGCGGCGCCCTACGTGCCATGGTGGGCGCTCGGCACAGTCATCCCACGGGTGCGGGCCTCACTCGGGGCTTGAGCGTCACCCCCTGTGGGCGCTGTGCGTGTCTGTGTTGAGGGCACACCTGCCTACTTTGACCGTCGGCCCTGGGGACACAGGGCAAGAGCTGTGCTAGAGCAGAGGCCCGGCTGGGAAACGGGCCAAGTACGTGAGCCCGGCCTCTGCAGGGGCGCGGGGGTCCTGGGTGCTCCGCGGGCTTTGCTGGGGCACACGGGCGGCCGGGCTGCGGGACCGCGGGGCGCAGCTGCATCGGAGCCCCGGCCACGTGACGGCCGCCGTGCTCGTCATTACCCTCATTCCACCAGAAGGCTCCACGCTAGGAAGTGGCGTTCCCCGCGATGTCCTCGCCCCACCAGATGTCCCAGCCGATGGTCTTAGGCAGGGAGCCCCGGGAGCATCGCGGTGGCTGGCGGCTCCGGCCATCTGGATGTGAGTCCCGGATCTCCACACGCGCCAGCGGGGTGACCTGAGAGATGGAGCTGACGTCTTTGGGCCTTGGCCGCCCTTCCTCAAGATGGATACGAACAGCGTCTCCCTGCAAGGTTGTCGTGAGGCCGCAGGAGCCTGTACCCGCCACGTGCCCAGAGGAGTGGGCGGGGCCCGCGGGCGCCCAGAGCTCCCCCGTGAGTGTGGGGTGAGCGTGGGGTGAGTGTGGGCCGGTGCCCGTGCCCCGGGGACGCAGCGGCGGGAAAGCGTGCACAGGGCCAGGTGGGGGCCGCCGTCCGGGAGGCCTGTGAGCCGAGCCGCAGCGCCCTGGAGCAGTCGGGCTGGGCCACAGCCCTAACACATCCCCAGCCTGGGCGTCCCGAGCCACGTAACCAGCCCCAAGCAGCCCCACTAACGCCCTGCGGCGGCTGCGGCCTCACCTCCCGATTTCAACGGGTTAACGACTTCAGCAGGAAGAGCAGCTGACCCTCGGGCCCAACCGGGCGGGGGGACCTGAGTCTGGGCCGGCCGGGTCCCTGCCCCCTGTCCCCGGCCTCTCTGTCCGCCCCGACCCAGGGCTCACAGGTCCTGTTCTGCGGGAGGGTCTCCCTCCCTGTCCGTGGGCAGGAGCAAGCTGCTTCCCGCGAGTCCCACCGCGGAGGCCCAGGGAGGGTGGCTCGTCCCTCCATCCTCGGGCTCCTGCAGAGCCCCGACGGCGCAGCCAGGACAGTCGGCTCTGCCGGGCTCTCGCTTGTGAGATACGCAGGTTCCAGAGGGAAGGGGTCCCGGGGGCTTCTCTGACGGGCCCGTTGGAATCGACGGGGCACACAGGGAGGGACACCCGAAGGCAGGGACCTGCTATCAAGACGGCCCGCACCTCGGGCTGTTCCGGGGCGACGTGAGTGACGCACGCTCCTCCCCGCTCCGGGCGGGACAGGAACACCTCAGATGTAAAGCACAGCCTGTCGGCGAGGAGATGGTCTACGCCCAGCCCCGGGGCTCCTATGAGGCCGGAAGCCTAAGATGAGGGGGACGTACAGGTCTCCTCGCGAGGCCCAGTGCTCACCTGGCCCAGGTGAGCCTCCAGCACCTCCTGAGGCCGGTGGGGGGTCCTGCGCCCTCCCAGCACGTCACCTTGGCCCGCACGGAGGCCAGGGCTCCTCTCCCATGTGCCCGACCCTGCGGCCGGCCCTGCTCCCCGGGCACCGCCTGTCTGAGTGGCTTCGTGACCCCAGGAGGGCTGAGCTCCATGAGCAACGACAAGAGGAGGGTCCACGGCCAGCTCCCAGCCCCAGGAGGCCGCCGGGGCCGCCGTGGTCACCGCACGGGTCGCCGCACCGCCCTCGCCAGGGCTCCTGGTCCAGCCACACTGCTGAACGCCAGCAAGGCCCCAGGACCCGCACCTGTTCCTCACCTGCCCTCGGGCTGAGGATGCTCAGGACGCGCGCCGGCCGCACCCCTGCGCCCCACCCGAGGCCCAGCCTCGGCCCCTGTCCTTGCCCCCAGGACTCCTGCCGCTCTCGCCCTGGGCCTCACTGGCTCCGCGGGAACCTCGGGCGCCTCTCGAGCCCTCTCCAGTTCACTCTGCATGTTCTTCAGTGACCGTGACTCCACTCGGGGGACACCCTCGGGGCCGCTCCCCAGGGGTCTCAGGGACACACGGCGTCCAGTCGGTGGGCAGCGCGCCCGAGCAAGGGGCCGCCAGCCTGCCCCCCAGGGTGCCGAGCCCACGGACGCGCAGACCTGTGCCTCCAGAGCACGTGCGTGCGGGCCTATTGGCGGCCGTCTGCGCCGTCCCCGGGCCCCAGGTGGCCCCGCACTCGGTCCCCGCCGCGCCCAGCCCCGGCCCGCTGGGTTCCAGGCAGACCCGGAGGCCACCGTGCCTTGGGGACCGAAGGGAGAGGTCGAAGCGAGCTCCTGGGGGAGGCAGGGGTGGGCACGGGGTCTCCTTTCCGGGTCCCCTGTCCGCGCTCGGGAGGAGCCAGCGCCGTGGCGCGTGGACGGGCAGGCCGCCGCCTGTCTCTCGGGTCACTGGAAGTTCTGGCGCTCGTGCTCGCCGGCCCTGCCCTCGGGCTCCGGGCGCAGGCTCGGCGCAGGTCCCCGCACGCTCCTGGGTGGCGCAGCCTGCTCGGGCGCCCCCCTCCCCTCTGCCCTGCATTCCGGGCCCTGGCCCACAGCCCTGAATTCCTGCCGAGCGGGAGGCAGGTACACAGCTCCGGCACTCGCCCTCGCCTGGCCTGTCCCGGCCTGAGCGCTGGCCCGGGGGCGCCGCACCACGGCCTCCGCCGACGCTCCGGGGCTGTGACTCAGGAGCGGGCACGAAGCCCCTGGCTCCGCACCGGGAGCCCCCAGCCCGCGGCCTCAGGCACTGACCCCCGACGGCCATGGACGCGGAGCTGGGCTCAGGCGCTGCTGCAGAGGAGGCCCCCGTGGAGGCCCGTCTGGGTGCCCCCGCCTCAGGTGCGCCCCCAGCTGCCACCGTCCCGCGGAATGCCGTCAGCCCGCAGGAATGTTCTCTGCGGGGAAGGGCTGAGATTAGCGAAGCTCCAGGCTGCAAAAGCGCGGCCTCCAAAATCAACACCTTCGGGAGGAATCGGCAGCGAGGAGAGAGAGGCTGCCAAACGGCCTCTTGGAGCCCCGGCCGCTCCCTCCGCAGAGGCCTTGCCCCAGCCTCCTGCCCCGGGAGCCTCCTGCCCCGGCGCTGCACCTGGGCACCTCGGGGGCACGGGGGGCGGGGGAGCAGCCAGGGGCACCTAGGGGGCATGGGAGGGCAAGCCGGGGGGGACGGGCAGCCTGAGGGGCCTGTGCTCACCCCGCTGGGACCCCACTGGGCTACACCATCTTCTACACAGTTCTCTGTCTCCTTAAATGAATGGACCCTGAACATATGGGTTTTTCTGAATTGGGTCTTTTATCAAATTTTTGAGGTGGAGCCTGAGTCTCCCAACCCGTGTCTCCCCATCTGCCACCGTCTACCAGAAAGTCAGGCCCGCGAGCGATGCACCTGGTTCCAGCATGGACGGGTGGCTCCTTGCCCCGCGGGCGGGGCGTGCAGGGTGGGAACGGCCTCACACCCACCTGGGCCCGGCTTGGCGCGTGAGGAGGGCAGGAAGCACGGTGCCACCTGCCCGGGTCACAGGGTCGCGGCTGGGAGGTAGGACGGCGCCTGGCTCCCATCTGGTCCACTGCGGGGCTCCTGGGCCGTGGGGCCTCGGCCCGTCCCGTCGGCGGACGCCAATACCAGGGCCACGAGTCGAGGCGTGAACACGGGCCCTCCACCTCCGGGCCGCTCGCCAGACCCGGGTGAGCTTCTGCCTGCCATCGGGTGTCCCCACCCCCGGCCCCACACGAGCCAGCTGTGTGCCCGCTGCTGCCGACCGGGGCCCGCGAGGGGGTCCTTCCCAAGGTGGCCTGCGGTTCTCGCGACGCTTGGCACCAGACGTGCAGCTCTCGTGGGACGTGTTTGGTAAATTCTAAAGGACAGGCCTGCTGCGTTGGGCCCCGTGGGACCGCCGTCACATCTGTCCCGCCGCATGCCCCTGGCGCCAGCGCACAGCCCGCTCCGGGCCCTCCACGGCGTCCAGCCCACGGCGCAGTCAGGTCCTCAGGAAGATTCCCGAAGACACTTCCTTTTCTTACAACGCTTTATTTTTTTTTATTTTTTTTATTTTTTATTTTTTTCAATTTACAATTTACAACGCTTTAGAAGCTTTCTCCAGCGGCGCCACGGGTGGGCTCCACGGAGCAGCTGCCTCGGCTCCCACCGCCCCTGCCGCGGCACAGCACAGCCCCGGCCCGCAGCAGCCGGACGGGCCCCCTCCCGTGGCCTGAGTCTCCAGGCTGTGCTGGGCCGCTTGTGCTCCAGGAGGCCCGAGGAGACGCGCGGTGCTCCTTGCGGGAGCACAGCCTTCCGGCCACGGTCAGCAGGCAGCCAGCAGCCCCTTCCTCCGTCCGACTGCGCACGCGCTGCAGCCTGGGCACAGTCCCGGAGGGCCGGCGTGGACGCATGTCCACTGTGCTCTGATTTCAGGGAGCAGAAGGGACTGTGGGGAGATGTGCACGTCGTGTGCATACGTGTGCAGCCAGTGTGTTTATGGGCACGCACATGCACGGGCAACACGTGTGCAGGGCGCTGGAAAAATTCAAAGCGGGGCACGCAGCAGTCACAGCAAGTTCAGGTAAGAGGCGGAGCACAGCTCGGGAGGAAGAGCTTCGAAGGGGAGGCCGAGGCAGCATGCGCGGAAGACGGGACACGGGCCGGCGGGGACCTGGTCACATGGGATGATGGGACCCGGGAGGAGGGAGCGGCCCGGGGGGGTGAGCTCCGGCCCTGGACCAGCACCGGCACCTCTGGCGTGCCCGAGGGGCCCTGGCCAGCCCTGCACGCACGGCCCCGGCACACGCACGGGCGCCCTGAGCACGCGTCGGCCTCCTATGATCACCGACACTCGCGGTCCAGGACGCCGCATTCGCAGAACCGGGAGGACGCAAACATGCCGGGGACATGGGCTTGTCCAGAGCAGCGGAGCGCTGAGCCCCGGGGACGCAGCTGCTCTGGGGACGCGGCTGCTCCCGTCCACCGCTCACCCGCCGCCAAGGTGCGGAAATGGGTCCCAGGTGTGTGCTCACTGCACCCACGTGCCTGCTGGTGCAGGAACCACCAGGCGTCCCACCCCGGAAATGCCGCCACACGGGAGGAGCAACAACAGGCTCACGATGACCCGCGGCCACGCCGTTCACACCGTGGGAGGTAAGCACACCCGGGTCGGGCATATCCAGACCGTAGGTAGACGGAGACTGGTAGTGACACCACCCGCCTTCCCGCCCCGGCCTCGCCACTCCAAAACGCTCCTGTGCGGCGTCCACACCAGGCAAGGGAAGCCTGTGTCACAGCACCCTGCAGAGTGCTGCTGGGTCTACAGAGAGGGCCTCCTGGGGTCCACACCACAGGAGAGGGCCTCTCGGGGTCTACACCACAGGACATGGCCTCTCAGGGTCTACACCACAGGAGAGGGCCTGTCAGGGTCCACACCACAGGAGAGGGCCTCTCAGGGTCTACACCACAGGAGAGGGCCTCTCGGGGTCTACACCACAGGAGAGGGCCTCTCAGGGTCTACACCACAGGAGAGGGCCTCTCGGGATCTACACCACAGGAGAGGGCCTCTCAGGGTCCACACCACAGGACATGACCTCTCAGGATCTACACCACAGGACATGGCCTCTCGGGGTCCACACCACAGGACATGGCCTCCCAGGGTCTACACCACAGGACATGGCCTCTCAGGGCCTACACCACAGGAGAGGGCCTCTCGGGGTCCACAACACAGGAGGTGGCCGTGCTCGGGCTGGGAGCCAGTGGCCCTGCTGCTGCCCACGTCTCCGAGGGCCGTGCTGACCCGGGCTGCAGGCCTGGGGGGCTGTGCCCGAGGTCGGCCACCCCCGTGGTGCGGGGCCTCCTCTCCGTGGGTCCCGTGGCCGAGGGGGCGCCGGGCCCAGAGGCGCGGGGCTGGAGGTAAGGCTCGAGGTGCTCCCGGGGAAGCAGCGCCCGGTAGACTTGGGCTGAGGGGACACTGTCAGCAGGGAATCCGGGTCGGCTGCCCGTCGGGCCCCCCCACGGGGCACAGCCGCCCGCCTGGTGTGTTGAGCACAGCCGGGGGCGCGGGGTCGTCAGGATGGAGGGCGGACACCTCGGGGCTGGCAGGTGCCGCAGGAGCGGGTCTTCCTGATGCAGACGCAGCTCCCTCCCGAGGGGTCCACGGCCGCAGCCACCCAGCCTCAGCGGCCGCCCCATCCCCGCAGCCACCCGGCCTGGGGGGCCCGCCCTCAGTTCTGGGCAGCAGGGGTCATGCCCCGGGCCCCCCACCCTGAGGGCTGGGCAGCGGGGGGGGGGGTCGTGCCCTGGGGGTCGTGCCCCGGGCCCCCCGCCCTCAGGTCTGGGCAGCGGGGGCAGCCCTGGGGGGCGCAGCCACGTGGAGGGCTCGGGTCCTCCAGGACCTTCTGCTTCCCCGCAGGCCACGTGTCCGGGTGCGACCCCCGTGCCCCCCGGCCGGCTCTCACTGTGGTTTGAGGGTCACATGACTGGCCCAAAACCCTCCACACTGAAGATAAAAATCCCACTAACGTTAATTCGGCTAATTTTCCAGCAGAGCTCGTCAAACCTTTTGCTAAATCTCACCGGTCCCGACTAGATGCTGTGATTAAATCCCCGCTTTCACAAGGGTCTCAGAGGAGGTTTGAAATCTGTGAACGATATAATAATGTGCGGTTTTATTCGAAGTGACGACAACTCCATTAAAATATTTAATCAATTGATAAAACATTCGACCCAAGCGTGGGGCAGTAAAAACGCGCACTTGGAAGCAACGAGATCCGCGGAACGCAGCAGCTCCCGACCCCATCCGGAGTTTTGTCTCCGCTGTTTTCCGTATTTATCTTTTCTTTCCTCCTCTTTTTAAACACTGCCCATTAGATGGATTTAAAATCCAACCAAGGCATTTTTTTTTAATGAGAGGGGACCGTTTCGTTTTGAAGAGCGGGGGATTTAGAGCAGAGACTCCCCCGCGGGGCCCCGATCAGCTATTGATTAGGGGAGGGTGACTGGCCTCAGTCGTCAATGCCAAATAATAGCCCTTCAGCTAAAGGCCTGGACCGAGCACGTTTGTTATCGGGAAAGTGAAGCCGACCTTTTGTGGGAAACCAAAGGCCCTGGTCTCTCTTGAGGAGAAGAAATGTTAATTGAAACATTCCTCAGATAGGTAAAGGCTCCGAAGCCGCTTGCCATAAAAGGTGTGAAATCACAGAGCGCAGGGAAGAAAGGCCGGGCCTCGGAGTGCGCGGCCTCTCCCAGGCTGATTAGCGGCCCATTCACAGCCGCCAGGGCCGCCAGGGGCCTTTCAGCCTCAGGGCCGCTGACAGCTGGGCCCGCGCCGGGGGACTCGGATTAACTGGCCCCTCGACGGGGAAATTAAAACAAAGGCCTTCCCGTCAGATGCAGAGAAATGAAACCTGATGAGCCGCGGGCGTCTACCTCCAACGCCAACAACCTCAGAAAAGTCACTACGTCGCGCCGGTGAAGTTTCTGAGAAGCAGGGGACGAGGACTTCCTCTCTGAGCATCTCTGCAAACCCAAGACGTGCACGCCTGCCCAGAGGCAAACCTGAGCCACCCCAGCTGGGCGGAGCTGGGATGAGGAGGAGGAGGAGGAGGAGAGGAGGGGAGGAGGGGGAGGAGGAGGAGGGAGGAGGAGGTGGAGGAGGAGGAGGTGGAGGAGGAGGAGGTGGAGGAGGGGAGGAGGAGGAGGAGAGGAGAGAGGAGGAGAAGAAGGTGGAGGAGGGGAGGTGGAGGAGGAGGAGGTGGAGGAGGCGGAGGGAGGTGAGGAGAGAGAGGAGGAGAGGAGGAGAGGAGGTGGAGGAGGAGGGAGGAGGAGGAGGAGGATGGAGGAGGAGGTGGAGGAGGAGGGAGGAGGAGGAGGGGAGGAGGAGAGGTGGAGGAGGAGGAGGTGGAGGAGGAGGAGGAGGAGGGGGGGAGGAGGGGAGGTGGAGGAGGAGAGGAGGAGAGGAGGGGAGGAGGAGGTGGAGGAGGAGAGAGGAGGAGGAGGTGGAGGAGGGAGGTGGAGGAGGAGGGAGGAGGAGGTGGAGGAGGGGGAGGGGGAGGAGGGGAGGTTGAGGAGGGGAGGAGGAGGGAGGAGGAGGTGGAGGAGGAGGAGGGGAGGAGGAGGAGGAGGTGGAGGAGGGGAGGTGGAGAGGAGGGGAGGGGAGGAGGGTGGAGGAGGAGGAGGAGGAGGAGTGGAGGAGGGGAGGTGGAGGAGGGGGAGGGGAGGAGGAGGAGGAGAAGGGAGGAGGAGAGGAAGAGGTGGAGGAGGGGAGGGGGAGGAGGAGGAGGAGGTGGAGGAGGGGAGGTTGGGAAGGGGGAGGTGGTTGAGGGGGGGAGGAGGAGGAGGGGAGGAGGTGCGAAGGGAGGAGGAGGGGAGAGGAGGAGGAGAGAGGAGGGAGGTGGAGGAGGGGAGGTGGAGGAGGAGGAGGGGGAGGAGGAGAGGTGAAGGAGGAGGAGGAGGTGGAGGAGGGGAGGTGGAGGAGGGGGGGTGGAGTGGGAGGAGAGGTGAAGAGGAGGCGGAGGTGGGGAGGGGAGGTGAGGAGGGGAGGTGGAGGAGGAGAGGAGGAGGCGGAATGAGGTAAGGAGGGGAGGAGGAGGAGGAGAGGAGGAGGAGAAGGGGGGGAGGAGGAGGAGAGGAGGAGAGGAGGAGGAGGAGGGGGAGGAGGGGAGGTGGAGGAGGAGAGGAGGAAGGAGGAGGGGAGGAGGAAGGAGAGGAGAGGAGAGGAGGAGGGGGAGGAGGAGGAGGAGAGGAGGAGGGAGGAGGGAGAGGAGAGGAGGAGGAGGAGGAGATGGAGGAGGAGGGGAGGAGGTGGAGGAGGGGGAGGAGGGGGAGAGAGGAGGAGGAGGGAGAGGAGGAGAGGAGGAGGATGACCGCCCTGGGGCAAGGCCACCCTCCCCACCCCACAGGCCCGCACTCCCGTCCTGGGGTCTCCCCGCCTGGGTCCCCGCGGCCCCCACAGCGCCTCTCAGGCCGCCGCAGGGCGGGAAGGAGCACACCTGCCCCAACACCCACGAGGCTGAGGCATCCTGGAGGCCGTGGGCGCCGGCGCTGGCTGTGGGGAGAGTCCAGGCGTCCAGACCTGCGGGGCGACACGGCCCGGGCCCAGCACCGCGTCAGGAAGCGCCAACAGATGGGGGAGGCCGCTGGGCTGCGGCGCGGACAGGAGGCCCTGGGAGGAGGACGGGGACGCGAGGGCACAGTGGCTCGCAGCTGGCGGCTGACGGTTCGAAATGTGTTCACTGATCACCTACAGCATCGGCAGCACAGCCATCGTGCTCAGCACCGAGCCCTCCTCTCCAGACAGCCGACGTTTCCTTAATGTACGACGTCTGTCCTGCTAAAATTAAATGAATTGCACATTTGGGAATTTTATCTTATTCTTTAAGATTTTATTTATTCACGAGAGACCCAGAGAGAGGCAGAGACACAGGCAGAGGGAGAAGCAGGCTCCATCCAGGGAGCCTGATGGGGGACTCGATCCCAGGACCCCGGGGTCTTGCCCTAAGCCGAAGGCAGATGCCCAGCCCCTGAGCCACGCAAGGACCCCTGCACAGTTGGGAATTCAAACTAAAAAGTCTCGCTTCTCCTAAGAAAGGAGAGTCTCTCGGAAACCGGCATGTCTTCTGCTCCGCCCCCAGGGGCTTGAGTCCACGTCCACCTGTGACCCCACCAGGCTTGCGGCCCAGCTCCTGCCTTCAGGGCACAGGAAGCACCAGGACCCGGCTGCAAGAGGGGCGGTCGCGTCCACCAGGCCCGAGCCCCCGGGCCCACGCGGCCTCCCGGCGCTGACTGTGGGTAGACGCCTTGTGGCCCCACCCAGGAGCGGCTCCCCGCGGAGCTCCCCGGCACCAGAGGCCTTCGGCAGCTTCCGCAGGACCCGAGACGGCGGCAGAGGAAACCAGGGGCTGCGTCCCCGAGCGAGTTCCAACGACGACAGCGGAGGTCAGTGTTCCCGGTGAGCCCGACGGCGCTGGGTGTCCCCCCAGAGCCGCCCGACGCCGGGGTGAGGCCTTGCGGTCTGTGCTCCTTTCTGAGGTCGGTTCAGGCCACGTGGAGCCCCGCGCCCCACTGAAGCCCCGGGAAACAGGGTCGCGCTCTGGTCACAGGGCCGCGTGGAGCGACCCCGGCAAGGACCACGGCGTCCATGTCCAACGTCGCCACAGACACACGGGGAAGCACTGCCGACCCGCACGGAGGACCTGGGACGCCGTATCCACACTTGGGGCGCCTGCCTCGGCTCCAGGTGCCTCCACCTCCCCGCGCGGTTCCCTTGGGCCAAACAGGGGGGTGGCCGGGAGGCGGGATCCCTTAGGAGAGGCCAGCGGCGCCAGAGCCTGGCCCAGGCCGAGAGCCCACGCTGACGGCCCCGGGGCCTGTGTAGGCCCCGCGAGTTCCTGCCCTGAGGGCGGCCTGGCACCGGGGCAGAGGGCGGCGAGGGGAGGGAGTGCGGGTGCGAGGCCCCCGGGTCCCTCTGCTGGGAGCCGCGGAGCCGAGGGAGGCCCGGCCCTGCGTCCACGTGGGGGGGATCCAGACAGGGCCAGCTCCCGCAGCCGCCGGCCCGGAGACGCGCTCCTCGGGCGCCCAGCCCCGGGCCCAGGTCTCCAGAGCGCTCTGGAACCCGTCCAAAGCATCCGCCGTGCGTGTGTGTCGCCTTGACGAGCAGAAATAAAGGCGGACCATTGTTTGCACGCTCCTACATGTATCCCATTTTCTAGCCCTGGAAAATCAGCCTCGGGAAATAAGCCGAGCGCTAGCAAAGAAAATATTTTCAAAACAAGTTCGTGCCAGCTTTATCCAGAAAGCAGTTTCGCCGTTTCAAACATTCAAATAAACATTAAAAGGACAAAAACGTTTGAAAAGCCATGTGAGTTAAAGGCAGGTCGCGCGGGGCAGGTAGTGCCTCGAGGGCGGAGACGCGCGGAGCCGAGGCCACGGGATGCAGCCCCGCGTGTGATCCGCGGCCTCAAGCAGACGACGCGCGTGTGCGGAGAAGCCGGCAGGTGCGCGGCCAGGCCTCCCCTGCGGTCGGGGCGCCGCCGTCCTCCACGGGCATCGGGGGCACCGGCTGCTGCTTGGAGGTGGGACGTTGTGTTTTCACAGGGAAACTCATGCCTAGATGATGGTTCCTCAAGGAGGGAACCCTCCTGTCGGAGATCAGACACGAGCCCGTGGCCGTGCGCGGGGGACGGAGGGAGGAGCCCGCGGCAGGGAAGCAGCTCCGTGGGGACGAGCGGCTGCGGAGGGTCCCCCCCAGCTGCGGGCCTCTCCGCCCTTCCAGAGGCACGTCCGGCCCGGGCTCCTTCCAGCGGGCCCGTTGGTGACAGGCCACGGAGGCTCCTCACGTCCCCAGCCTGTGCCATGACCCCGCCACGGCGGCGGGACCGAGGAGGTGGCCCCAGCGCGGGGACGAGAGGCAAGCCCCTGCCCGTGGTGAGAACGACCAGCTTCACACAACAGGGCGCAGGCCACGTGTCAGCCCGAGCATCAGAGGCTTTAAAAAACCTCACGTTTGGGATCGACCGACGTCGATTATTTAAACACAAATTGAATTAACAAAATATTCAGCATATGCTGCCTCCAGAGTCTGCTAAATCCGCCCGCGCCGCCGCGAGGGGCGAGGCCGCTGAAAGGGAGGCCGAGGTGGTCAGCGCGCGGCCCGCGCCGATCCCCCAAAGGAACGTGTGATGAATGCTGCCACCAAATGTGCCTCTACCTGACCCTGATCTCATCAAATCCCGCTGCCACCATCTGCTGTGTTTAATTCCTCCGCAATATTTGTATTTGCTGCCTCGCCCGACAAAGGCGGGGGCGGGCCCGGGATGCTCCTGCTCCCGCGGCGCTGGTTGGCTGGCGGGCCGCGGCCAGAAGGCATCTGTTGCTGCTTCTCCTGCAGCATCTGCTACTATTTCTCACTTACCCGCATGCTGTGGGGTACGGTTTCTCCCCAAGGTGGGCCGGCCGCGCTCGCTGTCAATCCGTCATTGTCCGCCCCGCCTGTTCCCACGGCGCCGGCCTCGTTACCATGCTGCCGGCCTTTGCTGCCTGGCTGTCTGTAATCCAAGATATTGTGTCACTGGGCGATGCCATTAACCCCTTTCCTGCGCATCAGGACATGCAATTAAGCCCGGCAGGGGAAGCAGATTGGGAGGGAGGGCCGTCTGCTGGGGAGGCCCGCGCCGGAGGAAGCCGGGGAGCTCGCGGCCGCGGCCGGCCGCCCGGGGCACCGTGGGCATCGCGGGCTCCGAGGGCGACGCTGCGGACGGGGCAGCGTCCCCCGCTCACGGGCCTCCCCCTACGACGCTTCAAAGGCCGCATTGTCTCCCTCGGGTCCCGGGGCCGCCGCGACGCGCGGCGATAAATGTGTGCGTGGGCCCGTTATTTATGTGTCTGATCTGTGAGCGCCTCTGCCGATGGGGTGCGGCCCGGCGGCCGGCGCTCGGAGCGCCCCAAGCTGTCACCTCCCCTCGCCCTTCTGTCGCAGCCGCGCGGGCGGGGCCTCGGCGGGGACTTGGGGAGGCGACGCACAGCCCCGGGTCCTTGGGTGCCGGGTCCCGGGTCCCAGCGTGTGCCGCTGCCCTCGCGGCCCTGCCTGCAGTCAGACCCCCGGAGCCCCGCCTCGAGGGTCGGCCGAGCGCCAGCCTCCCCGACTCCCCCCCATCGTGCCCGGGTGGGTGGGCCGAGCTCACTGCCCCCGCCCCAAGCCCCCCCCGGGGCACCTGCAGCAGAGACGCTCGGCCCCCGCCTCTGTGGCCGTTTTGGTTCGGGGCCCAGGGCCGAAAGCCCACAGGCTCCCTTTGCCATCGCATCCTGAGCACCCCCAAATCTGAACCGGTGAGAACATCCTTGCGGCCCTCACTATGCCGTCCGGAGGCCCCTCTAGTAATGCCGGGTGTTTCTGTTGGCAAATAACCGGCAGTTTGTAAAAAGGGGAGGATGCTGGTCGAAGGCCCAGTGTGTCCCTGGCAGGACATGAACAACTCATTCCTTTATGCTTGTGCCGAACCCACGGAGATGCCGCGGTCACCCCCCCCTTTGCGATGGCGGGTGCCTCTGGAGGAGCTCCCGACTCGCCCCACGTGGGCGCCCCAGACGGCGGGAGGGGCCCTGACTGCACCCGGCCTGGCGTGTTCCCCAAAGCCTTTGGGGTCACACAACAGAAACGCACACGACACCGGGAACTCACAGCCGGCGACGCGGGAAAGCGCAGGAGCCTGACACAGACCGTGGTGTCCCGTGGCGCGGGCTGAGCCCGCGTGGCCCCGTCCTGGGGAGCCACTCCCAGGGGCGGTGTGTCCCCCGGGGTCCCGCCCGCCGGAGCCCAGCACGGGTGGGAGGAAGCCGCCTGCGTGGTGGCGGGCCTGCGACCCCCCCGGCGACAGCCAGCGCGTGGGACCATCCAGGGTCTCCTGTTCACCAGCAGGTGGCCAGCGCCTCAGCCTGTCACAGCCACGCGGAACGAGCCTCAGCGCCAGGCCCCCGACACTCACGCTGCCGCCCGCCCGGAGGGCTCTGGTCCCGTAGGCGCTTGTCCCCAGCTCCCTGCACGCCTGCGATGCCCGTCCCGCGTGAGCCCGTGTCTGCGGACACAGAGGGTCGCCGACGGGATGGCTTTCCCGCGGGTGGAGGCTGCGCGTGAGGTCGCCCACCGGGTGCTTCGGGGCTCGCTGGGTGCACGGGGAGCAGAACCCAGTGACGGTGTCTGGGCGCTGGCACCGATGTCCCGCGGCCGCCGCCGTTCCGCGACCAGCCGCCGCGTGTGATGCAGGGGCCCGGGGCCGTGACCGCGCCAGCCTCACCCCGCGCCCCACCGCGCAGCCCTGGGCAGCGGCACAAAGGGGCAGGGGTCAGGACAGGGCTGGGGCGTGGACCCTGTCACCCCGCCGTCGGCGGCCGCCCCGTGGTCCCCGCACCGCCTGCGGGCCGGGAGCCACCCCGGGGTCACGGCGCCGGCCCACCGCCGCGTCCCCAAGCACGGGGCACGGCACAGACGAGCCCGGGCCCGACCTCTGCTCCGCCGGGTCTCGGGGCTGCGGGCCCACAGGGTGACGTCGGGCCTTCGTACGTCGCTCTGCAGCTCCAAGCAGAAGCAGCGAAGGACAGGGCGGCCTGCGGCGGACGGCGGGCTGCGGCCACGGCCACGGAGGGGGAGGCCAGGGCGCCGGCCTCACGAGGATGCGAAGCCAAGAGCAGGCGGTGTCGGGGGCTCGGCCCGCGGGTCCCCTGCGGCCGCTGCCCCCCGCCCTGAGGGCGCGTTCACGCACGCACTAGCGGGGTCGGCGCGGGGCTCCACGGAGGGGGCACCCACAGCTGCGCCGGGCCACCTCCCGCCCCGGAGCAGCCGGCCCGTGGGCCGCGTCACCCCTGCCCCACGCGGCCGGAAGCACAGCCGCTCTCTCGGGCCTGACAGCCACTGAGACCACGGCCGGGGAGCCCCTCTCGGGCCTGGACGCGGGGGTGGGGCCCTGCGGGGTCCACGGGGTCCACAGCTGTGCAGGGTCACACAAGGTCACAGCTGCGTGGGGTCAACAGGGTTGTGTGGGGTCCACAGGGTCACGCAGGGCCATGCGGGGTCCACAGGGCCCACGGTGCCGTGTGGGGTTCACAGGGTCACACAGGGCCACGCGGGGTCACACAGGGTCACACAGGGCCACGCGGGGTCACACAGCGTCACACAGGGCCGCACGGGGTCACAGGGCCGTACAGGGAAGCACAGCTGCTGGTTCCTTTGGGGTCACAGCCACTGAGACCCAAATTCAAGGGCAGGCTGACGTCCTGGTCTCCCGTGGACACGGCCGGACTCCGGGGCCGATCAGAGCAGAGCTCCCCCCAGTCAGGGGCGGTGAGGTAGCAGCAGGGGCAGCCCGAGGCGTGGAGAGCCGGGACGAGGCCTCGCCCGGAGCCTGAGGGGAGCCTCACCCGGAGCCTGAGGGGCCTCACCCGGAGCCTGAGGGGGCCTCACCCGGAGCCTGAGGGGGCCTCGCCCGGAGCCTGAGAGGGCCTCACCCGGAGCCTGAGGGAGCCTCGCCCGGAGCCTGAGGGAGCCTCGCCCGGAGCCTGAGGGGGCCTCGCCCGGAGCCTGAGGGGGCCTCGCCGGGAGCCTGAGGGGCGGGTCTTAGCCCCTGGGGTTCACAGGAAGCAGCCCAGCTCTCCCAGCTCCCAGGAGCCTCCCACCCCCGACCCACAGCCCCGCGCCCCGTCCTGCGTGTGGTGGGAGCTCACGTGCCTCCCCCTCAGCCCGCACGGTCCTCCCCTCGCGGAACCTCCCCCCAGCCTCCTGGGCCTCCTCACACCGGCCTCCATTCTCCTCTCTGGGAGCCGCAGGCGGGTCAGAGGTGCAGGCGGGGACGGCTCTGTCCTAGGCCACTGCCCCCCCCACTCGCCACCTGCCGTCGGGGACGGGCCGTCCGCTCCAGCGCCCCGGGGGCCCCACTCCCCGCCGTCCCCCCGGGCGAGTCGGCCTGTGGCTGGGCCCGCGGCCTGGCAGGAGTGGGGTGGGGGGTCGCCCGAGCCCACGGGACAGCCTCAGGGGCCCTCGCTGCCCTGGCCGGGCCGCTCCCTGTCGGCCAACAGGTCGAGGGCCGTGGCGCAGCCCGGACGCGGTCGTGCCGCTGCCTGCCCCGTGCTGGGGACCAGGTGGGAAGGCCCGCACCCCGCACCCCTCGCGGTGAACACAGAATTTTACATCCAAATTGGGAGGGACTTAGCGCAGGTGTCCCCGGGAGCCCCCCGGCGCGCCACGCTCACGGGACCACCTGGGCGAGGGCGGCGCTGGGCCGAGGCTCGGGCCCCGCGGCGGGAGCAACGCTCTTCCCTCGGCCTTCCCTTCCCGCCCGGGACGAGTCGCCCGTGACGGATTCCTAAGGGACACTCTGAGTCCTTGTTTCGCCCCGAGGGGAGCAGCGGCCTCTGTGCCCCGAGCCGTCCACGCAGGAGCCCGCCCGGCTGCGAGGGACGCTCCAGCCCGGGGAGGAGGCCGCTCAGCCCGTGCGGGTCCCCAGGTCCCCCCGACCACCCGCCCCCGCCGGCCTGTGCGCCCGGAGCCCGCGTCCCCTTACGGTCGTTACAAGTCATCTAAAGACAAGGAATCTCATTCTTAACCTTTTTTGAGCTCCTGCCGGGCACTTGTTACTTTGGAAACCAAAGCCCGGGGAGTCGCAATTCCAAGGTCAGCAGCGCGCAGCCAGGACACGGGGCCCACGCGTGGCGGCGGGCGCCAGGGCCCCCTCGACATGCCCACGCCTCCACGGCCTGCGCTGCGGGAAGCCTCACCGCCCCGCGGTGCCTTCCACGGGCCGGGAAGGAGCCTGCTTTGTAAACAAATGCTGAAATGAGAAACTGAGGCACAGAGTTAATTTCTCAAGAGCACGTGGCCTTTGCTTCACGGGAAGAAAGGCCTTTGGCGTCCCCGAGACCCCGGTGCTTGCATTTCTATGACTTTTTGTTCATTAAAAATCCTCCCGGCTCCTCCCAGGACCACGGGCCCTGTGCTCCGACACCCACGATCTGAGGCCACGTCTCCCAAAGCGCCGTCCAGTCCGCGAGTGGCCCCTGCAGCCTGAGAGCTCAGGGAAGAGAGAAGCGGCCCTGGGAGCGGGGGGCCGTGTTCCCCGCGGACTCTGCCCGCACCCTCGCCCTGGCCGCGTGGCCCTCGGCCGCAGTGGGGATGCGTGTCCAGGCGCCACCAACGCTCACCCTTTGGTTCCAAACAGAATGAGTCACGCGTACGTCATGCACCTGCCCCCACGGTGGCGCGGGCCAGCGGGCTCGTCGGAGGAAGCGGGGTCTCAGGCGCACGCGGGGCCACCCCCGGTGACTTCTGTGACGTGAGGACCGGGCTGACCACACGACAATGCCGGTGCGCACCGTGTGGTCGCGGCTCTCCGGTCGCTGGCCTTCCGGGTCGCGGGGACCGTAGGCTCCGCCGCTCTGGGGACGTGCTCTCCGCTTCCAGCCCAGCCCCGTGCCCCGCGGCCCCACGGCCCCGCAGGCCAAGTGATCCCCTGGAGCCAGAGCGGGGGGATGAACCCGAGGGCGCCCGCCTGGGCCGCGGGGCCGTGCGCAGGGGCTCCTGGTCGCCCTTGTGCCCGGGGACGCGCCACCGGGGAAGCTTCGGCTGCCGTGCGGTGCTGGGGGCACAGCCGTCGCCAACCTGGGGGCCGTCCCCACGCGCAGCGCCAGCGGGGGTTCAAGGTGCAGGCCCGGCCGTCCGCGCTCGGGCGCCCGGGGAGGAGCGGCCTTCCCTCCGTGAGCGGCTCCGTGAGGAAGGCCCCACCAGGGCCCGAGGGGCGCCAGGCCCACGGCAGCCGAGCCCCTCCTGTCTGCACGGGGCGGCCTCCCCCGCGGGCGTGCAGACCCCTCGGACTCGTCCCCACGGAGCGCCGGCGGCCACGCGTGCGGCTTCCAGAGGCCTGGCCGAGCTCCCCCCGCCCCCCATCTGTGCCCTCCGGGCGGCCTCGCAGCCTCAGGTCGTCTCTTCAGCGCTGCTCCCTGTGCGCCCCTAAGCCCCTGCCGTCCCGTGGCTCTGCCGTGACGACGGGTCATTACCGTGTTTGCAGAGCCTCGGGCAACAAACGGGACATTGCGCTGACGGTCACACGCGGCGTGACAGCCGAGGTCTCCCAGGTTCCAGGGCGAGGTCCTGGGCAGGGATGTTGGGGGGCAGGAGGCGGGCGGCCCCGAGCGCGGTCACCCTGGGTCTGCAGCGCGGCCCGGCGTAGCGCACACTCCGGACGGGGACGCCGCTCCCTCGAGGCAGACGCGCCGCTGACGGAGAGCTCCTGAGGCTCAAGTGCCGGGTCAGAGGCCCGGATCTCTGCCGTCGGCGGCTGTGGAGCCGCTGCTCCCTGCGAGGGCCGCCCCCCGCCACGCCGGCCACCGCGAGCCGCCCCGGGGGGCATCGGTGACATCGGATCAAGATAAACACGAGAGGTCTCAGCCTCAGTTCGTCCCAGGAAGTGTCGGGCACAAGCTGTAGCGGAAGGTTCTCTGCGAAGCATCCAGATTCGAGCTCCCACGCACCGGCTGGGACCGGGGTCGCGCACCTGCCACCAGGGAGCGGACACAGGTCAGGCTCTGAGGGGCGCTGACACCCCCGGGGCACCGGGAGGGACCCGTCCTGGCCGCAGGGGCGCCCGGGGCCCCACACAGGCCACCCTCCAGCCACAGCGGCTTCGGTCCAGGGCCGACCCGCTCGGCGACACCGAGTGACCAGAGGACGCGCGCGCTGCCCTCTCCACATGAGTCTGTCCTGAGGCCTGGACGCCGCAGCTTCTTCCGGGAGTGCGCGGGCGCCCTGGCCCGCTGGTGTCCCCGCCCGCATCCCCCATCGTGTCCCCACCGTGTCCCCCGCCCATGTCCCCCGCCCGGCCTCCCGCCTCCCGCTTCCCTCTCAGTGACCAAATGTCACCAGCCTGCCGTGTCCAGGCCGCACCGCGTCCCAGCGACCCAGGCGGGCACACAACTGCCAAGGGCGGCGGCGGCTGGGATCTGTCCCCTCCTGGGGGACGGGCCCGAGTGAGGGGGCCACAGAGCAGGCCTGTGGCAGGTTCACCCCGTGCACAGGAGACGGGGGTCTCTGGGGCCCTCGTTCCTACATGTGGTCACACGTGACACGAAGGTGCTCGTGCCTCCCCAGCGCCGGCGCCCAGCGGACCCCGCCAACCACCGGCCCGCGCCCCAGCCCTGCCCTGGCCTCTGCCCTCCTCTCCTGTCTCCACGAGGAACGGCGTGTGCCGCATCGTAATATCCAGAAGCTGCTTGGGCTCCTGCGCACCCCTGCCACGTCCCCCCGCCTCCTCTGCGATCACTAGGGGAGGCGACACTCGAAGCAGGACGGCCATGGTTCTCCGAAGGCCACACGGCTCCGTGGAGGATCCCCCGACGGCTGGCACTCGCTCCACATCCTTCCTGAGCCACGTCTTCTGTGCTCTGTCCCCTGGGGCTTGATCCCAGGTCCTAGGCTGTGGGGGGGGGGGGGGCTCCACGGCAGGGCAGGGGCCACGGATGCGACGAGGGGACGGCAGAGGGACGTCCACGGACCCTCCACCCGGAGAAGATGCACCAGCCCACCCGGAGCGCCAGCGAGCTCCCTCCGTGGCACAGACTGCAGTCGACCCCCTCGGTGCCCACACGCTGCTCCCACCCCGGGCAGGGGGGAGGCCTGTGCTCTGGGGTCAGGGGTCCTGGTGGAACAGCCGCCCACGCCGCGGGGGAGAGTGACAGAGTGACAGACCCAGGACGGATGACGTCCCCGACCACCATGGGGACCACGTGAGGGACGATGCTGTGAGCCCAACCACTGACCACAGTGCTCTGGACCCGCCGCCCACGTGGCGCAGGGAGGAGAGGGTGAGAGCAGTCGTCACCCCTCCTGTCCTACCCCCTCCCCCTCCCCCGCTCCCCTCCCCCTCCCCTCCCCCTCCCCCTTCCTTCCACCTCTCTGCACCTACACACGTGTGTGATGTGTCACCCGCCCTCCCCCGGGTCCCTCGCTGGAGCCACAGTCCCTCTTTAGTCACCTTTGCACATCTTGGCTTCCAACAACTGACCGTGGTGTGCTTGCTTGTGGTGATTCAGCCCCCTGGGCTGCACACTCAGCTGCTCCCATCCGTCCGCGTGTCCAGGGCACAGTTGGGCCTCGGGGGCCCAGCGAGCACACACGCCGCTAGGCCCGGTTCACCACAATGCGGCAAAAATAAAACCTCACGCCAAGAAGTGACCAAATCAAAATAGCCTTTCCTTTTTGGTCCGTTGCTGCCCCGAAGATCTATCTTCAGAATCAGCGGAGACAAGTGCGCGGAGCGGCTCCTAAGTCCGGCCCATCCAGCCCCGAGCCGCTCGGGGACAAGGGCAGGGGCCACGGGTGGCGGCCAGCAGGGGGACGGCCCACCTGCCCACGCGCACCTGCTCTGGAGCCGCCGCGGCCCGGGCTCACGTGGACCCGTCAGCACCCCCGTGTCCTGCGGGACGAACCGGGACCACCGAGCCGAGTGCGCCCACAGTGGCAGAAGCCGTGGGGTGACCACTGGCAGCCACCGGGGCGCATCCGTGCCTGGTGTCCCCACACCTGCCTGGAAGCTTGCTTAGTGCTCGGGACTCGCTCTGAGGCCTGAACGACGGTAAAGGTGGACTCGGTGGACGCGCAATTGCCGAGAAGGGTTGGACGCGAGCTTCCGGTCTGCCTGGGGACCCGCGCACACAGGGCAGGGAATCGGGCCCGGAGACGTGGCACGACCTGACCCAGGTGACCCGGCCGACGAGGTCGCGGCAGGCAGGTGTGCCCACCCCCGGGCCGCCCCCAGGCCACCGTCCGGCCCTGCCCGTGAGCTCCCGGGCCCTTGAGCTGCAGGCCGAGACCTGAGGGACATAAGCTCCTAACCCGGGGCCAGGCTCGGCAGGAATGTCACGAGACCAAGGTGCGCCCGTGCTCCCGAGGCCGCGTACCCGCCGGGGGGAAGCCGGCCACCACCCAGGGAAGTGACCCATGATTCCACCTGGCGCGTCACTAGGGCTGGCTCCATTTGCCGCTTGCAAAAAGACCGGAAAATCCTAGGGGAAAAAACCCCTTTTCTTCCTCTGAAGCCCTGCATCGAAAACTGCCTTTGTAAGCCAATCACCTGGTTCGTGTTTAGTGTCTTTCTTCACACGCAGCTATTGCTGGAAATCTTTCAATTACTCGGCACAAAAATGAAATTAAATCCCTAGACGATTTGTCTGAACCATGCAAAGTCCAGACTTGGCCTTTGAAGTTTCAGGAACAAGATAATGAACCCCCGGGGGGTGTGCTCCCCCCTCCCGCCCCCGAGCATACAGGACGTGTCCTGTCACCCTGGAAGGGACACTCGGATCCCTGGAGTCCGGGCCGAACCCCGGTGAGCGCAGAGCGGAGACGCAGCAGGGCCTGGCAGGCCGCGTCCCGTCGCCGCGGGGTGTCCATCGACGCAGCTCTCGATGCTCCTGGGGGCAGGAGGTTCCCCAAAGCTCCGTGTCCTCAGTGGCCTGGTGTGAGCTCTGGGTGCCCGAGGTTCACCCTCCTCCCCTTCCTGGGGCCCCCGGGGGAAGGACGGAAGAAAGACGGTCTACTTGTGGCCTCAACCAGCCGAGGCCCCGACGGGCCACCAGCGCCTGCGAGCCACGCCCCGGTCACTCAGGAGGGGCCCCTGGGAAGCGGGGGCTGCCCTGGGACCCGAGGCCTCTGCGGCCTGCACGGATCGGCCGAAGCCTGACTGGGCTGGGACCGGCCGGATCAGCCGGCGCTCTGGTCACCCAACACTCGACAGCTGCTCTCCTGGGCACTGGCGTCTGCCTTTGATCCGCGCGACAGTAAAACCGATCAAAGCGGAAGTGCACACAGGCTCCGTGCAGAAAATGAGAGGGGCCCTCGGAGAGGAAAAGCTGGAGCATCGCGTGGTCGAGGGGCCTCGCACGGCTAAGGGGCGGCTCGTTGTGTACGACACCACACGCTCGCCAGCAAAGCACCCGGTGCTCCAGGCAAAGGTGAGAGGAAAGTCGCGACTCCCGTGGACGGGGCCACGTGCGCTCGAGGGCGGACGGCACGGTCACAGGGATCACAGAACCGCCATCGCGGGCGCTAAGACGGACATTCTCGCTCTGCCCGGGATCCCGTTGCTTCGGTTTGTCGGGGCAGAGACGTGGCATCTGGCAACGTGTGTCCAGGGTAAAACCGCGCTCACGCTCTCGGACTCCGTGACCGCGTGGGCGGGAGGGAGCGAGGGCTTTGGCCGCGCCGTCGCCACACTGGTGAGACTTTTCCAAACCAGTGAAACGCTACTTGGAGTATTAAGCAGTGATGGTCTTTTTTAAGATCTTCTGTATTTAGCTGGAGGGCGCGGGAGCTCGCGCCCCGTCCCAGCGGAGGACGCCGGCCCCTGACGCCGAGAGGCACCCGCACCCCCCTGTTAGGAGAGCTCCTCTGGTCGAGGGCTGAGCGTAACCAAGACTTTCAAGAACAGAAAGAGGCTTCGTGACACCCGGGATACGGGGCTCAGGCTGTGACAACCCGGATTCGCCGGGACCCGTTCTGGACGTGCCGCTGACGCCCGGGCTCCGTGGTGGGCCGACCGCCGGCCCGCGGCAGCCGCGCGTTGACCCGTATCGCTCTGCTTCACCGTATTTCAAAGCGATGTCATTCCATGAAATGACCCAGAAACATGCAAACACTTGTTCCGTACCCTTTTCTAGACATTCCCTAACTCAAATCTTGAAAATGCGTCCTGAAAAACATTTTTCCGGTGTTCCATCTCCGTCTGTCCCCCTCCCCTAAGGCTTTGCGGACGTGAGCACCCCGGCTTTGCCGAGACGGAGAGAAGACGTGCGTGCGGGGTTTCCACGGAAAAACCAGGCGAGCGACAGCTGCCGCTTAGGTGACGTGTGCCTTTGTCCCCGGTGCCGGGGGTCCCGCCCCAGCTGCCGGGTTGTCCTGGGTGAGCCGGGGCGGGGTCCGCACGCAGCAGCAGGTACAAGGTCAGCCGGCTCGGGAAGGCACCTGGTCCGTGCGTCTCTCCAACCGGGCCGAGGAAGGAAGAGCGTGGGGCTTGCGTGACGAGGGGCTCCCAGCAGGTTCCCTCAGCGCGAGGTGCGCAGGCGGCGCCCACCCAGGCAGCCCCAGGCCCGCGGGACCGCCGGGCCCCCACGCCGAGCCTCCTGCCCGCTGCCGGCCACTCAGGGGCTCTGAGGCCCCACGGTCACGCGGCTTCTCGGGAGGGGGGACCCCGTCCTGGCCCCGCACCCACGGGGCATTCCCTACGGATGGGCTGCGAGGGGGGCATAAAAAATAGAAATAAACTTCTATTTATGTGTTTTGTCTGCATTAGAGAGGGCGCACCCGTGAGCAGGGGGAAGGGCAGGGTGAGTGAGCGGGGAGCCCCACGGGGCCGGACCTCACGACCCCGGATCGTGGCCTGGACCCGAGCGAAGGGTCCACGGCTGCCCCCGGAGCCACCCGGTGCCCCAGGAAGCTTTGGGCCGACAGCGTTCACACCTCGAGCCCTGAACCTCGCGGACCTGCTGGAGGACCAAGGGACTCAGGTGCCAAGCGCTCGGCTGGCGCCCGGCACGGTGACCCGCAGCAGCCCGTCGGTGTCTGTCAAAAACCAGGGCGGCCAGGCAGAGGGGCGTCTGCGTCTTGATCCGGGTCCTGGGATCGAGTCTGCGGGCGGCGCCCTGCTCGGCGGGGCCTCTGCTCTTCCTCTGCCCTCCCTGTGCTCGCGCTCTCCCCCTCGCTCTCGCTCGCTCGCTCTCTAGAATAAATAAATCTTTTAAAAGCGAAGCACACTCAGGGGTGGACGGTCATAAACCCTGCGTGCGGGCTCGGAGCAGCCCGGCCTCCTCTGGGCCCAGCCAGTCACTAACGTCCCCAGGCCTCCGCCCTCACACCGGGTCGGCTCCTCCTGCCCTGAAACTCCGGTTTCTAGTCTATTCTCTCCCCTTAACTCATCGTGAGGAAGGACTGGGGTTTTCCCATCACCTGAACCACATCGTGCAACCCCCATCCCACGCCCAGGGGACGACCTGTACTCCTCGGGGCTGACTGGGGACGATGTAGGGGGGACCCACCCCTGAAAGGAGAAGACAACGTGCTTCACCGTGGACAGAGGGGATGAGCTGCTGCGGGCTTCGCAGGGTGGGAGCTGGGGCGCCGGGGGAACGAGGGTCACAGGCCCACCTGGCCCCCAGGGAGGCCCCCCCCAGCCAGGACGCCCCGGACCATCAAAACCGGAGCAGCGTGGCTGTTCTCATCCTCTGAGCAAAGTGCATGGGGCTGTTCTCCTGAACCATCAGGCCCCCCCATCCCGCCCCCCGCATCAGGACTTTGGAAGCAGTTTGTGCAGAGATTGGTGTTTCTCTGCACTCCGGGGATCCCAGGGACGGCCGGCAGTTTTCCTGCCCCGTGCTGACCCCTGCAAAGAGCTTTTGTGCACACGTTTCCATCCGAGCCTGGTACCATCCACCCAACAGGCATGCGAGTGTCGTGCAAGGACCCCGGGGCAGCGGCAGGAGGTGTCCTGGGGCCACCGTGGACAGAGCCCCCCGGCCCCACAGCTCCAGAGGTGCAACCGGCACATCCGGGGGTGACCCCGCAGGGACCCGCAGCGGAGGCCGGCGAAGGAGCATGGGTGCATGGGGAGCCCGGGGAAGCAGGCTTGTCCTCGGCTCCTCTGGCCTGGACCTCGGGACTCGCGCTGGGCTGTGCCCTGGGCCCTCCCCGGGGTCCCCGAGCGCCACCCGGGGCTGGGCCTGAAGCCGGTGCACAAGCACCCACAGCGGGCTGATGCCGCCGGGAGAGGCCTCTGGGCAGCGAGGGCAGGAGGGACGCTCCCACGGCCCGGCTCCCAGAGGAGGGGCGTCCGCAGCCCGGCCTGGCCTCCGGCAGTGGGGGCAAGAAGCCGGGGTGCGCCCCCCACCCCCCGATCCCTGGCCTGGGCCGTCGCCCGGCCTGCAGCGTGCTCTACGGTTGCTTCGGTCGATACAGTCGCTTTCTCTGTTTTTCAAGGAGGTCAAAGGTTGGGGGCTGGGGGCCGCAGCGGCTCTGAGATGTGGTTTCTTGGAAAACATCCCCCAGGAAAAAATACTTTTGTCACAAAACGTCAATGCTGACCAGATGTCACTGCCTTTTTTTTTTTTTTTTTTTGCATGTGTCCCTTAACAGCTGGCAAGAATATCAGCTCAAATTATTCGCCACAAACACACACTTTCTGTTTGTCTCCAGATAAAGGGATTTAAAATCCTATTTGTCAGGAAGGGATGGTGAAACTGTGGGATGGACTTTTCTAGACCAAAGGAAAAGTAACTTTCTTTCCGCCCCGGTCCTGAGGGGGGCAGGGCGAGGGCAGCGGGGCCGCGGCTCCCAGCCGGCGCTCAGCAGACCACCCGGGAAACGGGGACCAGTGGCGCGTCCATTCTGCCTTTTGCGCTGACATGATTTAATTCTCTTGCATTGTGGAACCTCCAGGGGTTCCCGCAGCTCCTACAGCCCCTGGCGTCCCGTCCAGAACATTCTCTCCCACATGCACTCACGCGACGGTCCTGGAGTGTCTGCCGGGCTCCCCTTTACAGACGCGCTGCTTCCACCTCGCTTGCACCCCCTGCGCACTCGGGACAAGTGGGTTCTCGGATAATACCCGCCGCAGAGAAACGAGCGGCAGCCGCGCGGCTCGGAGTCCAGCGGCTGAGAGCAAGGCACGCGCCCGTGGGAGGCTGGAGGTGTCCTGCCAACCCCACATCCAGGCGGGCCCTGCTTGGAAGGAGGATCCTTGCAGATGATTGAGACTGGACAGTCCCCGTGTCCCGCGACCCGGGTCCTGGTGACCAGAGAGACCGTGTGAGAAGGGGCCGCGGAGATGGTGGGACACCCAGGACCCAGGGACACCCAGAACCGTGGCCGCCGGGCGGAGCTGGGGGGAGCCAAGGGGCCCTCAGAGCCCCCACGGCAGGGCAGGCCTCTCGGGTCAGCGGCCCCAGCGCGGGGAGAGCACATTTCGGTTGTTCAGACCCACGCAGTTTGAGGTCACTTGTTTTGGCAGCTCTAGGACACCCATGCCGCCCCCATGCCACCCCCATGCCACCCCCATGCCGTCCCCATGCCGCCTCCATGCCGTCCCCATGCGGTCCCCATGCCGTCCCCATGCGGTCCCCAAGCAGCAGAGGGACTTCCACTTAGTTCTGAGGGAAGCAGCCGCACCCAAGATAAGAACCTGCAAACCGCGCCCTGCAGGAGCCTGCGGCACCGGCCACCCCCGGGCTGGCGGCTCTGAGCCCCGGAGCCACAGGACAGGTGCCCCCGCCCCACCCGAGGGGTTGCCCTGCGGGGACGTCAGGGCCCAAGCAAGTCCCCAGAGCCAAGGCCGTGTGACCCACCCGACACGGGGTCCTCACAGCTGCCCAGCCCCAGGGAACCGGAGCTTCCCTTTCGCTGCCAGGGACCGACTCTCACGAGCTCGGGTCCAAAGTCAAACCGGCCGGGAGTTGTGGTCTACGCAGCACGGAGGCCAAGCTGTGCTCCGGCGGGGGGGGGAGGCTGCCAAGGCCCCTGGCCGGGAGGGAAGGGGCAGGGACCCCCTCCACAGGAGCCACCCTGGACCCTTCGGCCCCCACCCGGGCGTTGCCTCCAGGGGACCTCGCAGCGCCAAGTGGGGTCCTTGCTGCGGTCCTGCCGCGGAGACCGAGCGCGAGGCGCCGAGCAAACAGGCTCGTCACGTCAGTCCCGGGGCTCGTGCGGAGCCCACCCGGCGGGACCCAGGGCACAGGCCGGGCCGGGGCAGCTCAAGTCTGAGCGGCTGGGGCCATGGGGCCCTCGGGTCACGAGGTCCCCGCCCGGCGACACGAGCCTTCCCACGGCTCACGTCCAGGCAGCACGACGCCCCAGGGCCCCGCTCACGTGGGCGCCGCTCATCCCCCGGCGCAAGCCCAAGGCCAGCGTGGGCCCGGGACGCTCTGGGACGTGGGCCACGACGGTCCCCCCGCGCACACCGGGCGGCAGGTGCCCGCCGCGAGGCCCGGCGCCAGGACCGCTCCCCGGGGGCCGCTGGCCTCAGTCTGTGGAAGAGAAGGCTCCATCCCCGGAAGCGATGCCGGCGGGGAACCGAACGCCGACTCAAAGCAACTGCGCGAGGTCAGGGCCTCCGACCGATGCCTCCCTGACTTCCCACCGCCGCAGGCCTCATGATTCAGCTTAAACATCCTGAAACTGCTGCTGTAATAAGAAAAAGCAGGAAACATTCCTTGAATATTTCAGAGCAAAATGCTTCTGAAAGCCCTTGGTTCCCCCACAGAAAACATTTAAAAGAAGAAGATTCATGAATCAGTAGCAGCTGCTCCCAGCACCTGTTATTTATTCCCATCATTAAAGTTCTCATGGCATTTTGGAAAGAACTGAGCATTTTTCCTGCAGAAACGCTCTGGGTTCTGGAGCACACAGTTGACTACCCCCAACTGTTGCTGGAGACAAAGGCCCCACGAGGCCCCCCGTCAGCCGGACCCCCACCCGGCGGTCACCCGCAGGTAACGTCCTGGAGCGCAGCAGTGTCTGTCGTCCGCCCCATGACGCCCTTCGCCCCACCGTTAGGGTGGACGAGGACTCTCCGGAGGACCCCGGCGTACGGGAAGAACGGCCTCTGTCGGGCGACATCGGCTCAGCCACCACGTGAAGACCCTGCGCTCGGGGTGACGGGGACACGCGGAGGCCACACGGCGCCGGGCGGCCCAGGGTCCGGCCAGGGAAGGGGACGGACGCCCCGAGCAGCCATCAGGAGACTCAGACTAGCTTTCCCTCCCCACTGTCCTGGTCCAGAGGCCGACCCGGGGCCACGGAGGCTCCCCGCGTCCCCCTCGCTGCTGGGGGCCCCCCGGGCGGGGACGTGCACAAGCCGCACCACCCACCTTGCTCTGAATGTGTCTCCGGCTGATTTGGCAGCTTCACCGCCGCAGTAGACGCAAGTGAGCCGGTGAAGGTGTGGGAGGTCACGTGTCCCCGGGGCCGGACGCCGCGGAGGGCGGAGAGGGCCTGCAGTCGCACCGGGCGCTCGGTGGGCCTCGGGGGTCTCGGGCCGGGGCTCGCCGCGGTCTGTCCATCCAGGCAGCTCTGCACCCGCCGGGCCTGCACGTGAGGTTGGGTCATGGGCAAGGTCTCCACCTCCAGGCAGGCCCGGCCCGAGGTGCCCTGGTGCACGCAGGGAGATGCCCCGTAAAGGTTGCGCCCCACTGCGCACGCCTGTGGCGGCAACCGAGGCTGGCAGCGGCCCCTGCCTTCCGACCGAGCCTCGGAGAAGCTCCGGAACGTCCCTGCGACCCCACAGCTCCGGCCTTACCTTCCGGCTCACTCCCCCGCTCCTGCGTCAGGGCCTAGTGCCGGCCCAGAAGCTCACCTGCAGAATGCACCTGCCTGGGCCAGCAAGACTCGAGGACTCGACGTGGAGGACGTGGTCTGCAGCCTCCTCCTGCCCAGGCTCGGGGCGGCGCCTCCGTCTGCCTGAGCGCTTCGGGCGACTCCGGAAGGGCTGCGACAGCACACGGAGCCCCGGACAGCAGGGGGAGAGCCATCGGGACGGGGCACGGGGTGCAGGGCGCGCGGCAGGCACACCCCTCAGTCCCCCTTGATGGAAGGGAATCCCGTCTCCACGGAGATGCAAGACTGCAGGTACAGAGGCTCTGCAGAAGGGCTGGGCTGGGCCCCGGGGGCCGCTCTGGGGACCCCCTCCCCGCGGGGCCCACCCCCGATGCCGCGCAACAGGAGAGGCCAACGGTGGGGTCCGGGCTGTGGACCCCGAGTGCTCGCGGGCAGAGCACCTGCTCCCGCTCCCTCCCGGTAACGATGCTTTTCCTCTCGTGGAGCGCCTGGAGCACGACACCTGAAGGCCGTCGGTCCTAACAGGTTAATTGGGTCGTGTCATCTGACCATTGGAACCATAAGGTGGACTTCAGCTTCTGATTTATTATCTTTTTATGTCTCAGAGAGCGAGCGAGCGAGCTTGAGCTGCGTGGGGCGGGGACCTAGGGAGAGGCCGAGGCCCCGCTGAGCGGGGAGCCCCACGGGCTCGTCCCAGACCTGAGAGCAGGACCTGAGCCGCCACCAAGAGTCAGAGGCGCACCTGAGGAGTCGCCCGGGCGCCAGGCTGTAGAGTGTCTCCTAATGAGCTGGGTGGTCGCACATACTTGCCCGCATTCGTGTCGGAGGGACGCAGCCTGAGTGCAGGCGTTCAGTCTGGGGCGAAGCGCTCAGGACATGGGCGAGGCCTCCCCCCTGTGTCGCACACCCCGGGGCCAGCAGTGTGGCGGGTCCCGCAGGTGCATGTGAGCTGTGGGCAGCCTTGGGGGTGACCTCTGTGCCCCACAGCCCCGCTGGGCTTCAGGAGGACGTGGGGAGCCGGCGGGCCTTGTCCGGCCTACCCGGCCGCCTGCTGGAGTCTCCATCACCGGGTCGCCGGCCTCCGCCAGCCCTGGCCCGGCCCTCCACTCACCAGACCCCACGCCGCCGGGTCCCTGCCCTTCGTCTGGAGGAGACGGGGCTTGGCACCGTGCAGGCCCACGGGGTGGCCGGCCGCGGGGCTTCCTGCGGCACCAGCAGACCCCGAGCAGCACAGAGCAAAGGTGAGGCCGTGACCTGTCAGCCCACTGGCGGGGAGCCCAGGAAGCCCGGACGCAAGGGCACCAGCCGCACCGCCGCGCGGCCTGTGAACACGGCGCCCCAGGTCAGGTGTTCAGAACTTGCACAGCTGCCGCCAGCCGTGCCCCCGGGACCCGTGAGCACATGTGCTCGGGTGTAAATTGAGTTAAAGTGAAAAGGATTCGGGGAGAACACCTCTCCCCGCGCCAGATGGTCTCTGCAGGCAGGTGTATGGACACCTCGACGGGGGGCGGGAGCTGGCCGCCAGGGCCAGGCGGCCCCTCGAGGACAAAAGCAACAGAGTCGTCACCGGGACGCACTTCTGGTTTGTACGCACGTCAGAAGCTGCACGTCCTTGCTCAGAGTTCGCCTCTGACAACCAGGACGGCCGGGGGGGAGCAGGTGAGGAGGCCAGTCCTCGTGACCCTCACGGTTGCTGCCGTTGGTCAGACGTCGGGTGATCCACCCGCACCTGCTGCCCCAGGTGTCCCCAGAGGGTCCCGCCCATCACCCCCAGACACGGGGGGCAGCAGGGGACACGCGGCTCTCCTGGATCCCACTGGAGAGTCCCCACGGGCCACGTCCTCTGTCCTCCGCGGCTCAGACCTGTGCTCCGGACCCCCCCAGCCCTGCACATCCCATGGAGCGGCCCCCGTGCAGGAGAGAATCCGAGAGGTGGCGCGGGGGCAGGAGGCGCCCAGCGCGAGGCCCCGTGCAGCCCCCGGGGAGCCGGGCGCGGATGCTGGGAGGCCGTGGGCACCTGGGGGCGGCCTCTCTGAACTGAGAGCGACCGAGCCTGAGTGAGCCCCGGGGCCGACAGCCCTGTCCCCGGGGGAGGCCCTTGGCCCACCCACGAGGTTCTGAGCAGCAGCAGCAGCGGCGGCGAGAGCAGAGCCGAAGCTCGGCCGTGGTGAGGACACGTCCGTCGGGAGCTTGTGGACCGTGCGGCTGCTGACGCCAGCCCACCCGGCGGCCGGGCGCGAGAAGGGACGGGCTGGGGCACGGGCTCTCCTCGCGGGCCCAGCTGTGAGCCTACAGGGCACCGTCTTACCAACCCAAGACGGAGATAACCCACCCGCACGGGGCATCACGTCGGTCGAGGGCTTCTAAAACCCCAATGCGTGTTGTTTCCGAAGAGCAGCTGCTGGGATCACACATTCTTCCAGTGGGAATTTATAAATAGACGATACGCGGCCTTACAAGCTTGTTCCGTGGGGGATACGGTTCCACTTCTAAGCATCAGCCGTAAGGGAGGAAAACAAGACACGATCGGTGATTCCCGTGCGGGCGTCTGGGAGCACAGCATCCACACGGCCACGTGCGGAAACACTCCAAGTGGGTCAAACGCGGGCAGGGGGGAGCGGGACACAGCAGGCCTCCTGCAGCGGGGACTCCGCGTGGCGCACGTCGGGGAGTTCGTTGTTGGCGGGTCGGTCTGAGCCGCAAACGTTCAGGTCCTTGGACCAGGAGCAGCGGGTCCCCCGGGCGGGGGCCCCCAGGGTGTCTGGGAAACCCCCGGCCACCCCGACTCAGGACACAGGCCCCTCCTGTCGCGGGCAGGGTCCTGGCAGCCCAAGCCCCGTAGGAAGCAGACGGGCTCGCGGGACCTGCCCGCCGTGTGCCCTGGGCATCCCCGCAGCCCCCGGCCCCGTCCTGCTCCGCGGGTGCCCCTGCCCCTCTCCGTCCTGCGGGCTCAGGGCTGTGCACACCGAGGCCTGCTCCTCCGGGGCCGCCAGCGTCAGCCCAGAGCACCTCGGCCTCCTTCCTCCTGACTGGCCAGCGGGCGGCAGGTGAAATGTCTACACCGCAGGCTGGAGACCTTGAGCTGGAGGCTGTGGGGCCCCAGGGCTCTGCTGGGTGAGGCTCCCAGTCCCTTCTGAGACTCACGTCTTAATCTGACATTTATGGGGCACCTGGGGGCACCGTCAGTTCAGCCCAGGTCGTGATTCCGGGTCCTAGGTCGGGCTCTGGGTTCAGGGGGGCCTGCTCCTCCCTCCGCCCCGCCCCCTGCTCGTTCTCTCTCTCTCTCTCTCTCTCTCTCAATAAATGAATGAAATCTCTAACAAGAAAGCCTCTAATTTGACACTTGCTGACACCCGAGCGCTCAGGGCTGGCGTCACCTGCAGCAGATCGGGACACAGGTCCTGGCAGCCGTGTGGGGACGGAGCCGGCGCCTCGGCCTGGGTCCGCGAGTGCCCGGCGTGAACAGGAAGGAAGGGGCAGGAGGGCTCGCAGAACAATGAGGGCCGCCCTCCCCGCGGGACTCGTGCTTCCCGGTCCTGGGGAGGCCTGTGCAGCGTGGCCTCCGGCGAGGAGGGTGCCCGGGCCCCACCCTCCAGTGTCCCAGGGACTCGGTGAGGCTCCCCGCTCAGGCTCTGGTGTGGGCCTGGGTGTGGACTCGCAGAAGCGCTGAGGATGGTCACGGGTGGTCGCTCCTGCGCGTTGGCACCGGGAGGGTCTGGCCTCCTCCTCCTCGGGGTCGGGGCCTGCACCCGTCACTCTGATGCCCACCCCCGCAGACGAAGGGTGCCCCCCGCCAGGCTCGCAGACCCCCCACGCCCACAGCCGCGCTCTCTGCTCCGGTGCCACCCTGGTTCCCGACCGCGGGCGACACCGACGACCGCCTCGCCCCCCGTGTGCTGTGAGCGTCGGGGCGACGAGCCGTTGGGGTCACCTGTGTGAGAGCCACAGGGCCCAGGGAGCCGTCGCTCAGAACCCCGCCCCCTCCTGTCACCCTGGTTCGGGGGAGCTTCCCTGAGCTGCCCGGAGGGTACGGGGGAGCCAGTGAGCCTGCCCGGCCAGTGTAGACGGCCACAGGCCTCCGCGCTCCAGGTCCTGAGTGTAGAGAGCAGCACACGGCTCTGCCCGGGAGCTGGCGGGGGCCGGGGGGTGGGTGCTGTGCCCGGAGGTTCAGAGGCTGGGTGGGCCCGTCACACGCTGGCCCTGCTGCGGAGAAATCCCTCCACGGGGGCCCTGGCCTGTCAGAGGCCCGAGGGGTCAGGAAGGACGGGGTCGTGCAGGATCCAGAAGTACCAGGCGGGGGTCCCCGCACCGTACCAGTCGGCATGGGGGTGTGGACAGGGTCGCTCGCGGGCCTTCCTCCCCTGCCCGGAAGGCCCCACAGCTTCGGTCTGGGCAGCAAGCTCTGTGGGACAAGGCAGGGGCGGGTCAGCGTGGGTCTCCCCCGGGCACCTGGGCCCCGGCCCCCCTTGGACTTGTCTCCGGGAGCGGCCGTGGGCACCGGGCCTTGGGAGCCGCACCAGTGGGGGCGTCTATTAAGCCTCCGAGACCCGCCCCAGTAAGCAGTGGAGTTTCCGACCATGAAGGAGGGAACAGGGCCCTGGAGCCAGGCTGCCCCGGGGCGGGGAGGGGGGACGCTGCCCCCGGCCTTGCAGACCCCGAGCCACGGCCTGCTCTGTCCGTGCCCGTAGCTGCAGAGGGACCCGCCGCCCATCCTTGCACTCGTCCTGGTACTCGGCCCTTGGGAACCAGCTGCCATCGTCCCGCTCTCTGTCCCCCGCAACTGTTGAGTCCGAAGGCGACGGACTCTTCCGAGCTGATGGGACGTAGCCTGCAAACAAGCAGATGAGTAGTGCTGCGCTAAGACGAAGGGCGCTGCCAGGTGATGCAAAGGGCCTCCGGGGTGCTCGATCCCAAATGAGGCTTTGCTCCAGTCCTTTAAAAAAAATAAGGCCCAGAAAGGAGGTGGCCGGCTCTGAGGCCCCCGGGCCCCCCACCCACGCCGAGCTACATGCCCTGCGATAGCCCAGGGAGCCTGGGACGGCCACCCTGGCCCCCGTGGGCTCCCCGGCGAGGACCCAGCCCGTGCTCCTGGGCCGGCAGGGGAGCCAGCAGAGCTGCTTCCCATCCACCCGGGAAACCGGGCAAAGATGTTAAAAATAGACAATCAGAGGCCATTTCTGTCCTCGGGGAGCGAGCTCGGGTCTGCTCCAGGGAGCGCGGAGTAAATACACCTCTCACTGTCATTCATAATATTTATTTTGGAAAAATATTTTAAAAAGGATTTTCTTCATTAACAAAACAGTAAAAAACTCAAATAACATTTGCACAATATTCCATAAATACATTTATATACAAAAAAATATAGTCACATAGACCCGAAGTGCCTTTGTACATATTTACCAAAATTTAAATTATAAAAAATGAACATCACAAAATACTCAAGCTTTACAGATATCATGAAAAATATTTTTACAAGTCCAAAAAATAACACACATTTTTTTTCCACCTAGAAAAAACACATTTTAGTATCAAAAAGGACGATAAAGGCAGTGTTTGTGATTCTAATTCAAGAAAAGACTGGCTCATAAGAATCCAAAATATACACTTCAGGCAGTGCATGCTTCTTATGTAGTAATTAAGTCCATTCATTTAAATATATATTTTTTTAAAAAGCAACTGTCCATAGTGCAATGGAACGTCCCAGAAGGCAGTGCAACAGGCCCCCCGGACGCCGCCGAGCTG
The DNA here is from genome assembly GCF_011100685.1 of Canis lupus familiaris. Lineage (NCBI taxonomy): Eukaryota > Metazoa > Chordata > Mammalia > Carnivora > Canidae > Canis > Canis lupus. The sequence goes on from NC_049233.1 coordinate 72,737,897, forward strand.
AGCCCGCGCCCCCGGCCGACCTCCGGGGAGAACCCGCTCCGTCCAGTCGGTTCTCAGCAGCAGTCCGTGGGTCTCCCTTCCTCTTTCAAGCAGCATCCACTGGGGCATATATCCTTGGAATTTTATTTATTTTTAAGAGAAACGGGATTTTTGCCATATCACTTCCATTTCACACCTGCAGGGCCCACAAGACAGAGGAGGTTAGTCCCGCGGCCCCGCAGGTCCCGCCCGCGCCCAGGCCCGAGACCCGCCGCACCGACCTCAGTGGCTATGACACACTCGTCTTTCTCCTCCGATATGACGTACACCGACTGGTACTTGGTGTCTTTCGAAGTGGAATACACCGAGTCTGGCCTTTTCCTATCGGAGGCGTCTCCGCTACAAGGGAAGCACGAGAGAGAGCGGGTGAAACCAGCTCCGCACGGGGCCCGGCTGCCCGCCCGCAGCACCCCTCCCGGCCCCGGCACGCACCCCCTGAGCGGCGGGGCGCTCTTCTCCTCCCCGGCGGGGCCCTGGGGCTGGCACTTGGTGTCAGGCTTGCTGTGAGCGTCCCTGGCGGGGGCGGCGGCGGCAGCAGCAGCGTCGCCCTTGAGGTCCTGCACCAGGTTATAGTCCACTGCGGGGTAGCGGGCCTTGAGGCCATTCTTGTCGGCCCCGTGGTCCCCGTGGAAGTCCACCTTCTTGTTGGTGTTCTTGATCTGCGTGGCCCCGATGACGCTGACCGAGATGTCCTTTTCACGCTGGCAGTTGGCCAGGTTGTTCATGGTCTCCGTCTCCCCACGGCACGCCTCGGCCGGGGGCCGGTCCTTCTGCAGCCTGAGCCGCACGCAGACCACGACGGCGGCGCAGCCCAGCAGCAGCATGAGGACGAGCACCACGCCCGCGCAGACGGCCACCCAGGGGAAGGGCCCGGCCTGGCCCTCCACAAACTTCTCGGTGAGATCCACCACCACCGGGCCCGGCGGCGGCTCGGGCAGCAGGAACTGGCAGTTGGGGCCCCCGTAGCCCCGGGCGCACTCGCACAGGTAGCGCCGGTCCCTCTCGTGGCAGGTGGCCCCGTTGTGGCAGGGCGCGTGCTCACACCGGCTGACCGGGGCGCTGCAGTTCCTGCCCGTGTAGCCCGGGGGGCAGGTGCAGGAGTACTCATTCACGCCGTCGCGGCAGGTGCCCCCGTTGGCACACGGGGAGGAGGCGCAGTCGTCCACGTTGTCCTCGCACTGCCTCCCCGAGAAGCCGGCCGGGCAGCGGCACAGGTAAGCGTCACCGAGGGCCACGCACTGGGCACCTGGAACACAGGACACAGGCTGAAGGGTCTGCTGTGCGTGTGCCCCCATGTCCCAGCCCGGAGGCGCGAGGCGGCGGGAGGGTCTGGTCCCGCTCGGCGAACCCCGAGCCAGCCGGCGTCCTCGGGCAGCGGGCCGATGCCTCGGCTGCGTGGCTGCACCCACCTCCACAACACCCACCAGGCCCCCGTGTGCAGGTGAGGCAGTGGAGCCTGAGGCGGACGGCGGCTCCACGGTCAGTGACAAGAGCGGGCTTGGCCACGGAGAGCCACGGCGGGCGGCGGCGTGGGACAGGCCTCGCCCTTCCAGAGCCCAGTCGCTAACCCCCCAGCTACTCTGCCTCTAGAAGCCAACCGCCCAGGTTCCTGGGCTCCGCGCACAGAAGCCCCGGGGGGCCGCCCCCGGCCGCACGCGTGGAGGGCAGGGCGACAGCGACGTGCCCGCGCCCCGGCCGCCCGCCAGGCCCGCCCGCCCTCCGCCCCCACCCGCCCGGGCCGGCTCCGCACGCAGACGCGGCTTTGCTGAGCGAGCGGCGAGCCGGGCTTCCCTCCACAACCAGCGGCCGGGCTGCCACGGGCCCGACTCAGGCACCCGAGGTGCTGCATGACCTTGACAAGTCATCTCACCTCTCGGCCTCAGGCTTTCCCCGCAGAACGTGAGAATCCACACTCCTGCCTGCCTTCCTTGCTCCCTGAGCATTTCCAGACTCAAGGTAACTGTGGAGAGTTTCTGACTGCTTAGTTGAAAGGCTCCATAACGGAGGGTAGCTTGCAAAATGATGCGCTTGCTTTGAAATTAAACGCACGTGCTTTCTAATGCGTTATCATCAGTGTTGACCGCTTGACAAAGTCTCAGAGCGGCTGGGGCTGCCCTCCTACCATTAGAACAGGGTGAAGACCGGCAGGAATCCACCTTCTTCTCACAGTTAAAGCCGGAGAAGCCCACAGGGCAGCGGCAGGTGTACCCTCCCTCGGGGTTGTCCGAGCACCGTCCCCCGTTGAAGCAGGGGCCGTCCGCACATGCCATGGCGCTTAGCTCGCAGATTCGGCCGTAGAAGCCGGGTGGGCAGGTGCAAGAGTAGCCGTTCTCCAGATCCTGTGTCGCGGAGGAGACAGAGCTGTCACATGCCGCCCCGAGGACCCCACGCGCTCCGGCCCAACGCACGGCCCCGCTCGAGGGAGCACCCGCCGCGGCCGGACTCACCGTGCAGCTGCCTCCGTTCCTGCAGGGGCTGGTGCCACACTCGTCGATCTCCGTCTCGCAGTTGGCCCCCGAGTACCCGGGCCGGCAGGAGCAGGTGTAGCTTCCCTGCCCGGTGTTGGTACAGGTGGCCCCATTCCTGCAGGGCCTGTGGTGGGTGCAGTAGTTCAGGTCTGCGAGGGGCGGAGACAGGAGGGGGCCCGGGGAGGCCCGGGTCAGGCTCAGAGAGCCCGCACCTTCCCCACAGGAGAGCCAGGGAAGCCCGGGGCTCTGGAAGGCGATGGGGGCTCACCCTGGTTGCAGAAGAGGCCCCCCCAGCCCTCCTGACAGTTGCACTGCCAGGGCTGCTGGCAGGTGCCGTGGAGACAGCCGGGGTAGCGGATACACTGGTCACAGTACCGGCTCTGCCAACCCACCCTGCACCTAGGAGGACAGCAGGACGGTCAGGCGGGCGCCGGCGTCCCCGGGCTCACGGTCACACAGCAGCCACCCTGGAGACGCCACCTTCCCGCAGCATCAGCACCGCTGGCTCTCGGGGGGCCGGGAGGTGGGGGGGAACCACGGGACTCTCTGCGGGGGCTCTGCAACCACCCGAGCCTCAGGCCTGCCCTCTGCTACGAGGGCTGCCGGGACAGCATTTCCAGACTCCCCGGTGGTCCTAACAGGCCGAGGAGCCGCAGAGTCGCTGGACTGGACTCACTCCCTATGTCACCTCCTTGCAAACTGCTGTCTCTACGTTCCCGTGACCGCGGAGGAGCTCGGATGCCTGACAGCCCGGGACGCTACCCTTCCTCGGTGTTTACCGAGGAGGAGAACCACCCGCAGGCCACCTCCGGCCCCTCGGTCCGTCACCGCACCAGGGTGTTTCCAACAATCACCTAGAGCCACTTTACAGGTAGACCAGCGGGAAAGGACGACCAGCAGAGGGAACAGGCACTTCTGCAAACTTACTTGCACTCCCCTGGCTTGTCACAAAACCCGTGCTGCTCGTCGCACCCCGGCAGGCAGATTGCTGCAAGGAGAGAGGACACACCGTGTCACGCCCCACCCCGTGCCTCCCCAACGGCGGGGGCCGCAGCCACACGCGCTGGGGACGGAAGCCGCGCAGCTCCACGGGCAGGCCCGCCTGAGGGCGTCTCCGTCCGGGGGAGCCTGAGCTCCTGCCCAGCGGCTGCGGACCTCACGCGGCCCCGGGACGAGCATTCTGCTTAACACAGTGGCTCCAGGACAAAAGAGCACGGAAGCCCCCACCCCCACCCCATCCCCTTTTCTTCTGAGAGGGTCAGAAGTCCTTCCCCCTCCTCCTCCCCCACTTCCCAATTCTATGCACAAAGCTCCACCTCTTAATACCCAGAAAGTGTGTGTGTAGATAAGGGTGGACAGCTGGTATGCAGAGTACCAGGGCAAGACAGCTGCTCTATTGTCTCTGCTCCCCCGGCAGCTGCCCCAGTGCAACAATACCGCCTCCCCCGCCCCTCGCCCCCCACCCGGCGTGTACACACACACACATGCACGCACACGCGCGCGCACGCAGACACACACACACACACACACACACACACACACACACGCGAGTGCGCGCGCCCTTCCACCAATGGGAGTCGGCGTGCGTTCCTGCCGCCTATCCCCGGAGAGATCTAATCGACGGCACGCGCTAGCTGGGGGCGGGGAGAGACTCCAGTGTTTGAATAAGAAGAAAAAAGTTTAAGTTTATGGCTACCCCGCGGCGAAGCCCAGGAAGGAGGGAAGCGGGGCTGCAAGGCTGCAAGGCCGCAGGTCGGGGCGCGGGGAGGGAGGGCCGGCTTCCTTCCCGGGTTAGGGAACTCAGCAGCGAGCTGCTCGCAAGTCCGTCCGACCCCGAGCCAGCTCAGGCCCAGGCGGGGCTCAAAACAATGAGGCTGGCTGTGAGGACCCGCCTGGCCCCAGGCGCCATCCACACCGAGGCACCGCGCCCCCAGGCCAAGAGGGGCCTCCGCAGAGGGCCTGGAGGTTCACCTGCCCCAGGGCAGGGCAGGGAACAAGCTGGAGGTTTCCGGGGAGCTCCGGACCGCTCCACCCCTGGCAACAGGGAAACCCGACACCTGGGTGAAAGAGGCCTGCAAACCAGAACCAGGCCCAGGACCCGGTGGAGACCTCACGGGCCTCCCGCTGCCTACAGCCTGGCTTCCTGCAACCCCCGCAGCCACCGGGCCTGCCTGGAGCCCCCCGAAGCAGGGGCAGGCGGGCCTACTCGGTTCTTGTGAAGGCATTTCTGCCCCAGGCGAGGCGCTGCGCGAGCACCTCCCCACGCAGCCCTTGCAGACACAGTCTCTCCTGTCCACAGGCCCCACGACCGAATGTGCCCTTAACGTTGTGTGTGCAGCACGCAGAACGTGTGCAAACGCCTCGCTCTGCAAACAGGCCAAGCACCCCAACCCCACAGAGAAAACTGAAGCTCTTTTCCAATGAGACACTTGACAGCAAGAACCGGTTGAAAGCATGGCCACCCCCCCACACTCTTCCCTGTGATCCTCCCTTCCTTCCTCCCCTCCCTCTCCCTCAGGCTCACTTCCTGACCCCTGGCCCTGTCTCCCAAATCCTCCCTGATTAAGAAAGGCAGCTTCCCATAGCGGAAGTTACAACGTCTGCATTGACCCCAGCCCTGCCACCGGCTAGCTGTGAGGTCCTGGCAAGTTTCTCCAGCTCTCTGGCCTCAGTCTCCCCACCAGGGCTTCACCCCGGTGCTCGAGCCCCAGGATGCCACCGGCTCAGAGCATGCCCCCAGGCCCTGGGAGCTCTGGCCTGGACGATGGATCGATCGAGGGGGAAGCAGAACTCACGTTCAGTGCAATACTGGCCTTTCCAGCCAGGGTTGCAGACCTTCTCCCCTCTCTCCCCGCAGGTGAAGTGGCCAAAGGCGTCGTCTCGGGGGCGACAGAAGACGGAGCAGCCCTCCCCGTAGTAATGCTCATCACACACGAAGCGGTAGGAATACTTGAGGTCGGTTCGGCCGCTGCTGTGCAGGTCCTGAGACCACTCCTCACCCACGGTCAGGTGCCTCTGCGTGGCCAGGCGGCTGATGAGTCTTTCTGGGTTTTCTGTGGGAAGAGGATGCTCCCGTGGGTCCTGAGCAAGAACCCAGAGGCCTGGGGCGCGAGGTGGGGGGCTGGAACCGATGCGTCATACGAGGGGAGGAGGCCAAAGAGCCTCCATCCTGAGCCTCACGCGCGAGTTTGCAGAGTGAAAGGCGTCGGAGCTCGTTTCTGGGGGACTTACGAAATCAAATATGTACCAACAGGAATGCGTTTTACTCGGTTTGGGAGTTTGGGGTTTGTTTTTACCTGTTGTGAGGTCATCGGGAGAATCTGTGTGGAGAGCTTCAATGATCAGAGAAAAGGTGCCCTGGAAGAAAGAGGAGGAGACACAGGAGTAAGCAGAAATGTTAAAAACCTAAAATGAGCCACTGGGGATGGAGGACCAAGGGAGTGACGGCCTCCCTGCAGATCTGCGTGCACAGGGTGGCGGGCGAGGGCCTGTTTTCACTTTCCTTAAGGAAATGGAAAAGGTTTTCAAAGAGTGGTTTCCTGACTGTTTTTTCAGCCTGTTAGCACAGGATATCAGGTCGAAAGAAAGAAAAGAACAGAAAGAAAAGGAAAGGAAAGGACAGAAGGTCGTGCAGGAGTCAGTGGCTAGGGGGTTGTCATCAGTCTGGGGTGGGCCGGGGGGCTACACCCAGGGGGCTGGAGGGTGATACCCAGGGGCCATGGGCTACATCCAGGGGGCTACACCCATGGCTACACCCAGGGGGCCGGGGGCTACACACAGGGGCTGGGGCTACACCCAGGGTGCTGTGGTCGCTACATCCAGGGGGCTGGGGGCTATACCCAGGGTGCCGGGTCGCTACACGCAGGGGGGGCGGGGGGGGGGAGGCTACACCCAGGGGGCCAGGGCCTACACGCGGGGGGGGGCTACACCCAGGGGTCGGGGCTACACCCGGTGAGGCGCGGGGGGCAGGGACCGGGAGCTGTCCCGGAGGGGCTCCTCCCCCCGCCCGGGCCGCAGGTGCCGCAGGTGCCGCGCTCACCGGCCAGGTGAAGCCGAAGGGGAAGCGGATGGGGTTGGTGAAGGCGGGGTCTGCGCCCGCGCCGTCGGGCAGGCTGAAGGAGTCGACGCCCAGCACGGGCGTGACGGCGCTGCCGTAGGTGCAGGGCGGCTCGGGGGACACGCTGGCCTGGTAGTGCTTGAGGCACACGCGGAAGAAGGTCCTGCAGGCGCACGGCGGCGGCCCCGCGCCCCCGCGGCAGCAGTTGCGGTTCCCCAGCAGCCCCTTCTTGTTGACGAACTCCTGCAGCTTGAGCTCGAACACCCCGGAGCTGCAGGCCTGCGGGCGGGCGGGGCGCGTGAGGGCGCGTGAGGGCGCGTGAGGGCGCGCGGGGGCCTGACAGCCGCGCCCCCGCCCCGTGCGCCCCCCGCCCCGTGCGCCCCCCGCCCCGTGCGCCCCCGCCCCGTGCGCCCCCCGCCCGCGCTCACCTGGCACAGCAGGGCCGACAGCACGGCCAGGGCGAGGGCGCAGCGACCCATGGCGGCCGTGCGCCCCGCGCGGGCTGGGTCGGGCGGGCCGGGGCCGGGCGCGCGGACCCCCGGGAGCTCCCGTGCCGCGGAGGCTGCGGGGTCGGAGCCGCCCAGCGCGGGGGACGCGCTCTCCGGGATGCGCGGGCGAGGAGGCGGGGGGCGGTGCCGCGGCAACTTTCGGTTTTCCTCCTCCTCCTTCCACTCCGCCGGTAGGTGAGGGTCCTCTGCTTCCTGGTTTGGACCCGAGCTTCTTTGAACGAAAATAAAAACACAGCACGGGGCGGGGAGGCGTCCCGGTGTTCAGCGTGACTCCCGGCGCGCCGCCGAGGCTTCCTGCGGCCCGGGGCGAGCGGCGGCTGGAGGTCCCGCGGGCGAGGCGGCGGCCCCGGGGCCCCGCGGAGCGCGCCCTGCGGCCCGGCCCGGCTCACTCGGCGGCGCCGGCTGCGCCCCGCACTCGGGTCCCCTGCGCCCCCGCGGACGCGCGCGTCTTCCCGGGGAGCCCAGCCGGTGCCATCCACGCCCGCGGCGCGGGGTCCGAGCGCGGGTCCGAGCGCGGGGCGGCGGGCGGCGGGCGGCGGGGAGGCGCTGCGCCACGGCGGCGCGTCGGTGCGCGCTGGGCCGGCCGCGTCCGCGGGTGCGCGCCGAGGTCTGCGCTCCCGGCGCCGGCCGCCCTTATATCCCGCCGGCCGCCCGCATGGCTAATGAGATGCAAATGCGCAGCCCCCCAATCTGGCGAGCGCTGTCACAAAGGAGCCACTTTTCCAAACCCTCCTCTCAATGGATCGCCAAATGGTCAGTGAGCTGTAAAATGTGCAACCTCCTCCCCGCCCCCACCGCTCCGCGCCCGGCCCTCCCGCCCCCGCCCCGCCCCGCCCCCGCCCCCGCCCCCGCCCCGCACCACACAAAACGCGCTCATTTACATTCCTGCGAAACGCTCGCCGCGAGGACCGGCTCCGCTCCCGAGGCGGGGGCCGCCGCCCGGGCCCTGGCCGTGCCGCCGGGCAGGCTCGCCGAGGCGCCGGGGACACGCGGGGGCGCGCGGGGGCGCGCGGGGGCGGCGCCGCTCCTCCCGCCCCGCCGGGGGCCGCGCGCCGGGAGCGGCCCGGGGACGTGTCCGGGGCCGCGCCGTCCCCGCCGGCCCCCCGCGCGCCCGCGTCCCGGGGCGGGGGGCCGCGGGGTCGCGCCCTCTCCGGGGCGGCCGTGCCGCGGGGGGCGCGGCGGGGGGCGCGCGCCGCGGCAGTTTCGGGAAGTTTGGGGAGGTCTGGCCGGGGCCGGCGCCCGTGCGCCCGGGAGCGCAGAGCCGCGGCGGGGCCGGCCGGGGAGGGGCGCGGCGCCCCCGGGACCCCCGCGTCCGCGCGCCCGCGTGTCCCTGCGCCGGCCGGAGGCCGCGGGGCGCGGGCGGGGCCTGGGGGGCGCCCCCCACCGCCGGCGGGGAGACCCTGGCGCCCCAACCCGGGCCGCCCGCCCCACCCCGCGCGCGCGCCCTTCCCGGAGCAGGTCTGGGCCACCGCCACCTCTCCCGGGCGCCCAGCCCTGTCTCCTGGGCATTCCCCCCTCCGCCGGGTAAAAAGTGAGTTTGGTGTGTGTCGCTCGCGTGGCTGTCATTAAGGCACTCTGTTATTGTGCAGGCCTGAATCAGTGGCTCTTTGTGCGCTCAGCTGTATGGTAATGCAGACCGCACCTGCTCCCCGCACAATGCCGAGAGAAAGAGCTCCCCTCCGCGCGCGCCGCGGCCTCTGCAACAATGTCCGGCACATGTTCCAAAGGCCCTCCGGCCCGGCCCCCCCGGCCCGAAATCTTTACACAACCATCACCTTATTAGGTTTTTACACGTCCGTCAGACACTAGAACTTTTGTTTTCATTTTTTTAAAGGGAAATGAGTTTATTGGGAGGGCCGAGGACACACGTATCACACAATGAGTTATCCAAATTGCTCTCATGCTTCCGAGCTCCGCGCAGGAGTGAGGTGGGGCGCAGAGCCCTACTCCGGCATCCCGCTCGGTGCCTGTGCCTGTGCCTGTGCCGGGCACACTCCACGGTCTCGTCCCTGCCCGGGTGCTCCTGCTCAGCCTCCGCGGCACCTAGGGCAGCAGCTCCATTCTGCTGGGAGGTGTGAATGTTGGAGTCAGTGTGGCTGCTTGGGGCACGGCCGCAGGTGCCTGGCCACAGTGGCCTCGCTGCAGGTGTGCCACGGCCACCTCCTTGGTGGGCACCGCACTGTCCCGGCAGATGTGACTTGCACTGCGGCGGGTGTGGAGGTCAGGGTATCTATGGAGCGATGCCCGGAAGAGGGAGACTACCAAGTGTGGACAGCAATCTAAAAACCGCTTGGTGCGGTCAACCGTGGCCGTCCCTCTGGCTGTTAGGCGGCAAGAACCTTGCTTCTTGGGCTTTCAAATACCTGTAAAGTTTCCCGGCTGACAGATCTGTGCACGTTAGGTTTTCCACCGCCGCCTGCCTCGTAGGGAAGCAAGGGATTGGTGGGAAGTAGCTCGCATGTAAGGGTGAGGTGAGAAAGGCAGGCTCGGACTCCACCAGAACCCCTACTGCTTGGCTGAGAACAAATGGAGACTTCAAAGATACTGCACCCCCGGGACGGTGGCGATCCCAGTGTGGCCGCCCTTTAGGACGGGCTGCATCCCCACAGGGCCGGGGCAGCGTGAATCCTAATTTAATCTTGCCACCTAGTGTCAGCATCCTTTTTTCACTACATCCATGTTTCCTCTGAAAGCTAATTTCTGAGAACTTTGCTCTCTACAGCATAGAAGCTGGTGTGTGTGTGTGTGTGTGTGTGTGTGTGAGTGAGAGAGAGAGGTGGGGGGAGAGAGGGGGTGGGGGGAGGTGAGAGGGTGCCAGGAGCCGGGGAGCCACAAAAGAAGAAAGGAATGTGAGCTCTAAATCCTCTGTGCCTCGGAGACGAGAGTAGATTTCAGTAAGAAATGAAATTTCAGGAACCTTTTAATTAGAAAATGGAAGTGTGAAACAGTCTCATTTGAATGCCTGTTTAGAAAACTGGAAATAAAAAGTTCCACGCGCAAGGGCTTAAACCTTGGGGGAAAAAGACTTGCCCCAAATCTTTAACAAACCCCCCTCAGTATCAAGTATTTGTTAAATTGACGTGGCACAGATTTCTCGATTACAGCGGCAAAGCGGAACTGAAAGGCATCGTAAAATCCATCAGAATCCTGCCCAAAGCGTTCATTCTTTTCCAACTTAATTTATGCCACGCGATTCTGTATTGGGGAAATCAAGCAGAAAGCCCTTTTCTTCTCCTTCCTCCTCCTCCTGTTCTTTCCTCTTTTTTCTTCTTCCTCCTCTCTCCTCCTCCTCCCTCCTCCTCCTCCTCATCTTCTCCTCCTCTCCTCCTCCTCCTTCCCTCTCTCCCTCTCTCCCTCTCCCCCACCTCACGCTGGTCCCTCTCCCCCTCTCCCTTTCAAAGCTGAGCTAACGGGAGACTGTTTAACTTCTGTGTTTCTGTGGGGGCCTGTTGTAGTTTAACTCCTGCACACCAGTAGCTGAGATGAACAAAGGCGAGACTCGAGGTCCAACTATTCATCCTTTCTTTGCACTTTAATTTTCATTGATTGGGAAGACAAGGGGAGCCCTTAGGGATTCAGGCTGAAGGGGGATGACACGCCTTTAGACGCCATCAGCCCCCTAGCCAGCCATCTGCTCCGAACCAAATGGCGTTTTTTCACTCCCTAACTGCATGTCTCTATACTCCCGCAACCAAGCGCTCTGAACCCCCTAAATGCAGGAGGGAGCTTAAGCTAGAGTATGTTAAAAGGCTTGCCTCCACGTTGGCCCTAGCAGCCAGATTCCCTCCTCCCTGCACACCATAAATCCTCACCTTGCTCATTAGGAAAAAGGAGGAAACTTTCTTTTAAATACTTTTTGATTTCTCAGCAAATTTACTGTACAAAGTGAGGCTCATTAGGGCTTAGAAGGTGCCCAATCCATCAGGCGCAGGAGAGGACAGAGAGATTTGCCGCCTGGTGGTGGTGGTTTGTTTTTGCCAGGCACGCTCAGCTCGTAGCAGGAAGAACGCCAGTGGCCCAGGTAGGCTCAGGTTGTGTGATTGGGACCAGGGCCACGACAGCCACAGCTGAGCGCTGTTTACTGGGGACCCTGCCTATCTTCCCCGCCATTTCATTAGGCCACTTGGGAGTTAAAGCTCACAGCCATCAGTTTATAAAATTAAACACCCCAGTCCTCAGTGGTGGTGTGACCAAATACTGCGGTCACCCAAGCCTGTTTCAGTCCCCTTTCGCCCAGAGAAAGGTTCTGTGCCCAAGGTGTGAGTGTGCCCGTGGCGGTGGGTCGAGGGAGGAGGGTCTGGGCAGATTGCAAAACACAATGCCCAGAATAGGCTCCAGACTCCCAGCTAGCCACGGGTTCAGTTTTCTGTGTAAACAAGTCTGGAGACTGGAGTGGTGTTTGTGTTTTCTTAGACCCACTGAATACTGTATACCCAACAGAGAGGTTCCCTTATTGCTGAGAAGAATTAAGGTCCTTGTTCTGAACAACAAAATAAAAAATAAAAAAAAAAAAAACCTTCCAGGCAGCAAATCTGGTGTTGATCAAACATGCCAGGTTACCTGAAGAACAAGGGGCGGAGGCCGAAACCAGGGCGCCTAGTCAGTACCACGCCCCCACCTGCACATCCTACCTAGCACCCTGCTCCATAAGCCTCACTTGGGAAGCTTATTCTCGGTGCCCAGCAGGGCGATGAGGGCACCGCTGACTGTGCCCCTGGCCCCGGGCCCCTGTGCGAGTGGCTGCCCGCACCTCCCCGGGCAGTTCTGGAATCCTGGAGTGGCTAAGATGGGGGGGCTGGAGCAGCTGGCTGGGAGTCCCCGAGGCCCCTCGGGTGGAACCTCTGTGCCCGGGGTGGCTCCCACAGATGTTCCCGTCTTGGGTGACCGCACCCCGGAGGCGCCCGCAGGCCGCCCCGGCTCTGCAGACTGGTGGAGACCTTGGAGACCTGACGCAGCCATGGTGGGTGTCTAGCGGGGAGACACCTGTGACCCGAGCCAGCCTCCCGCCGCGGGCAAGCGGGCAGAGCCCACACCCAGAGCCGGGGCGCTGGCCTGTGGCCGCAGGGAAGCGACCCCGGGAGGCCCCCCGCGGCCTCCTCCCACCTCCTTGGCCGCGGCGCCCTCACCGGAGCTGGCCCCGGCCGGCGCGGGGCGCGGGGGGCGCGGGGGGCGCGCTCTGGCAGCTTCCCGAGGCCTCCCCTGCAGGCGCAGGCCCCGCCGCCCAGAGCGCACCCGCCGGACGGGCCCGGCCTTCCCGCGGGGCAGGGTCACGGCGTGTCGCGTGACCTTTGTGTCCTAACGGGGGCTGCGGCCGGGCGCGGAAGCGAGGGCTGCCCGGGCCCACGTGGCTGGTTGTCGGGGTGCGGCGCCCGGGGGACACCCCACCTCCGGGGCGGGGGCGGCGGCGGGGCGGGGGCGGCGGCGGAGGCCGCAGGTCTGCAGCGAGTTGCAAAGGCATGTGCTGATTTGCATGAGAAAGGGCGAGTCGCGTGCTCAGCTGGCGGCCCCGGCGCAGATGACGGGTCCCCACCCCCCGCGCGCGCCCCTCCCCCGGCCGGCCGCGGCCGCCGCGCCCGGACCCGCGGATCATCTGCTCGGCCGCCCCGCGCTCATCTCCATGACAAAGCGCGTGTTTACCTGGCGCGGCACCGGCGGGCGCGCCTTTGTCCGGGATCGGATGACCGCGCAGCTGCTCCGCCGCCGCGCGCCCGCCCCAGCCGCCCCTCGGAGCTCGGCCGCCGCTGAGCGCGCGGGGACCGGGCGGGGCGCAGCGCCCGAGGGCTTCCCGGAGGCGGCGGCGGCGGCGGCGGCGCGCGCGCGCGGGCCCGGACCTCACGGGGCCCAGGTGGGCGGCGGGGACGCGCCGGGGGCTGGGGGGGGCCCTGCGCGCCCTCGCACCCGGCGGCTCCGTCACCTGCACGAGCGCCCGCACCTGCACGCCGCGGCCCGGGGCTTCGCAGACAATGAGGAGGGAAGAAGAGGCGTCGAGGGGCGCCCCTCGGCCGGCCCCCCCGGACCTGCTCTCCAGGACGCGCCCCGCCCGGGGGAGGTCTCGGGCACCTGTCGCCGCGTGCCCGGGGCGGCCCGTCGATCACGCGCCGGCGGGGGCGGGGCCGGGGGCTTTGGGCTCCCCCCCCCCCGAAACCGAGTCCCCCGGAACCGCGGCCGCGCCCGCCCCACGGAGTCCCCGCCGGACCGCGCAGCCCTGGGCCAGCCGAGGCCTTCGAGGCCGCTGTCCTTCCCCGGCCTCCCACCTCCCCTTTTCTGTGAGCATCTGCCCGGGGAAGAACAGATGTGGGCACCTGCGGTGACAGGCCGCATATGTTCCATCCTATTCACAGGCATTCAGACGTGGCCACAATGAGCAGCCTTTGTGCGCACAGTCACTAAATATATTAATCTGCACTCCCCAGAGCACCGGGCTGTTTAATTTTTCACTAGCAATAACATCTGATCTAATCCTTAAATCGGCTCCCAAAAGCCTGCCCTCCCGCCCTCCCTTTTTTTCTCTCTTTCTCCCCACCCCCTCTCCCGAAAAACGTGTGAAGCTATTCAACCTTCCACCTGTTGCCTGCTGAACTGGGCGTGGGTTCTCGCAACATCTGATGTTGGTTCGGGCAGGGGGCGGGGGGTGGGTGGGAGCCACTGTGTGGGGGACGCTGTTGGGCCACATGGGCATAGCTCGGGCATGTTGATCAGGAGGAAAATAAACACAGAGTGCGGAGTGTGGCTCCCCAAATGTTGTGCAAACAAAGAACGATAATTATTAAACAGCGTCCAACCCAACCCAGCAAACCCACCCTTTCTGTGGAAGCGCCCTTAAAAATGTACATGAAGTCCCCATTTATCTTTTTGTTTATTAAACTCTAGTGGTTATTATAAACACCGGTCAATAGGCCACACAGCCAAAAGGTAACATAAATCTCAGATGTAAGACTTAGATTTTTTAAGCAATTTTGCTGCATGACTCTTTTATCTTAGCGTCCCTTATTCTGTTTTGATTTGTTTTCGGCCACAATGAGTCCTTTAGTGCCATTGTGGGTGTCACAATGCAGGCGGACATCAGGCTGTGAATGAAGACAGAGGCAGTTTAAACAGACCAGGCTCTTTCTTTCCTTCCCGTCCATTGTAATACGAATGGGCCTTCTGCACTCGGCTGCTAGGAGACCGGCTTTGCAAAGCCCTACTCCAGCAAATGGGCTGGAGAGAAAGGGACCCCAATAAACAGCCTAAGTATTGGAGGAAAAAAAGAGGGGACAAATTTAGGCAAATGTCTTTTCACCTTCAAATCAGCACATTTCTTAATTCAAAATGTAAGGCATGCTTTCTTGAGAGCATTCCTTGCTTTTCAACGCTTTCCCCCCTGCACACCATTAAATCATTAGTGGTTCTCCTGTGCCACCTTCCCAGGGCACAGAACGGGGACGGCACTGGCAGGCCATCAAGGTTCGCCTGAAAAATACAGTCTTCGTTTAGGCAAATGGGAACAGGGCCGTGGCTGTGTTTATCAGTCATTGTCACTAATATCTAATGGCTGGAGTGTTTTCAAAATGTACGCTGGTCACCGCTGGAAGGGATGTAGGGGCGTGTTGGTGAGTCTGGATTTTTTTAGGAACAGTCAAAACCTGGTGCTTCCTTTTAATGGTAATTGGAACTGTTCCTGTTTATGTTAGTGGGTTCCTTGAGGCAAGGAATACGGCTGATTGCAGGGCCCGGTGTGAGTGTGTTAGGAATGACCCACCACCACCTTCACTTCTCGGTGGCTCCAGCGAGGTGATAGGGTCACCACTGAGCCAGCCACAGTCAAGGCAAATGGGAAAACCGTGACTGGCTTATGGAAATCCCTGTTCACAGCTGGGGCCACCATCAGACCCACTTGCCCGAAGCACACAGCGGGCGTTTACTCCCTGATTCGTTCACGCACTCACCTGTCTTTGGGGCTGGAGGTCCAAAGTCAAGTTAGACCGGCCTCAGTGAGCAGAAAAGTCTATTATTTTCAGAAAGGGTTTGTATAGGATTCATAGGTCTTCCCTGAATGTTTGACAGAATTCACCGCTGAGGCTACGTGGGTCTGGAATTTTCTTTGTTGGAAGGTTTTCACTTGGACATTCAATTTAACAAATAAATATATGACTTAATAAATAGGGTTACTCAGATTTTCTATGTCTTCTCCAGTCAGCCCCGGTAATTTCTTTGGCTCAAGGAATCTGTCCGCGTCCTCTACCGTTGCTCGTTGCTCGGACAGTCTCCGGTTAACCCTCGAGCGTAAGTAAATCTGTGGTGGCACCTTCCGTCCAGGCTGGGTGATCTCTGCCTTTATTGTGGTCAATATGGCTACAGGCTCATCAGCTTCTTTGATCTTTTGTCTCACTGATTTTCTTTGCTGATCTCGGCAGAAAATCAGGGCAGTCACTGGGCTTGTTTTCCTTCCTTCAGGAACCTCCATCCTCCACTTCCTGCTGTCCACTGTCTGAAAATAGTCATTGCAAGTATTTTGTCTAGTTTTCTAGTTGTTTAAAGTGGAAGGACAAGTTCTGTAGGAATTACCCCTTCATGGGCAGGAGCTGAAACAGGATACTTCCAGCAGCAAGTAACAGGAAATCCGAATTCAGCCCTCTTGCCCACAAGGCAGGGACGTCATCCGAGTCGGGAGGTGGAGCAGCCCCGTTAGTAGGTTCTGGCTCAACCACGTTGTCCAGGCACCAGGTGCCCCGTCCTTCTGCTCCACTGTCCCCACACTGGTGGCTGAGACGTTGGGCTAGCGCCCTTCCACGACGGCATGGGGGCTGCCAGGCCCCGGAGTCGCCCCTAACCCCACGGCGGCCAGTGCAGGAAGAGGCACGTTCTCTTCCTATGGCCATTTGGTGTCTGCAGTAAACCCTCAGGTAGTATTTAGGGTGATCAACCACGCGGAGGTCAGCGTGTCGTTAGGGTTGTGGCTTTTTTCTTTCCCAATTTTTGGGTGGTGAACTCTTATTCAAATGGAACTGCACCAACCCATGTGGTCGTTGCATTCGAAGAAATTACAAATAGAATTAAAAGTAACTTCAAATAAATTTTGAAGGCTGTTTGTTATCAAGACCAAGGGGCCCTAATCCCATCATTCCCATACTCATCTCATGCTCCATGTTTCTTCTCTTTCTCACAGTTGATGTGAATGAAGTCTTTCTCTTCAACGTTTTACTCTCCCCCCTTCACTCCCTTCTCTGTATGTTCAGTTTTTTTTCTTCCTTCCCTTCCTGTTTTTCTCTTTTACCTAAATCTGCCCTCCCAGTTTTAGATTCTCCCCCAAACTGTTTTCTTCTTTCTCTTTTCCTCCCTCCCTTCCTTCCTTCCTTCCTTCCTTCCTTCCTTCCTTCCTTCCTTTTCTTTCTTTCTTCTTCTTTTCTTTCCTTCCTTTCTTTCTTTTTCTTTCTTTCTTTCTTTCTTTCTTTCTTTCTTTCTTTCTTTCTTTCTTTCTTTCTTTCTTTCTTTCTTTCTTTCTCTTTCTTTCTTCTTTCTTTCCCCTCTTTCTTTCCTTCTTCCATTACGGAGAGGGGCAGGACGGAGAGAGAATCTGGGCACTCAGCACCGAGCCCTACGCGGCTCCATCTCACAGGACCCTGAGAGCAGGACCTGAACCTAAACCAAGAGTTGGGTGCTTACTGACTGCACCCCCAGGCACCTCTGAAGCTGACGTGTGATGTGCACAATAGGGCAATAGGGCCTAGGAAAAGTGTGGTGTCAAGCAGGAGGTGGGGGAAAGGCCGCGAATAGTCCCACACAGCTCCTTCTCTGTACTCCGCTGGTATCTCCGCACGCCTTCTCTTCTAGTGTCCTGGGAAAGAGGCCTGCAGAGGAATCTTTGATTTCTCCTTCCCTTCACTTCGTGCGCTATAGTTGTAAAAAAAATTTTTTAGAGGCTTATAGAATTTAGACAGGTGTGAATTTGGGCAATAATTGTGCCACTTACTACCACTTGTACAGGTTACTTAACTTTTTAAAACTTGAAGTTAAAATTTTTTCCTTTTATCAAAGGAATACAGATTTTAAAATTCAAATGGTATTTCTAGATTTGTAAAAAGAAAAAAAAAAAAAAAAACAATTGCCCACACCAAACATTCCCACTTTTAATTCCTTCCTCTAACTTAACTCTTAGCTATTTTTTTGAAATTTACTCTCATATTTCTTTTTTTTTTAATTTTTATTTATTTATGATAGTCACAGAGAGAGAGAGAGGCAGAGACACAGGCAGAGGGAGAAGCAGGCTCCATGCACCGGGAGCCCGACGTGGGATTCGATCCTGGGTCTCCAGGATCGCGCCCTGGGCCAAAGGCAGGCGCCAAACCGCTGCGCCACCCAGGGATCCTCTCATATTTCTTTTTAAAGACTTTATTTATTTGACAGAAGAGAGAGAGAGAGAGAGAGAGAGAGAGATGGCAGGAGAAAGCACCAGTGGGGTGGGGACAGGTAGGGGGAGATGGAGAAGCCGAACTCCCCACTGAGCAGGGAGCCCAATCCCAGGACCATGGGATTAGGCCCTGAGCTGAAGGTGGATGCTTAACTGACTGAGCCACCCAGGCATCCTTACTCGTCTATTTATTTAAAAAGTCTCTAATGCTATGTCTCTTTTTCACTTGTGTATATTGTCTATGGACGTCCCAGATCCAGCGGATGAAGATTTAGCTCTTTCACTGGATTTCTATGAACTCATAGAAGTTCACCGCCCAGCCCCTTTTTTTTCCAAAAAGTAATTATGGCATCCTTTTATATTAAATTATCATTCCTTATTTACCTTATTAAAATATGTAATTATTCATTGCTGAGGCATATGCTGTGATTACATTTTCTTTTTTGTATAGTTTTTTTGTCTTTACTGGATTCAATAATTGCCTAATTTATTTGCTTATTGACTTTTCAGTGTACCTATTGCTTACCATCACCGAACTCCAAAGATCTTTTAAAATATTCAGACACATCAGGTGTTCCAAGGGCTCACCCTCCTGGCACTGCGTCTCTGGGAGGCCGGCCGCCTGCTCCAACATACACGGTCTCTAGCTAGGACTCTGCTCCTCTCTTCATGTGGGTTCTCCGCTACCCAAGTCCTAAATGTTACTCTTTCTTGACTTCTTAATTTTGAAGAGTATCCCTCAGCAGGTTTCTGAATAAAGTATTTGGGAGATAGTATTTTTAAGTCACATACCTCAATATGTCTTTATTCTATCCTCACACTTAATATTTTGATTGAGATTAGAATTCCATGTTAGAATTATTTTCTTCAGAATTTTGAAGTTAAATCTCCATTGAATTTCAGCTTCCTAAATTCCTTGAGGATTCCTATGCCCTTCTGATTTCCTAAACTTTACATGTGACCTTTTCATTTTTCCCAATGGAAATGTTTAAAGATCTTTTCTTTATCCCTGCTGTCTTGAAATTTCGTGATGTGCCTTGGTGTAGATCATTGCAGGTTCGTTGTGCTGGGAGAACATGTCTCTTAGGTACAGGAAGTTTTCTTGAATTACCTCTTGAGGAATTTCCTCTTCATTTTCTCTGTTCCTTTTCCTGTAATTGCCATTTTTCACATGTCAAATTTTTTCCCCAGATTTTATTTTTTCAAAGATTTTATTTACTTATTCATGAGAGACACAGAGAGAGAGGCAGAGACACAGGCAGAGTGAGAAGCAGGCTCCATGCAGGGAGCCCGACGCGGGACTCGATCCCAAGACCCCCCGGGGTCACGCCCTGGGCTGAAGACAGCGCTAAACCGCTGAGCCCCTCAGGTGTCCCCATGTCAAACTTTAATCTTCTAATTTTCTTGTTTTCTCTTTCTCCACTTCTTATTCTTTTTGTTCTAATATATGAGAGATATCAGATTTATATTCTAACTTTAAATATTGTAAATTTATCATTTCTTGTATAATTTTCAAGGGCTCTTCTGTTTGGGATGTTCTTTCATATACTCCTCTGTGTCTCTTTCATGGATCTATTATCTTCAGAGACTGCAGACAATAATGTTTCTTGTATTTTTCTTCTTCCTACTTTGTTTTCTCCTTTTTTTCTGTCTGTCTTTCTCAGATGCCTGTTGACCCTTGGTCATATGTGTACATTTAGGAAGGAGGCAGAGAAGCTTATTAGAAGCTCTATGAGGTGGATAAGACTGCCAAGCGGTGGGCCTTGCAGGAGCGCCCAGTGAGGGCTTTTGTTGGCCGCTGCCCCCTGCGTCCTGTCTGGCTCTGCACATGGAGAGGAGTCCCTGCTTGCCCTCTGCACCCCCTCAAATCCGACCCCGTCCCTTTCTGGGGTGCACCTCTGCCTGCAAGACCTTTCTCTTCCAGTTCTGAGATCCCACTTCCTTCCAGCTGTTTACATGTTAGCTCCTAGCTGCCTTCTTCATCCACATTACAGACCTTCACTGTCTCACTTGTTTCCTAGTATTAAATGTTGGTTTTCCTTCCCTGCCGCAATGTGTGCTCCTTGACTAGAGACTGTACCTCCTTCTTGGTGTGCCACCCAACCAGTAGCGGGTGCTGAGCACTGTTCATTTTACCTTTTTTTTTTTTTTTAAGATTTATTTATTTATTCATGATAGACATAGAGAGAGAGAGAGGCAGAGACACAGGAGGGAGAAGCAGGCTCCATGCAGGGAGCCCGACGTGGGATTCCATCCCGGGTCTCCGGGATCGCGCCCTGGGCCAAAGGCAGGCGCTAAACCACTGAGCCACCCAGGGATCCCCTCATTTTACCTTTTTTGAGAAAAGATCAACAGGAGAGGAAAGCTTTGTAGGCTGAGTGGAGAGACTCCTTCCGAAACTTCGTACGCGGATGTGCTGTCACTTCGGCTGGGTAATGGTTCTTGATGGCTTGATCTGTCCTGTTCTGTAAGGGATTCTGACGGGAACAGCGTTGGGTCGGTTCCCTTCAACGGAAGCCTCTGGGTCCGCAGGGCTTGCAGCAGCTCTGCTGAGATAGGCTACGTGGGGCAGGTCCTGAGATGCAGCTTAGATAAATTGGCATCATTAATAATTTTAGTTTGTCAGTGATTTACTTAAAAATAAGTTAGATTGGTTTAAAGGCTATTCTCCTGCCATCATACCTGGCTACCAAGACAGTGTCTCCACTGTAGGTAGAGCAAAGGGTGGCCCCCAGCTCGGGGAGGGGCTGCTGACATCGGGGCCTAAGGGTGCGTGTCCCGAGCGTGAGCCTTCCTGGTCTTATTATTATTATTTTTTAAGATTTTATTTATTTATTCATGAGACACAGAGGGAGAGAGAGAGGCAGAGACACAGGCCGAGGGAGAAGCAGGCCCATGCAGGGAGCCCGATGCTGACCCGGGGTCACGCCCTGAGCCCCCGGGCGCCCCCTTGCTGGTCCTAAGGTGGTCGCAGAGGTCAGGGCGGCGCGTGCAGGCAGGTGACCTGCTCGCCGGGCACTCGGGGCTGCAGGGCACCGGCCGGGCCCCCCTCCGCGCCCCCTGCGTCCGCAGGGCTGCAGCCCGAGCGCTCGGCGGTGCAGCCCGGGAGGCGGAGGGCGACACGCCCGGCCGGGGAGCAGGCCCAGGGGAGGCCGGGGGCGGGGGGGCTCGCACCAGAAGAGCCGCGGGCGCCGGGGGCTCCGGGGGCTCCGGGGGCTCCGGGGGCGCGGGGGCTCCGGGGGGCGGGCCCGGGCAGCCGGCCTCCAGCCGCCCGCCAGCAGGCAGCGCTGCCCCGCCGACGCCCGCGGGAGGCCCCGGGCCCGCGCGACCCCGACCTCGGAAGCACGCGCTGTTGCCGAGGCAACGGGCGCGGCGCCTGCGCAGCTCGCTGCCCCGCCCCCCGCGCAGGCCCCGCCCCCGCGGGGGCGGTCCCGCGAGCGGAAGCTGCCGGGCGGAAGCGGAAGTGCGCGGCGGGCTGCGGCTGGCCGAGGGCGGAGCGGCGCGTCCGTGGCTGTGCTGGCGCATCTCTAGGTAGGCCTGCGCCGCCCGCCCGGCTCCGCGACCCCGGGGCGCGCCGCGCTGTCCCTCCCGCCCCTTCCGCCCCTGTCCTCGCCTCGCTCCCCGGCCGCCCGGCCCCCCGCGGCGGCGCCCTCCCCTCCCCCGCCCCTCCCCCTCCGGGGCCGCGCCCCGGGCTGCCCCGCCGCGCAGCTGACCTCTGACCCCTGCGCCCGCGGCTCCGGCTCCGGCTTGGGCGCCTCCCCCCAGCCTCCCCTGGGCTTTCCTGAGAGAGGACGGGTTCGCTGGCGGCGTTGAGCTTGGACCAGGCGACGGTGGGGAGGGGGGAGTCGGCGTGCACGAGGGGCCCGAGCGGAATTGCAGAGAGGTGAGAGGTGAAGGCTGGAGGGGGGGAGGGGAGAGGCGGGGGGAGGGGGAGTCGGGGTGCAGGAGGGGCCTGAGCGGAATTGCAGAGAGGTGAGAGGTGAAGGCTGGAGGTGGGGGACGGGAGAGGCGCGGGGAGGGGGGAGTCGGGGTGCAGGAGGGGCCTGAGCGGAATTGCAGAGAGGTGAAGGCTGGAGGTGGGGGAGGGGAGAGGCGGGGGGAGGGGGGAGTCGGGGTGCACGAGGGGCCCGAGCGGAATTGCAGAGAGGTGAGAGGTGAAGGCTGGAGGTGGGGGACGGGAGAGGCGCGGGGAGGGGGGAGTCGGGGTGCAGGAGGGGCCTGAGCGGAATTGCAGAGAGGTGAGAGGTGAAGGCTGGAGGGGGGGGAGGGGAGAGGCGGGGGGAGGGGGAGGCGGGGTGCAGGAGGGGCCTGAGCGGAATTGCAGAGAGGTGAAGGCTGGAGGTGGGGGAGGGGAGAGGCAGGGGGAGGGGGGAGTCGGGGTGCAGGAGGGGCCTGAGCGGAATTGCAGAGAGGTGAGAGGTGAAGGCTGGAGGTGGGGGAGGGGAGAGGCAGGGGGAGGGGGGAGTCGGTGTGTAGGAGGGGCCTGAGCGGAATTGCAGAGAGGTGAGAGGTGAAGGCTGGAGGTGGGGGGAGGGGAGAGGCGGGGAGGGGGGAGTCGGGGTGCAGGTGGAGGCTTGGGTGCAGTTGTAGAGAGGCCCCTCGTTCCTGTGGGGTGTGGGGGGAGCTGGGAGAAGACATTGCTTGGAGATAGGACATGGCAGGAACCGTGGGGAATTTGGGAACAGGGTGATGTGGTCGGATCTCAGGGTTAGGGCCCATCTGGGGGGATGACGAGTGCTGAAGCTGTGGGTCAGGATAGTGGGGCTTTTGCAGTCGCGTGGGAAGAGGTTTTGGAGCTGAATACCTGGAAATGGTAGTGGAGAGAACTTGGGGGGAGTTTGATGGGAAAGACACAGGGGTCTGGAATTGGGAGGGTGGGAGATGCTTGGGAAGCGGCCTCGCCTGCAGCTGCATCCCACGGGGCAGCCTGCTGTTTGGTCTTTGCTCTCTGCCCGCCTCTGATCCGTGACCTGTCTCCTGGCACCCCTGCCACCCCAGGCTCCCCGACCTTGTCATTCCTGCGCTGTCACAACTCCACCTGTGCTGGGCCAGTGCTGGCGAGACGCGCTGACAGCACGGCAGCTGGCCAAGCCCGTCCAGGCCCCTCGCGAGGCCTCTCCGTACAGACTTTCTGGACCGTCTGACAGCTCACTCCTCCGTGTAGCCTCCACAGACACGCGGAGCTCTCTAATCGTCTTGCCCCGTGTTTTCTCCTCTGCAGACTGACAGGACTGCAGTAGGTGACACCTGAGCTCCTACCCTGTCCCTGAACTTCACTCTGAGCGTCATTTATGGGGTAGATTGACCATAAAGCTAACGAAGATCAGGCGTTGGGGTCCCTCCCTCTCCGGCCCCTTGCAGGGCCCTGGGAGAGACCTCAGGTCTGATGCGGAGGATTTTGTATTCTTCCTAAGGGCGTGGGTTGGAGGCCCCCCAGCTCGGACCACCTTTCCATCTTGACTCGTGTCCTTTGTGTGTGTGCTTGTGGTCAAGGCTCGGAGAGAAAGCCGGCGTGAGTGGGGCCGACCCCGTTCCCACTTAGCCTGGCTTTACTTCGCCCTCTGAGAGCATTTGGGGGGACCTTTGCCACAGGCGTGTATTGATTTATCCCACTGCTGGGCTGGAAAAAGTTAACGGTGAGAAGGAAAGCCTACTTAATTGAGGTCATGAAAGCAACTCCTATCTCCACAGAAGCTAGAGCCGAGCGTAGGAAGAGCATGCTTGCTTTATTAGTCTGAGGACGCGGCAACCCTGATACTGCCAATTACTTTTATGACTCTTTAGAAGTACGAATAACTTTTTACTTTAATTTGCTTTCAGATGTTTGTTTCTTTATAAGATGTTCTTTTGGAAAAATTTTCAGAGACTAAAAACATGTTATTTAAGGTCTAAGTTATTTAGATAAAGTATTTTTGAGGATTTCATAGTAGCAGTTTAAAATCTACCAAACCGAGAGGTAAATCATTATCTACATTTTGCCAGAAAGGGGATCAATGATATACAAAGGGATGAAATGATTTGTCTTCAGACAGTATATCAGAGCCGTTGGCAACCAAAAAAACTAGCTCCTGAGCACCCTTTTCCTTATAAACAGATATTACTCAGTAAGTGGGAACCCACTACTTTTACTGTAGCACGTGGACTTAGTGTGGACTAAGTTACCACACCCTTCGGCCTGCCTGGCTGCAGTGGCTACGTGGGCACGTGAGGTTCCCATCGTGCTTTAGCACATGGTAGTAAGTGATCGGACAGTCATTTGTAATAAAACCACTGCTCACCAGAATTAGAGGAAGTAAGTGTTTTTTGAAACAGCGGAGTTTTCTGGATAGTTTAGTTTTGGGTTTTTGCCCGTTAAGCACCAAAAATCTCCCTCCTCGACAGCAGTCTTTCTACAATATATTACTTCCACGCTTAATAGAACGTGCAGGATGTAGTGTACACATTCTTTAACGATTTCAGGTAAACATTTTAAACATAGTTTGTCATGTTGTGATGTAAACCATAGGACTTGTTGAGGCCTGGACAGCTGTTGCCCTGTTATCCGTTTAGATATTTCGTGTCTTTTGCTATCTCCTGGTCAGCCCTGGGCAGTTCCTACTGCTGTGGGCATACGTGTGCTGGCCTCAGATGGCCTTCCCATATTTTTCTCTATCGTAGATGTAGGAGCTCATTGTTAGTACTGAATAAAAAATAGTCCTATAGATGATAAATAAAAGCCCGAAGAAGCCTCTTATGAATGATCTGTGGTAGCTTAACTCATCATGAATGTATGTGGGATTCGGGATAAATGAAGCGTACATTTTTGCAGGCACACATACATCGTTGTCTCCGGTGGGTGACACTGGTTTTCAACTTTGTGCACTTGTCCTTGAAGGGTTCTGTCGAGCTGCCGTGGGTCCCGGGGTGGCCCTTCAATCCTCACGATTCTGGCCGTACTTTTGGGACCAGGAGAACCTTCAGGAAGGCCAGTCTTCCTGGCACTGGAGCCGGCAGGCGGATCACTCAGATGCAGCCGTTAGGTGGGGGTGTGGCCCTAGTGAAAGAGAGGCAGGTGGGGTCCAGTCCCGGCTTTGCTGTCCCTGTGTGACCTCACGCAGGTGCCGAGGGTAGCACACACGCGGGTGCTGCCCGGCGCCAGCTCTCTGGCTTCCCTTGCTGGCGCAGCAGGCATGCCTTCCATGAGTCTGAGCAAGCTCTCATGGCCCATGGGCCCGGAGAGGCTGCCGCGGGGTGTGTGCAGTATGGTGCGTTTTGACACGTGTACACACAGCCAGGCTTTCCTCCCTGACACACTCCGTGCCTTTCACGCCCGCTCTCAGGCGCATGTCTCAGCAGGACTTGGTCTTGGTGGTGGCTGTGTCCACAGCTGCCAGCACAGGGCCTGGAGCATGGAAGACGCTCGAGGAGTATTTACAGAGCAAAAATAGGCATTTTGAACTCTCCCCTTGGGTGGGTGGGTGGCGGCCACAAGAGGGTCCCTGCCTCCCTTGTCTTTGCTATGGGATTAGGTCTCCGCCCCCCTGGGGTTTTCCAGAGTAGTGCTGGCCAAGGTGCAGCCAGGACGAGCCAGGCCCCCCCAGCTGCACCCCCGAGCCGCCGCCCCCTCCAGTCCTGACACCATCCACCCTCCACGCGCAGTCAGGGCACCCTTCAGAGACGGCCGTGCGTGGGGCCTGGGCCCGACACGCTTCCCCGGGGTGAGGTGCATCGCGTGTGCGTGGCCCAGCCCTTCGCTCCTGGCCCTCCTGCAGCTTCCTCTCCTCACCCCTCTTCCCTGCGGCCGCCTTCCTGGCCGGACTGGGAGCTGGGCGGTTGCTCTGTCCCAGCTTGCGGGCGCGAGGAGCCCACTCCGGACGTAAATATGCTGCAGGTTAAAGGCCTTCGCGGAACAGGTGTCAAGCGCCTTCAAAACATCCGTTTACTGATGACGTCGGCACCTCCGCGCCTGAAGGAGCCTTCCTTCCCCGCGAGCCCTGTGCCCCCTCGTGGCCGCCGTCTCTCCGCCCTCCGCTGCGCCCACTCGGGACGCCCGCCGGCTCCTGGATCTGGCTGCACCCCGCGGCCTTGCCTCGGCCACGCTCCGCCCGAGGGGTCCCCGTGGGCTGGGTTCCGAGCTGGGCCCCTGCGAGAGGAGACCTCAGCACTCGGGGATGGTAGCTATAGGCCACACACGTCCTGTTGAAGGAAAAAGGACCGCCGTATGCTTTTGCTCTGACTCGGCAGCTTCCTCTCTGAGATTTGTCCCAAGGAAGAGCTCAGGACGTACTTAGAGATTTATGTACGCAGCTATGACACACGTTTATGGCGTTATGCATCCATGACAAATAACACCACAAGAGAGGATTAACACACATAAATTAAGACACAAAAGTATATTTCAAAAAAGTATCCTAACTTGATAAAGCGCTGAATCATAGTAAAGGCTAGAAATATATACTCTAAAATTGTAGATGTTTTATTTGGAAGATGAGACTATGGGTAGTTTTTTTTTTTTTTTTTTTCCATTTGTGTTGTCTCTGAATTTTCTGCAGAGTATGGCTACTTTTAAAATTAGAAACAAATTTTTACAAATAAATATATTCCTTATACTAAAGCAAACTAGCTTGTAAAAATCGTAATTACCATAAAACCTCACTAAAACTTATATGGCTTTGTTTTAGATTTTGAGGTAATCTAAGAATTTTGATTGGTCCTGGACTGATTTTACCAAACTCCAGGCAACCGATGGTATGTTTTATGAATAAATTTGTAATGTAAATGAAATTGTATCACAATTTATGAAGTAGGTCTTATAAACCTCATTTTACGGGTACAAAAAATGAAGTTTATAGAATAACTTGCTCACTATTTTACTGCTATTAAGTGGAGATTAGAATTTGACCTCCCTCAAGCCTTTCCTTTTATTAACAGTGTTGTACTGCCTAGCATTGTGTCCCTTCTCCCTAGGACACAGCTAAGAGATGTCCCCCTACTAACTACAGCGTGTCTGCACCAGCCAGGCACCAGTTTTCTGAATCTCGGTGCCAATGTCACGGCCTGACTGCTGGGGGGCCCTCCAGGACATCCCGAGTCGGGGCATCCGTACCTACACAACATCCATCACCACAGCTATAGGCTTTCCGTTTCTCACTTGAATAAGCCTAGAGCTGTAGTGTTGAAGAAGAAGTGTTCCCACGCTCGCTGAAACAGTAAGGAGACTTAAGTCTGTGGCACGAGGGGAGAGCACCAGGGCTCAGCTCTGAACACAGCAGACACTGCATGCGTAGCCTGCCAGCAGAAGCAAGGGGTCCATGAGAAACAAGGGGACGAGGCATTTGATCAGATCTTGAGGGGGAGGGAACATCCATCAGGAGTTGGGGTTTTCTCCAAACAGACTCAGCCAGGACGTACGTGGAAGCCCGAGGTTGGGCCTAGTCGAGAGGAGGGCCCAGAAGAGCCTGGTTGAAATCTGGTCCAGGAGAGCATCGTGGGTGGAGGTCCTCTGAAGCCTGGAGACCGAGCCAGGGGGCAGCCATGCCTGCTTCACATATTCACCTGGTGTGTGCATTCATACTCAGTACACACTGGGCCAACCCTGTCCTGTGTGCTGGGGTGGGGTCCGTATTCATTTCGTGGGGTTTGCTGTGTTGAAGGGGTTCCCGTATGTTTGTGTTTTGTAGGAAGGTGCGTGGGGAGGCAGAGATGCCGTGGAGGAGGCCACGGGAGGACCTCGCTGAGGGCCCAGGCCCCGCCAGCATGTTCCAGTGGAAGAGACATTATCTAAGATTTGGACATGAAGCCAGGGAAAAAGAGGACTGCATGTTTTTGTTTTGTCGCTGTCACATGGGCCACTGTTCAACAGAGTCACCACCAGCTGTTCAGTCTTCTCACCAAGTTAGCTCGCTGCCTTTGCTGGTTCCTCTTGATTAGAGCGCAGACGCTGATGGTACATGTTAATTTGTAGGTTTTTGTCTTGTAGAGATACAAATTATTTCTGTCTGATGAAAATAAACCCAAAGGTTTTAATTTCATTGCTCTGTAGGACTTTTTTTTTTTTTTTTTAAGATTTTATTTATTCATGAGACAGAGAGAGGCAGAGACACAGGCAGAGGGAGAAGCAGGCTCCCTGCAGGGAGCCCGAAGTGGGACTCGATCCCAGGACCCCAGGATCACACCCTGAGCTGAAGGCAGTCAGTCAACCACTGAGCCCTACAGCCACAGGGGCCCCTGCTCTGTAGGACTTTAATCTGATTTGTCTGCAACTGGAAATAGCTTATGTGAGTCAGCTTCAGCTCTTGAGTGCCCTTTGCCAGCTTCCCATCCTGGGGGTGCCCGCGTTCATTTACATTGCGTGGGTTGTCTGTTAGCCTTTGGAAATGAGGCTTTGACACTGTTGCGTGCTGGGCGTGCTTTCAGGGGGCCAGTGCTGTTGCTCCTGATTGTCCTGCGAACACTGCTCTCTGCCCAGGAACTGCCCTCCCCACGCCATCCGTGGGCTGTGAGTCCATTTGTCCCTGTCTCCAGAGGGACTGTGGCCCCTTCCCTAGGTGGCAGACAAGTTGAAATGTCTGTGCTGAGGCACAGCACTCTTCATCTCTCTGAGTGTTCATCAGGTGAAAGATTGTGAACCAAGGAACTTCTGGACTTCTCTTCCTCTTTTCTCTACTTTCTCATTTTCCGGTAGCCCAGTGTGTTGGGGTTGGTCCAGCTGTGCAGAGGAAGCTGTTCCTGGAGTCAGGGCCCTGGATGCTTTGTTTCCCAAGCCAGTCTGTCAGCTACCTGAGGGCAGTGACCCTCCTTCCTGCTCTTTCTTTGCTGCAATCAGAGTCTGTAAACTTGTTAGTTCCTGATTTTTCCTTATACCCCTGCCCATCAATGCCTTCGTGTATTCATTCATTCATTCATTCATTCATTCATTCATTCATTCATTCACAAGTACTTGCTGGGCCCCTGGCGTGCCCTACAGAGTGCTGGGTATTGGGGATGTGACGGATGGTGCCATTTGCCCCGAGGAGGCCCACACTAATGGAAGCCATTCCCACACTCCTCCCTAAGGGACATCTGTTTTCTTTCTATAAGCAACAACTATCTAAATAATGAAAATTGCATATATGCATTTATATGTATCTACATATTTGCAGTCATCTTTGAAACTACCTCTAAAGAATGAAAAACCTCAGTAAGGTTGACCCTTCAACAGCACAGAGGTTAGGAGACGCAGCCAGAAATCCACTAATAACTTCTGACCCCTCGAGAACTAACGGACTCCTAGCCTCCTGTTGACTGAAAGCATTACTGGTAACAGTCGGTTAAGTCCGTGTGTTACGTGTATTGTGTACCGTGTTCTTACGATAGAGTCAGCGGGGGAAAGGAAAACGCTGCCACCTCACAAGGAGGGGATAATACGCTGACAGTACTATACCCTGTGGAGGGAAATCCACATGTGAGGGGACCCAGAGTTCAAACCATCTTGTTTGAGGGTTAACTGTATATGTTCTTAGCAGTATTTTGGAGACCTTAAAATGATTCAAAAAGTTAATATCCACAGAACTTATTTTTTTAGGCGTTTCCTTTCACACCACACTGGGTGCATTGAGGGGTGGGTGCCGCGCGGGAGCGCCGGAAGGGGGAGGAAGGCGTCCCCCGGTGTCACAAGTTCCCAGGTCTTTGCTTATCCAAATTTTTCTTTGTAAATGCCATAGAAGAGCACATTGTAACGTAACATTCCTGAGGTAATTTGTGATTCAAAATGTGAGAAATTGGCAGTGTGAAAGAGGAAAAACCAGTACATGTTTAATTACAATAGTGAGCTTTTCACTGCTGGGTGGGAAAGGAGGAAAACATTTGAATAAAATCAAAGCAGAGGCTGAGCCTGACTTCTCCCAAAATAAAGAGGAGAGTGTTTTGAGCAACTCAATGTTGTCACTTGCAGTTTTAGTAGAAAAATGCTTGAAACAAAAATCCCTTTTTATCGGTGAGGGAAGGCAGCCAACCCAAATGTGGCGGAGCTGCCGCACAAATGGGAGCCCACGTCTGGGGGAGCTGCGGCTGGAGGCAGGTTTGTTTCGCTCCAGCTTTATCTTCACGTGTGACTCACCAGGAGGTCGCGCTGGCCAGGCGCTGGCACCCACGGGGCACCCCACGAAAGCCGCGGGGTCTCCTCCCCAGAGAGCTAGAGCCCAAGTCTGTAAGGTTTGCCTCTGGTCCGTTGGTCCGTGAAGCGCGAAGGCCGCGTGGGAGTGGCGGCCTGGAGTTGTGAAGCCTGAGCGGGGCTGCCTTTGCCGGTTGGACCCACCCTCGTTTGCGCCCCCGCGTCCTGTTTCCCGGCCTGTGCCACAGAAAACCCACCCGGCTTCAAACACAGTAACGTAGGGTCCACGCCGAGGCCCGGGCTGTAAAGCCACGTTGTGGTTGGGACGATCATGTTAGGAAGTCCAGTTTCTGCTTCAAAAACTCCTACTTGGTAGTGGTGCCAGGCTAAACGCTCTGCTCGTGATGCTCTACGGTGCTTTGGGGAATCTGGATTGTGTGTTCCCTTGTACTTAGTAACTTACCGACCAGGAGTTCTCTAAAGTTCAACATAAATGTGTGAAATTTATGTCCACTCCATGTTTATATATTTTTTAATATTAATGGCTATTAAACAGATAACTTCAGGTTTTTCAGGGGCCAGTTGTCCATTAACAGAGAGTCCTGTGTAAGGGTACCCTTCCTCAACAGTGTCTGCATTTGTGAGGTGGAGCTTATAGTTTTTGCCTGTCAAAGTTGTTTTAAAGACTGGAGACCAGGTGTTGAGTGCTGTATCGTAGGAAGCGAGCGCACCACGAAGCAGGAGCCCTCTGTGACGGATGCGTCCCCCGTCCCGAGCCTGGAGAGGCGTCCTGGGTTCTCCTGTAGCTGTCTAAGAGGGACTTTTTTGTTTGTTTTATCACTGGAAGCGAAGCCTGATGTGTCTTTCTGATTATTTACTCATTCATTCATTCATTCGAGACAGAGAGAGGCAGAGACCCAGGCAGAAGGAGAAGCAGGCTCCCTGCAGGGAGCCCGATGTGGGGACTCGATCCCAGGACCCGGGGTCATGCCCCGGGCCAAAGGCAAACACTCAACCACTGAGCCACCCAGGCGTCCCAAGCCTGATGAGTCTTACAGAAAACCAAAGGGAAAATCATAGGCCGTTAAGATCAAAGATGTCATCATGGAATTTTTTCTGACCAACAACAGATGTTATCAGCGACTAGAAAAATGTCTTGTATTACGCCTTTTATTATATATAGGATATCTTACTTATTGTATAAAGTACTTTGCTTAGGTTTCCCCCAGATTTTGAGTTCTCTTTCAACTATTTTGTATTTGCATTTCAGAGTGGGCAGTTATCCATTCAAAGTCAGTTACCAACTCACATGTCATAAAAATATGGCATTGTGAATGTTTATGTATTTTTCTTCTTGACACCTTTATTCAGGTGTACTTGATATACAGTAAACTGCAGTTTTTACAGTGTACCGTTTGACAAGGTTTTGCATATGTTCACCTGTCAGACTGCTGTAGGAAAGAGCATTACAGTTCAAAGCCAAGGACCAAGAAAGAATTCTTGAGATGTCTTTGGTGCAAAAAGGTAGTTTTATTAAGGCACGGGGGACAGGACTGTGGGCAGAAAGAGCTGCACTGGGGTCGTGAGGGGTGGCCCATTATTTATATACTTTCAAGTTGGGAGGGGTTAGGGAGAGCGTGAATCTCTAAGGAATTTGGAAGCAAGGTTTCCAGGACCATGGGGGGCTACTGTCTAATAAAACCTGAGTCATGAGACCCTTCAGATGTCTATCAGTGGGTCATATGCTTGGGGGGGGGGGTAGAGATAAAAGAAGTTTCTAAAGGAATTTATTTTTTATTTTTTTATTTTTTTTAAAGATTTTATTTATTCATGATAGACACACACACACACACACACACACACAGAGAGAGAGAGAGAGAGGGGCAGAGACATAGGCAGAGGGAAAAGCAGGCTCCATGCAGGGAGCCCAACGTGGGACTCGATCCCTGGTCTCCAGGATCACGCCCTGGGCCAAAGGCAGGCGCTAAACCGCTGCGCCACCCAGGGATCCCCTTCGAAAGGAATTTTTGTATGTTAGAGTAGACTCACAGGATCCTGGGGATCGGGCTAAGATTGCCAGTTGCCCTCAGCAGAGTACTAACATCCGGGCACCTGAGCTCCTAGAGGAAGGTCCCTCTGCCTGTTTCAAGGACGTGTCAATGGGCTGTGGTGGTAAGGACGTTTAATAATTTCTCTTCTACCTTTGTTTCCCTCATCATTCCCCTGTGAACAATTTTGACCCTTAAATCTTTAAGGTTGCTGAAGGGTGGAAGTTCTCATCTTTTGTAACCTCCTCCTGCTGAGTAGGGGTGTAGAGATGTCCCTGCCTGTGGGTCACCTTGGGTCAGTTGGGGCTTACCTACATAGGAGTTAGGACAGCAGAGGCAGCTGAGTCCACGGGAGACCGCACGTGTGGATCTTCCCCAGTGGAAAAGATCATTCTTTGGCTTGAAGTTAGGGCAGTGAAGGTGTCTTGGCACCAAGTGGAGACATGGAGAAAAGAGCAAAACGTGATTAGAATAACAAAGAGAAAAAGCAGCCCAAATAAGAGTCCTTTGATAGTTGACAAAAATCCTTTACCAGTCCAGGAGTTTAACCAATCATTAAAGGAAAGAAAGAGATTGTTTAAAGCACGAATTTGAGAATTCATGTCAGAAACCCAGAAATCTTTTGTGGTAATCTGGACCGTATATACAGCGCTCTGTTGTTAGGCCAGCACACACTCCACCTTGTGTAGCAGTTAACACATCTAATGCCATGCTGTTTTGTAGAGGATCACTTAGGGCCTTGACCATGGCCTCCTTGAACTGCAGTCAAGGTATTAAGGACAATTTGGTTTTGGAGGGCCATCTTTTGAATTTATGTAATAAAAGATGGTCTGTTGTCACTTTGTAGGGACCAAGAGAGTCCAAATCTAGGGACAATTTCTCTTAGCAAAGTTTTTTGTCACCTCCTGTGGCCTTTTTACCCAAATCACTACCCTGGTATAAACCCTGTATTACCTTCCATTGGGTACAGAGTTTTTTTCTCATTACTAACAAGCCAGTCTTGTGCATTTCTTGGTCCGACTAAACTGGACTTAGGGACTTCATTGGAGTTAAGACTGATAAAATACTTAATATTTGTTTATTTTGCTCTGACTGCTTGGCTGCACAGTCTACTGAATGGTTTCCTTTAGGTTCTAAGGTCTTATCCTCTGATGTCCTTTGAATTACAGCTACCTCCTTAGATAGGTATTGGGCCTCAAGAAGAGTAGTAATCTGGCTCATATTTGATTGGAGAGCTATGGCTTGATGTTAATTCCCTTTCTTCCAAATTGCTCTGTGGGCATGTAGGACTAGGAAAGCATATTTGGAGTCAGTACAAATATTAATTTTTAAGGCTTTGGCAATTGGCAAAGCACGAGTGAGCTCTATAGCATACCCAGCTTTTCTCGCTCCCTTTTCCATGACAACACTGTTGCCATCAGTAAACCAGCTGTCATCTGCAGTTTTGATAGGGGAAGCTTTTACATCTGGTCGACTAGAATGCACAAGATTAATAGAGCACTCTGAACAGTTGTGTTCTATGGAAGTATGATGCTCAGGTCCACACAGAAGGGTAGCTGGGTTAAAGTTTGACAGTTTTTTTTTTTTTTTTTTTTTTAAGATTTTATTTATTGAGTCATGACAGACACACACAGAGAGAGGCAGAGACACAGGCAGAGGGAGAAATAGGCTCCCTGCTGGGAGCCCGATGTGGGACCCAATCCCGGGACTCCAGGATCACGCCCTGGGCCAAAGGCAGATGCTCAACCGCTGAGCCACCCAGGAGTCCCTAAAGTTTGACAGATTTTAAGTATATTTCAGGCATATCTATAAGTATAGCCTGTTATTTAATAAGTCGGCCTCCTGTCATCTGTCATCTGTTGGTGGTCTTTGGTCTCTAAGACATGACACTTTGGACCTGATGTGAAGTCATTACAGTCAGGGATTGTTCCGGAGTGAGCTTTGAGGCTCTTTTTACCTGGAGGGCTGCTATGTGCTTGGCTAAATCCTTTGCCTGGAATTGTACATTAATAGAGGTGGCTTCTGGGATAAATAATCACTTTGAGGGCTGAAACCATCAGGAAGCCCTCTTTGTTTGAGGTCCAGCCATAACAATGTCCTAATTATAAGGAATCGCTGGCAAGTGAGAGATGACTGAGATGACTTGACTCAGGAGATAAGGACACTTGTCCCAAGTGCATCATCCAGTC
This sequence comes from Canis lupus familiaris, assembly GCF_011100685.1. Lineage (NCBI taxonomy): Eukaryota > Metazoa > Chordata > Mammalia > Carnivora > Canidae > Canis > Canis lupus. The sequence continues at coordinate 72,771,667 of NC_049233.1, forward strand.
CAATCATAAAGAAAGTGGGACCATCTGCTATCTCCATAAGCCCATAGTTTACCCCATAGACTGAAGTACGCCCTGGCTTTTTAGGAGTGATGGTGTCACCCCAGCCACAGGGAATCAGTTGGGGTGCTAGCTGGGTTATAGAATTGTGGGGGAATCAATCCCACTTTTCAGCTGTTCAAATAAGCCCGTGGGGTCCTCTTAGGATCCCAAAAGAATAACAAGCAGGGAGATTGTCTATATGAGCTATTGTAGCAGTTTTTCTGAAGTTTACCTCCAGTTGTGTGGCTCAGGCAAACATCATTCAAAGACAACTAGGATTTGATATCCACAAAGATGGGCTATTGAAACATAATTTTTCTCTCTAAAATAACCCTAATTTCCAGAGATAGCCAAATCAGGACTACTTTATTTGAAAAATAAATCCAGTTTTAACAAATTTGGCCTAATTATTTACATAAAGCTCAGCAAGAATAATGATTGATCATATAGATCCTTTAGAATCTGCTTTGCTGGAACTTTCATAAGGAATCTGTAGGCTGAACTTTTAGTAGCTTCTCCACGCCAGAAGCCAAGCCCAGTACTTGCCACCAGACCCTGCAGTACCTGCAGACGTGAGCAGATTGCTCTTCACGAGGTCCCCAAGGTATCCTGGGGTTCCTGTACCTGCCGGGAAGTGACATTCTCTACTCACCTGATGAGGCTTCAGGGAACTCTGTAACCAGGTATCAGGCCAATAGTTCCATGCGGCTTTATGGCTCCAGGTTTCATAAAGTCCACCTCAGTTCCTGATGGCCGTCTGGTCATATCCGAGTCTATGCTTGTCTCTCTCAGATACGATATTCCAGTCAAAGCCTTGGTAAAATAACCAGTGTTTCCGAGGGTGTCCTGTTACAAGGAGAACAGGTTCTTAGTAAAGTTATGCAGCTGACCATGGTCGCCATGGAAGAAGGAATGCTCACCGAGACCTGTTGAATTTCAGGGGGTCCAGGTAGAGAGAAAAGTTAAATGCTTCAATTTGTTCATAAATGCATGCTTTATCACATTTCTATAGTCATAGTAATCTTAAGAGAAGGTTTCCTTAACCCAGGAGAGCAAACATGAGAAAACCAGCGGTGTTTCAAATAAGAGTCATAACTCTTAATCATCTTTTAGGTCATTTAGTCCCATGTTATTGATTCTTGTTCAGGCTTTTGTTTTAATATTTTATTTATTTATTCATGAAAGACACAGAGGCAGAGACACAGGCAGAGGGAGAAGCAGGCTCCCTGCGGGGAGCCCTATGGACTCGATCCTAGGACCCTGGGGTCACGCCCTGAGCCAAAGGCAGATGCTCAACCATCCTGAGCACCCTGAGCACCCTGAGCCACCCGGGAGTCCCTGTTGTTCAGTTTGAATGCAGCTTTACTTAGTTCTGGAAATTCTTACCCATTTCAGTTTTATGATCTTAAAGATATTGAATACCTGTAATTTGTCCTAAAAATCCTTTTAGTGGATCTTCTTGAAGATGAAACTCATTTTGCAAGAGAATAAGAACAATTAGAAATGACAAAAACTCAGAAATGGGCCTTGTTAATGATCTGAGCTCATTATGATGCCGCTGACTAGGAAACAGTTATTTCTGTGACCCCTAACACTTCAATAGCCAGCCTATCAAGTGATCACCTTATACCTGAAGGTAGCATACCAAACACACAAGCCTGATTAGTAAACTGAAACTTTGTTTACGATTTAAATCTTGGAGAAGTCTGTTAAAACCTTGGAAAGTTTTAAAGCACATGCCTAAATAGGGTTAGTGATGTTAAAGACCCGATAAAGGCAAAATGTAGAAACTGGTTTTTCTGGGCAGGCAAAGAGAAAACAACTATTTACGTTTTCTTATCAAGAGTAGACCAACAATTCAAGAGAACTTGTCTTTTTGAGCAGAGAGAAAGCTGACTTTCAGTCTTCTAACCCTTATACTTTAAAATCCATTCACTTCAGCCTTAGCCCATCCTGACCACACCTAAAATTCCTTTCCACGGATTTCCCTTCACAAACCTTCCTCAACTTTCCTTTGCATTCAGAATTTATCCCACACCATCCCATACCCATTTCTTTCCAGTCAGTCTGATTTAGGACAAAATTGCTTTCTTTTACTTCAACAAAAATACATTCCCATTTCTTATATCTTTCTTATACACAGAGCTGCTTCCCTTATTCCCATCAGTCTTAATTACATTTAGCAGAATTTTAACTCTTAGAAACTTTGGTCTAGGGGATCCCTGGGTGGCTCAGCGGTTTAGTGCCTGTCTTGAGCCCAGGGCCTGATCCTGGAGACCCGGGATCGAGTCCCACATCGGGCTCCCTGCATGGAGCCTGCTTCTCCCTCTGCCTGTGTCTCTGCCCCCCTCTCTCTTTTTCTCTTTGTGTCTTTCATGAATAAATAAATAAAATCTTAAAAAAAAAAAAAAGAAAAAAGAAACCTTGGTCTCCAGTGAAAACTAAATAGTAACCAGTTGTGACCTGTTGTGAACTGTCACACCAGAACTCTCAGGCGCCAAATTTTATGAACAGGTTAAGCACAAAGCATGTTTACCAGCAGATTCCAGCATCCTTAGTTCCTTTGCAGTAAGACGTCAAAAGCACAAACTGACGTCCAGTAATCAATGCTCCAGCACCTTATCCCATTTGGAAAAGACCTAGATGTCCAAAGACTTTAATCCCACTTACCATCTAAGCAAAACTTTAAGGTTTCAGGTTACCAAAGACTTTGAAAGGTATCTTAATAATTACCCATGAAGACTTTGAGACAATTAACCATATTTTTAGTCATCTTTTTACTAACAAAATGCAACAGAGATCACATGAGCTTATTTGATCTTCAGCAAACCTCAGTAGAATAAGTTTCACATTTAGTGCTGATAACTTTAAAGACACGTCTATCTTGATTAAACCAACAGTTAGTTTAAAGACCAAATTATTTCCACCTGAATCCTCCCCATTGTCAGTTTTTACCTGAGACACTGGTGGGGAATTCTGACATGGGCAGTGTTAAGTCCGGGGGGTGCTCTTCTTGCTGCTGGACAGTGAGGGGCGAAGGACCGAGGATGGACTAGAAGCCAGCTATGCAGGCCACACCGGGGGCTGCTGCGGGAACGGGGGGTGAGGGGGAGGCAGAGGAGGCCCGGTGCTGCCAGAAGGCAGAGAAAGGGTTCCTGGTTCTAGAGCTCCTCAGCTCCGTACTTTCCTGCCGATAAGGGGGAGTAGGCAGTCCATGCCAGGCCAGAGAAGACCGGGAGTTTGGGCAGCTGCCGGAATATTCCTTACAGCCCCCATCCCGAGGTAGACCAACCACAGTTGGCTCCAGTTACAGCCCTGAACCTGGGACGTGAATGAGGGAGCAGCCCCCACATCTGTTAGGAGGAGAGACAGTGTGGGAGTCCCCTTCATCTGGAATGGAAACAGGATGGCCTGTTGCCTCCAGGAGTTTACTGGGAGGAGGCCTCCTGAGATAATTATCCAGTGTGTCGGGAGGGAGTTTAGCCAGACACGTTTGGGCAAACCCATTCTGCCCTGTTGCCCACAGAGATCTGACGACAGATCCTCCCGAGGCCAAGTCGTGTTACAGGTCATCGGTCCTTTCCTAAACTTGGCAATCCTAATTGTTTCCAGTGGTTAAAAGGCATCCCAAGGAAGAGTCCTGCTGAGGCCAAGCCCCCAGAGAAGGAGGGGGGGTCTATCACCACAATCCCTCGACTCCCAGGTGGCGTCCCTTGCAGGATATGTCAGAGTTTCCATGTGTCCAGAGTGACTGGAGCATCCCTCAGAATCCCAACGATCACCATCCTGCCTACCATGAAGGAGGATGTCGGCATCCCTCTCCCTCCCTGTCGCATCCTAGGCTGCCATGGTGCCTGGGGGATGGACTGACACACTGCTGTGTCGTCCCATGCCCTGAAGGCTGCGTTATTGCCCGTTTTAACCATGGAAAACACTAGGGAAGTTTTAAGACGGGAAATTACCCAATTTTGTAGCTTACGTAGTTAGCAGAGGACATCAACAGAAAACGGTAGAGAGAAATCCGTCATGGTCTAAGCGACATTCCAACACATGTAGTCTTTATAGCCAACTTCCCTAAGAATTGGTCCCTGGCTGGGTTTTAATTCCATCGGGTACTGGTTTCGGCTGGCTCCCAGTGGAGGTCCCGCGGCCTGAAGGAGCTAAACCGAGCATGTGGAGGGGGTCGCATTAGATCCGTCAGGAGGGAACCTCACACCATCCTGCTGGCTTGGTGGCTGTCCCGTGCCCAAGACAGACTACTCTGTAGAAGGACAGGAGTACAGAGAGAGCATCAAGTTTCTGGGTCTTATTACCATCCCGGCCGGGGAACTAACTTCTAGCCCAAAGGCAGGCTTTGTCCCCATAGAGGAGCCATGGCTAGAGGATCGCCGCACCATCAGCGTGAAAGTGTTCCAGTAAGACCATACTCCTCCTCGGGCCCCTGGTATGAGAGTAAAGGAAGAGGAGAGGAAGTACCCAGTTTGCACCACGGTGCAGAGTCCGGATGTGACTCTGGACTCAAAGCCCCACCTTGGGCGCCATATAGATTTAGTTAAGAACATTAGGGTTTGAAGCCAACAGCCAAGAAAGAATTCTTGAGACATCGTTGGTACAAAAAGGTGGTTTTATTAAAGCGCAGGGACAGGACCGTGGGCAGAAAGAGCTGTAGTGGGGCCATGAGAGGTGGCCCATTATACTTGAGAGGCGGTTAGGGAGAGTGTAAGTCTCTCAGTTTTGGAAGCAAGGTTTCCAGGACCTTGAGGGGCTAGCTGTTGTTGGGAAGAGGTCATTTATTACCACCTAATAAAACCTGAGTCCTGAGACCCTTCAAATCTTGGGGGGTTTAGAGATAAAGGAAGTTTCTTTTTTTTTTTTTAATTTTTTAAAATTTTTATTTATTTATGATAGTCACAGAGAGAGAGAGAGAGAGAGAGGCAGAGACATAGGCAGAGGGAAAAGCAGGCTCCATGCACCGGGAGCCTGATGTGGGACTTGATCCCGGGTCTCCAGGATCGCGCCCTGGGCCAAAGGCAGGCGCTAAACCGCTGCGCCACCCAGGGTTCCCATAAAGGAAGTTTCTAAAGGAATTTTTTTATGTTAGAGTAGACTCACCAGGGTCCTGGGGGTCGGGCTAGATTGCCAGTTGCCCTCAGCAGAGTATTAACATCCAGGCAGCTGAGCTCCGAGAGGAAGGTCCCTCTGCCTGTTTCAAGGACGTGTCCGTGGGCTGTAGGTGGTAAGGACGTTTAATAATTTCTCTTCTGCCTTTGTTTCCTCCATCAAAATCATTATCACAATTAAGTAGTGAACATATACATCACCCCAGAAGTTTCCATTGTGTAAGTCCCTCCTGCTGCCTGCCCCGCACCAGATCTCACTGCCCGCTCTCTGCTGCTACAGATTAGCCCTCCTCCGTGAACCAGAATTTCATACAAATGGGCTCTTTGGTGTGTATGCCTGTTTGGTCTGGCTTCTTTCACTCAGCAAAATTATTTTGAGAAACATAGACATTGCATGTATCTATATGGGTTTTAGGTTTTCAAAATTAATCCTACCTGAGTTCCTAGATGGGAAATATTACTTCTTTGAAAACTATTAGCCTTGTTTTTTAATTTGGTTGAGAAATCCTTGAATAATAGTCTAAATACAAATCTTAGCAGATTACTACACTGAGCGGCCCTCGTGAAGGCGGGCTCCAGTGACTCGCACTTTGGTAAAGTACCTCTTCGTCTTCAACACTGTTCAGGCTCCTAACCAGTAGGCCATGCTCCGTATCTTAGTTACCGGAGTGTTTTGAAAGTAGAGAGTGAATGTTGAATCTTGTCTTGTGTCTTCTTTAAGAGGTGTTGTATATCTAGTGGTCCTGCCATAATTACTAATTTATTTTTCTTTCCAGATCCTTTCCAGGAGTTCAGTTATGGGCGTGAGAGGTTTGCAGGGGTTCGTGGGCAGCACCTGCCCACATATATGTACAGTAGTGAACTTCAAAGAATTGGCGGAGCACCACCGAAACCAGCACCCCGGCTGTACGCCGACCATAGTGGTTGATGCCATGTGTTGTCTCAGATACTGGTATACTCCTGAATCTTGGATCTGCGGTGGCCAGTGGCGGGAATATTTTTCTTCTTTGCGGGATTTTGTTAAGACTTTTACCACTGTTGGCATCAAGTTGATATTCTTCTTTGATGGCATGGTAGAGCAGGAGAAGAGAGATGAATGGGTAAAACGAAGACTCAAGAACAATAGGGAAATTTCCAGGATTTTCCATTATATCAAATCGCACAAGGAGCAACCGGGCAGAAACATGTTCTTCATCCCATCGGGGCTGGCCATCTTTACACGATTTGCTTTGAAGGCCTTGGGTCAGGAAACTCTGTGTTCCTTACAGGAGGCCGACTATGAGGTGGCATCTTACGGCTTCCAGAATAACTGTCTTGGGATTCTTGGAGAAGACACTGACTACTTGATTTATGATACTTGTCCCTACTTTTCAATTGGTGATCTCTGCCTGGAGAGTCTCAGTACTGTCATGCTCTGTAGAAAGAAGCTCTGTGAGAGTCTGAATATCAACGTGGCAGACCTTCCTCTTCTGGCCTGCCTACTTGGCAATGACATAATCCCAGAGGGCATGTTTGAGAGCTTTCGGTACAAGTGCTTGTCTTCCTATACCTCTGTAAAGGAGAATTTTGACAAAAAAGGTAACATTATCTTAGCTGTTGCAGACCATATATCTAAAGTTCTTCACTCGCATCAAGGTGAGAAAAAGCTAGAAGACATGTTACCTTTGGGACCAAACAAAGCTCTTTTTTATAAGGGTGTGGCATCATATCTTTTGCCAGGACAGAAATCTCCATGGTTTTTCCAAAAACCCAAGAGTTTAATATCTTTGGGCAAGCAGGTGGTATCGATGAGTTCAGACCCTGAATGCAAGCAAGGAGTTCCAATGTGTATAGACTATGGATCCCAGCAAGGACTTCCCATGTGTACAGATCCTGAATCCAACCAGGGATTTACAGATCCTGAATCCAACCAGGGATTTCCCATGTGTACACCTCCTAAATCCAATCAAGGAATTCCCATGTGTACCCCTCCTGAATCCAAGCAAGCAGTTCCCATGTGCACCGACCCTGAATCCAAGCAAGAAGTTCCCATGTGCACAGACCCTGAATCCAAGCAAGAAGTTCCCATGTGCACAGACCCTGAATCCAAGCAAGAAGTTCCCATGTGCACAGAACCTGAATCCAAGCAAGAAGTCCCCATGTGTACACCTCCTGAATCCAGGCAAGGAGTTCCTATGTGCACAGACCCTGAATCTAGGCAAGGAGTTCCTGTGTGCACAGACCCTGAATCCAGGCAAGGAGTTCCTATGTGCACAGACCCTGAATCCAGGCAAGGAGTCTCCATGTGCACAGACCCTGAATCCAAGCAAGGAGTCCCCATGTATACAGACCCTGAATTTAAGCAAGGAATCCCCATGTATACAGATCCTGAATTTAAGCAAGGAGTCCCCATGTGTACAGATTCTAAATCCAAGCAAGGAATTCCCATTTATATAGATCCTGAATCCAAGCAAGGAGTTCCCATGTGCACAGACCCTGAAATCAAGCAAAAATTACCTCCAGGGGCAGACCCTGAATTTAAGCTAGAAGCACTCATGTGTACAAACCCTGCAATTAAAGAAGACCTCGTGAATATGGAGCCTGAAGTCAAACAAGTAACCCTGGTTTCAGACCCTGACATACTAAAGGTATGTAGATGTGCCCACCCCAACCTGGGTATCATGATTGAAAATCTACCCATTATGGATTTGCCAGTGAATATTTATTGACTGTCGCAGTTAAGGCACCGTGGGGACACAATAGGACCCCTGGCAGTGTGTTAGGAAGTATGACCTAGTGCCCTGGGAGTTCACATTATAAAGTGTGTTTGATACTCTGCATGCCTGTTGTGGAAGAGAGCTCTCAGAATTGGAAGAGAGTGAGCAGTGAGGGTTACACACAGGGAGGAGTTCCTGGAGAGCTAAAGTCCGCCAGACCTTCACGGGAGCTGCAGTTTGTAACAGGCAAATTGTTGTTGCTTGGGGCTTGTGGTAGAGCAGGAGGCTGAAGCATGGGGTCTGAGGGGAGACCTGGGAGAGAGGTTGGAAAATGTGGAGTGAGGCAGACTGCAAAGATTTCTGTGCCCCAGCAGCAGGGGGGCCTTCATCCTGAAAGAGATGCAGAGCCTTGGGAGGTTTTTATGGAGGGCTCCTGTTTATAAGCCCCGTTACGTGTGAGGTTCTGTGCTGGGTGGGTCCCCACACGCCTCAGGTGCTCCTGACAGTGTCCCCATCTTCCATCCAGTCATGCAAGGTACAAACCTGGGAATTCTCTCTCCGTGTTTTATGACTGTCCTCTCCTTGTCTTATTATTTGTACCTGTTCAGTTAGTCCCACCGCCCTAGTGTAAGCTCTTTTCTGGATTACTCAGGAATCTCTGACCACTCTTCTGCATAGACTTTTTGCCCCTTCCAATCCACTTGTCATGTTGCGTGCAGAACTAATGCCCTTTGTTGTGTTCCATAGCTCTCCCAGGAATAGAGACAGTCGCCTTAGGCAGGCTGTGGCCTGCCATGCCCTCACCACTGCCACCTCTCCAGGTGGCCAGTCCCTTGTCTGTCATGGCCCCAGAGGTACTCTCCTGCCCCCTGGAAGCCTCCCCTGCCCCTATGCGAGTCTTTTCTGTCACAGTTGGCTGGTCACCCGCTCAGAGATGGCCCCTGACCATCCATGGTGTAGTGCCTGTGGTGGCGCACGTCTCACGGGGATGTCCTGCTGGGGACGGTGCTGTGAGGACACAATCTTATTTGTTTTGGTCACTGCTGAGCCCCTTTTTCCTGCACACTGTGTCTCACAATAGTTGCTCACCGAATCTTGAAGGTGGTATTCCCTTTCTCGTGTATCTTTGGGGCCTCTTCTTTAGCGACTTCTTCCTCCCTCCTGCACGATGACATGGGTTCTCCTGTCTTGAAAAGTCTTTCGCCTCTTTCTCTATTGCATACATGATAACAGATAAGCTAATTTACTAACATAAGAAATTACAGTTAAAAGTAGGATGTGATATATAGATTAAGAGAGTTACAGGTGAAAAAATATTAAGGGGTTAAAATTATCCTACCTGGAAGCATCTTTAAGTGCTTCATAGAAGAAAAAGAACATGAGCTTGGAGGAATTTGTCAGGAGCCACCCCACTCCCAGACCGTGTGCCTGGCTCCAGAGGTGGTGCGTGATGTGGACCCTGGAGGCCCCGTAACAGCTTGCTGAGGGACAGGACGGGGAAAGGCGCACAGAGCAAAAGTGGAGCATGCAGGGTGCCTCACTGCCTCCGGGGGGCGGGGGGGGGGAGGTTCTGCTTTCAGCTGCCTAGGACTGCTGATAAGCACCAGGCAGCATCAGCCACCACCGTGCACAGCACCACTCTGGGCCCTCTGCTTTTTCTGTCGTGACCTGGCCCCTGCCGGTTCCCAGCTCACACCCATTTCCCGGCTGTGTGTGGCCTTGCCCACGTCCACTCTGGGCTTGGGCCCTTCACAGCCCTGACTTGCATTCGCCACACCAACAGGGCCCGTCCTTGGCCTTCCCTCCTGTGCTGGACACCCTGACCATCTCCTCCAGTTTCCTGCAGAGGTTCTGACAGATTGGTCAGGTCACAGAGGGCAGCAGCGTGTGTATCATGAAAGAATTTAGGACTTAGTTTTTATTATTTATTTTTAATTTTTAAATTTTTAAAAAAGTTATTTATTTATTTGACAGAGAGAGGGCACAAGAAAACAGAGTTGTAGGCAGAGGGAGAGGGAGAAGCAGACTCCTCGCTGAGCAGGGAGCCTGATGTGGGACTCAGTCCCTGGACCCTGAGACCATGGCCTGAACCAGAGGCAGATGCCCAACCAACTGAGCCCCCCAGGTGGCCAGGACTTGGTTTTTATACACAGTGAGGAGGTATTGGATATCTTTAAGCAGGGGTGGGATGTGATCAGGTATTTCTTGAACATTGGTTATCCTGCAGAGAATGGACTCATGTGGCTGTTGCAGGAGCCAAGGTGGGGGGACAAAAGAGCTAGAATTAGGACAGTGGCAGTGCAAGTGGGGAGGAAGAAACGTCCAAAAGTAAGTCTTGCTACGGAGGTAAAGGTCCTGCTATCTGGGGTGGATGTTGCCTTGACCTAAGGATGGGCGGGGAATGGTTTGACAGCAGATAGCTAGGGAAGACCCATGTGATGCTTAGAAAATGAGCCTTGGTTTCCATTACTGGGCAGGAGACCGTCCTCTGGAAGTCATCCTACTGTACGTGGTGATGGAAACCCTCCAAGGAGAAGACTGTGTAGGAGGGAGCTTTAGGAAAAATGCACTGAGAGGGAGGGGAATGAGGCACCGTGACCCCCCGCAGAAACCCAAGGAGGCAAGTTTCAAGAATGAGGAGAGTAATAACCAGGAGTGTCAGGTGCTGCAGAGTAAAGTAGAATTGGGGCTAGGAGGCACTTAGTAGGGTTTGGTTCCTGAGAGAGCCATTGTCCACAGGGGCCTGGTGGAGGTCAGATGGCCAGGGTTTGAGGAGTACCTCAGGGGCAAAGGCCGGAGTGGGGAGTGATTGCTCCTTCAGGGAGTTTGGCAGTGGAAGAGCCATGGGTGAGGAAGAGGGAGGAGTGTGGTGGGAGGCCTGTCTGCAGGGGAGGTCGGCCATCTGGAAGGGGTAGATCGCATGTCGTCTACACGACAGCTCTCCCGTTGACTAGAGTTGATGATGGCTCTGAAAACAATTGTGAAGTGTCTTCAGTTCCCTTTCCATTTTTCCTTAAAATTTGTTTGCAGTGAAGTCTTCTAGTCCTATCAGATGGGTAACCCCAATTCCAACATGTATTTCAACCCCACACCGTCCCAGAAACCCTTAGGTAGAAGGCTGTAGTGCACAGCAGTTATCCTGGGCACATACCACAGCCAGATATCTATGTTTTGTCCATAGCAGGATATTTTAGAAAATCAGTTACATTTTGAGAGTAAATTCTATATGGTTTCCATAATGTTGAATAAGCAGAATTATTACATTAGAATGTTTGGATGAGGTGACTGTGTTAAGGTTTTCCAAGTGTGGAGTGCTGTATAGATCTGCAGTTAAGGGCAGAGGTAGAAGGTACTTATTAGATGATTCTGATCTAATTAGTGAATTAAAATTGCAATTGTAGAAAACTTATCTGAAAAACCCCATATACACCCAGGAAGGAATGTTACATCTTAAATTCTGTACAGTTGCCAGAACTGAAGTTTTCTTGGTAGGGTGAATATAATTTATTACAACTTCCTAGATATATTTGTTAAAACACCATCTCTCTTAAAATGAAAAAAAGACTCAGAAATGGAAGAGGGAATAGGAAAATAAGTCAGAAGCTATTTTGGCTCAAAAGGATCATAGAAGTTGTAACTATAGTGTTTCTGATAGATTTAGTATCAAAAGGGGCACATGGAGAAGTAGGTCGTTGCCAGTGGTCTTCCATTAGAGTATCAAATGACAACCCTTTAAGATCTTTTTACAAGTATTTTTTAACCTTCCTGACCTTAAAGTTGCCGGCTTGTCTGCCAGCTTGATTTCAAGAAATTTCAGCAAGGAGATAGACAACTTATATGTGTGTAGCCTCGTGACAGTGGTGACCCTGGATCATGTGCCGAGCTCTCGTTAACCATTTGCATCGACCCATGTAGTCCTCAGGATAGTTCTGTGAGGGTAGACCTGGTGTATATCTGGAGAGAGGGAGGAATGGAGACAGGAAGACTCAATTCTACAAAAATGAGTCAAAGTAACTAGAACTACTTAAAAGTAAACACAAATAGAACAACGGTTCTCAGAGTTTTCGGCATTCCAGGTTGTCCTAACACCACATTTTAATATATGCCTTTTGTGCAGACTGTTTGGATTTGAATTTTGAGTGGTGATCTAGGTAAATCGATTCCTGCAGTAATAAGAATGTTCAGGGAAAAGACTTGTATGTAGGCTGTTACAGGCCTTCTGATCTTAGCTCCTTTTTTAATGGGAAAGTGGGATGCAGCTGAGTCTCATCGGGGGGTGTGCAGCACACAGTTTTGGTCCGATAGGAATTACTGAACAGGTGAGTGACTGTGACACAGTTTCTGATCCCAGGGAGTTTGGCTTACTGGGGGAGATGAGACAAGAGAACTGCTATAGGGTAGATGAGGGATGAGCCCCATAGGCCGGGGGAGGTGAGTGGGATTGGGAGCAGAAGACAGGGTGACACTTGAAGTGGAGCCCACGTGAGGATGGAGAAGAGTCAGGTGTTCTTGAGAAAGCACGAAGGTGCTCCACTGTGACTGGTTTCTAGGAGGTGGACTGGTGTAATGGGAGGAGGCCACTGGAGCCTTGAATGTTAGGGTCGTCATTCAGGTGGTCTGAGGAGGGTAGTGACCTGACGGGATGTCAGGGAGAGGGCAGACTCGGGCTAGATTCAGTTAGAGCCTTTGCTAGTGGTGCTTGTCATCCGTTGGCAAGAGGCTGAGATGCCGTGGAGGTCCACACGGTAAGTCTGGGCGAGGTGGCGGCGGAGGAATGGATGGGGTGGCGCCTGGAAGCGAGGAGAGGGGGCAGATGCCAACCCAGTGTCGGGAGTCTGAGGGGCAGTCACCCCATTTCTGAGAGCCTGGAAACACTGGCTTGGGAGAGAAAGGTGTTGATTTTTTTCTCTTTGAAGGTAACTGTTTTGTTGTCACGGAGAAAGCATCTGTGTTTGAATTTTGAACAGGTTGCTAGAGCAGATCACGTCCAGGCCGAGAGCTACCTGGTGTACAACATCATGAGCAGCGGGGAGATTGAATGCAGTAACACGCTGGAGGACGCCCTCGACCAAGCCCTGCCCAGCCAGGCTTTCGTCTACCGCCCGGTGCGGCAGCGCGTTTACTCCCTCCTGCTGGGGGACGGCGGAGGTGAGCGGGCTGCTCTCTCAGCAGCAGTGCTGTTTGGACTGGGATTCTGAGAAACAGGCCAAATGAAGGAGAATGCATTCTTTTAGGACATGGATACAATTAAAAAGGGTTGTGTTTCTCCGTAAAATCTGTAATTGAGAAGACCACTCACATCTGTAGGACGTTAAGGGTAAACGCCGTGGGACATCTCTAATTAGCAAACAGTTGATCAGTATTCATTACAAGAAGAGTGCATTGTTTTTATAAAATGTTATATTTTATTCCCTAAAAGGATTTGTGTTTTTAAAAAATTTGAAAATGCTTTCCTCCTGCAGGGGTGTAGGGCATGTTTATTATTAGAAGACAATGTCTACTTATTCTTCAAAATGTGATTTTCATAAAATAATTCCATAAAATCTAGTACATCGTATTTTAAAGTATAAACAGTTTTCCTTTAGAGTATTTAGGTTTTTCCCATCTCTGTTTTACTGGTACAGTAGTAGCAAGAGTGTAGGGAGAGGACTGTCAGTGGTGAGAGCAGGACAGTTGCGGCGGCCTTGGTGCCAGGTAGACAATTAATTAGCCCCCTATTGCTTCTTTTCAGAGGCGTTGGGGGCATTGGGCGTGGGAAGGAGCACTTCATAGTAGGGACTAGTGACGTGTCACCCAGGTAGTTCCCTCCTCTGAGGTCTTGCTCACCCGAGACAGGCCTCCCAGGACACTGTTCTCACTGGAGATGGAAGCAGTAAGGTCCTGGGGATTGGGTGTGTGTGGTCCTTCGGCCTAAACTCCATCCCTGTGACTGCATTAGTCTGGAGAGTGGGCACGTCTGTAGCCCTGCGGGGGCTGAGGGATCGTCGGGTTACCGTGCTGCCTTTACTCTGTGCTGGCAGGGTTCTTGGAACCCAGGTTCTGTGAGATCCCCGCCTGCCCGCTCGTCCTGCCTTTCCCGCGTGTGCTGTCAGCCCAGGGGTGTACGTGCCCCGAGGAAGACAGGAGGAAGGTGTTTACACTAAATGAAATGCAGAAACCAAAGGACCTATGGAATAAACTTTGCGACCAGATATTGTTTAAATTTTTTTCTATTTTCTTGTGTGTTTTCTCTTCATATTCTTTCTTAACATGAGTGTTTTATTTTTTTTTTAAGATTTTATTTATTTTCTCATGAGAGACAGAGACACAGGCAGAGGGAGAAGCAGGCTCCCTGCGGGGAGCCCAGTGGGGACTGGATCCCAGGGCCCCGAGTCACTTGCTGGGCTGAAGGCAGACGCTGAACCGCTGAGCCCCCCAGGCGTCCCAGCATAAGTGATTTCACATTGATTCTAATGATTAAAAAAGATCTCTTACTCATGAAAACATTTTCACGTTGTAGAATATTTGCCTGGAATTGTTTTTAGAGTACTTTATTAAATGAGATTCAAATATATAAACTTTACTATCTTAAGTTGCATACTTTGTTAATGCAATTTATCTGCAACCCCGTTGGTAACCTGATTACTTAACCACCGTAACAGGAAAAATTACTGAAATTGAACTTGTCTTCATGATTGATCTTTACTTTTCTCTTTTTCAATTTTTTGGCTTTCTGTGTGACGTTTACATTCTTAGGGTGTAAGAAGAGAAAATGCTGCTGTTGCAGGTTTGCTTGTGGTGGTGAGGAGGCATACTCCGCGCTGCTTGCGTGCCTCAGCTCGTGATCCCGCATGTCCCTGAATCTGATGGACGTTTACAGCTGCTGCTGACTCCAGCACGGCGGCAGGGTACATAGGGCTGTCAGGTTTTCCCCCGATTTCCATTTGACGCGGCCTGAGTTCCAGAGAGAGGAATGTGGGAATCTGCAGGCGCTGTGCTGGACGCTTTCATTTATTCCCTCAGCTCTGTGAGCTTTGCTGCATGTGTGTCTGAAGTTCCACCGTTAGGTGCGTACACAGTGAAGTGGTTCTGTCTCGTAATGAATTGACCCTTTTCATGTGATGAAATTTCTCTTTAAAGAGAAAGCTGATGATAGTCCTCATCTAGAAGTTTGGCATTAATATATGCACTCTGGTTTTCTTTCTTTCTTTCTTTTTTTTTTTTTTTTTAAAGATTTTATTTATTTACTCAGAGAGAGAGAGGCAGAGGGAGAAGCAGGCTCCATGCAGGGAGCCCGACTTGGGACTTGACCCCGGGTCTCCAGGATCAGGCCCTGGGCCGAAGGCGGCGCTAAACCGCTGGGCCACCAGGGCTGCCCACACTTTGGTTTTCTTAGGATCATGGTGTGCATGGCATATCTTTTCTGTCCTTTAGCTTTTAAACTGTTTCTTTATACTTCATGTACATCTCTTTTAAGTAGCATATCTGGTTTGACAGTCTTTCTTTTCTTTCTTTCATTTATCTTTTAATTTTTCTCCCCCTCAAGCCTCCACTGTGGGGCTTGAACTCACAACCTTGAGATCAAGACTGGAGCTGACACCCAGAGTCAGACACTTAACTGGCTGAGCCACCCAGGGCCTCTGGTAATTTTTCTTTTTAATGAGAGTCTTTAGATCATTTATATTCAGTGTAATTATTGACATGATTGGGTTTAAGTCTTGCATTTTGCCCTTTGCTGTCTTTTTCCCTTATTTTCTCCCTTTCTGACTTCTTCTGGACTAATCAAATAATTTTTAGTATTTTGTTTTATGTCCTCTTTTGGATTATTAGATTTACCTGTTTTGCTGTGGTTTTCTTAGTGGTTACTTGACGGTTAATAACGTACATTTAAGCTTCACAGTTTGCCTTCTCTTACAACCACATTGTGTGTGATGTGAAAACCTCACAGCTGCCAACTTTTGTCTTCCCATCATTTTTGCTATTGTTGCTTTATGTCTCCTGTATATTTTAAAACTTATTTTGAAATAATCATACACTCAAGGGGGTTGGCAAAAATAGTAACAGACTTTGATGTACCCTTGTCCCAGGTTCCCTCACAGATGGTATCAGAGCCAGGAGATTAACATTGCTGCAGCCTTATTAACTAGACTGCAGGCCTTGAGTTGTGTGTGTTCTGTTCTGTGTCCAGATGCAGAAGTGGTCCATCCCTGGAAGGCGTTCTCTCATGCGGCCCCTTTCTGCTGCCCTCTGGCCCCGTCTCCTATTTGCACTAGTTCATCCTTGGTCTCTTGAATCTTGTTTTTTTTTTTTAATTTATTTATGATAGTCACACAGAGAGAAAGAGAGAGGCAGAGACACAGGCAGAGGGAGAAGCAGGCTCCATGCACTGGGAGCCTGACGTGGGATTCGATCCCGGGTCTCCAGGATCGCGCCCTGGGCCAAAGGCAGGCGCCAAACCGCTGCGCCATCCAGGGATCCCCTTGAATCTTGGTTTTTGCAGGAATGTTATATAAATGTTTGGTCGTTACACGTAGTGTGCAGTCTTTTGAGATTATGCATACCTTTAAAACCCTATAATATGATTCTTGTGTTTGCTTTAAACCAGTGGCTGGCAAACGTTTTCTGTGAAGGGCCAGGTGTGATAAATATTTTAGGCTTTGAGAGCCCCCTCTAGTCCTGTAACAGACACAGCTTTGCTGCTGTGTGCAGACGTGACCGTCTGTCCCCTGAGAAGTACAGCTGTGTTTCAATAAAGATTAATCTACTTTTCCTATGTCACAAAATTTGAATTTTATATATTCTTCCTGTGTCACAATATTCTTTGTTTAATAATTTTCCAGTCATTTAATGTGAAAAGCATTACAGCTTTCGGACTGAAAGAACCCAAGTCAGATGTGGCCCATTGGCTATCTTACCATTGTCCAACCCTTATCCTAAACAGTCAGTGGCTTTTAGAGGAGGTTACAGATGAGAAGTCTTTCAAGTGCATCAATTTGAAGAGACGGCGCTCTCCATCCCTTTGTGGAGATCCACGTGTCCTTTAGTATCATCTTTCTTTAGAGAACTTGCTTTTACATCTCTTAGGGTGCTTATTTTATTTCCTGACAATATCTTTATTCAGATGTGTAATTCTGCTGTATATGGAATCTCAGGTGCTATGAAGATGCTGTTACTTGTCTCTGGTGTCGTGGCCCCTCTAACTGTTGTTCTCCGCCTGCAACAAGGATGCTACCCTCTGGCTGGCCATCAGGTTTTGCGAAGCACTGGTTTTCAGCAGTTTGTTGAAGCCAAGCTTGGGAATGATACACTGCGTTTAATCTGCTTGGGATTCTTGAGCTTCTTGGATCAGTGGGTTTACATTTCCTCTCAAATTTGGGGAAAACAAGGAATGTGATTTCACCAAGCGCTGTCTCCTGGGTCTCTTGCTTCTGCTCTCACTCTGGACCCCCAGCTGCAGGCTTGATTTGTTGTTCACGATGCCCATTACACTCCAAGTCTTTTCCGCCTCTTTTCTCTGCTGCAATTTGGGTAGTTCCTGTTGCTCTTATTTCAAGTTTACTGAGCCTTTCTTCTGCAGCATCTAATCTGCTACTAACCCATCCAGTGAAATGTCCATTTCACATACTGTGTTTTTCAGCTGTTTTTTTTTTTTTTTTTTTTGTCTTCCTCCCCCGGCCCCAGGTCTTCATGCTTGCCTTTAGGTCCTTGAATTTCTGCACAGCACAGTCCTAGCCCACTCAGTCCATCAGCTCATCACTGCTGGGCCTGGGGCTGCTGGTGGACTTCTGAAGGGCCTTGCCTTGTGTTCTGTCAGGCAGTCAACGTACATGATCCCTTCAGGGCTTGCCTCAAGCTTCATTAGACTGCGTCCATGGGGCCTCTAACTGTAGCGGCTGCGCCCCTGCCCCTCAGGGCTCAGACACCGGAGGTCTAAGGCAGAAGGCATAAGCACTGACTTGAACGCTGGTGCTTCAGTCCCTGATGATGGGTGCAATGGAGAGCTGGTCTGGCTGGCAATGTTGGCGGGTTGGCCGGCAGCACCCCTACACATACTTTGTCTAGTTGAATGTGTGCTATTTGGAAGGCCCCGAAATGGGGAGAGACCCTGCGGTCGTGCTACCCACAGCCCACTCTGCCTTCATGACGATTAATTTACTTCAGATTCTAACTTTGTCTCCTAGTGATTCTAACTTTGTCTCCTAGTGAAAGTCTTAGCTTAGGTCACTGTGAAGCCTTGTAAATTTCAGGAAATAGAAAAGAAACTAGGAGGATGCCAAAGGCAGAGCCTGCCCTGTTCTCCTTTACGTCTGTGCAGTCAGCAGGGCAGGGGAAGGGCCGTGCACACAGGCGGCTGTCCGCGGCTGGGCCAGGGCATGCTGTCCTCCTGCTGCCCCAGTGACACTGTGGGAACACGCGGCTGCAGGAGGCTGGTGGGTGGCATGGGGCGGTCCAGGTGGATGGCGCCTTCACAAAGCACCGACGGGCCATCAGCTCATGAAAATCCTAGGTATGTGTAAAAAAGTATGTGTGGGGAATTTTTAAATTTTTTTCAGGACTAAGGCCACATATAAATTATACCAGCAGCATAAAAATATTACAGACCTGTAAGGACAGATATTTTTCTAGAAAAGCCTGAGGTTGGTTGTTCACCTTGAAAATCCCAGTAATTGAGAGGTGGTGATTGACTGCTTCTCGTCATTCCCCCTTGCCTGCTGCCGCCCCTGCAGGCCAGGTGACAGTGGCCAGCATGAGCTACGTGGCGTCTCCGTGGGCAAGGGCCTGCACGTGTGCACATTTCACAGCTCTGCTCGCAGGGAAAGTGTCCTCGTTACACGTAGAAGACTGTACAGAGTGGGTCGGTGTGTCTGTGTGTGTCCTCTGGGAATAGCAGAAGACCACGTTTGATTATGTCCGTTTTCCATTTTCTGTATAAAATGTCACCGCTTGAAGGGAGTTAAACTAGCAAAGCACTTTTCTTAACTTCTTTACCCCTTTGAACATAGAGCCTAACAAACTGAAAGTTTGAGTGAGAAAATCAGCCTTTCCTTTTAGGCATTGCCAACTCAATTTTCCTCTTCTCTTTTTCTTGATTTTTAGGCACTTAAGAAGATTATTTCATTCTAATTCAGTCAGACCAAATTGTTGCAAACATTTCTGCTATAGTTTCAAAGTGCATGCCAGATTAAAACCTCTGAAATTTTGTTTTTCTTATTTAGGCAGAGTTTTATTTTTAATTTTTTAAAGTTTTAATTGAATTATGCTTGACATGCAATATTATATTCGTTTTAGGTGTACAACACGGTGACTCAACATTTGTATGAATTACAAAATACTCAGCCTATTAAGTGTGGTCACCGTCTATCATCATACAAAATTAGTCCAGTATTACTGTGCTCCGTATGCTGTACTTTCATCCCCGTTTCCTCTTAATCCCCTTCCCTGATTTCATCCGTCACCCCATCCCCCTGTCTCTGGCAACCACCACTTTCTTCTCTGTATTTATGAGTCTGTTTCTGTTTGTTCACTTGTTTTGTTTTTAGATTCTACATATAAGTGAAATTATAAGGTATTTGTCTTTGTCTTGATTATTTTACTTAGCATGGGGCCCTCTAGGTCCATCCACGTTGTTGCAAAATTTTGTTCTTTTTTATGGCCGTGTGTGTATGTGTGTGTGTATGTGTGTGTATACACCAGCTCTATCCATTCATCAGTCGATGGACACGGGCTGCTTCCACATCGTGGCTATTGTAGGTAGAGCTGCAACAAACCTAAGGGTGCGTATGTCTTTTCAAATTTGTGTTTTCATTTTCTTTGGGTAAATGCCCAGAAATGAAATTACTGTATCACATGGTAGTTGTATTTTTAACTTCTTGAGGAACCTCCATACTGTTTTCCAGAGTGGCTGCACCAGCTTGCGTTCCCACCAGCAGCGCACAGGGCTCCCTTTTCTCTGCATCCAGTTGTCCTGTGTTGATTTTAGGCATTCTGACTGGTGTGAGGTGACCTCTCATGGTGGCTTGGTTTGCATTTCCCTGGTGATGACTGATGATGAGCATATTTTCATGTGTCTGTTGAACATGTGTAAGTCTTCTTTGGAAAAAATCTCCATTCAGTTCCTCTGCCCACTTTTAAATCAGATTGTTTGGTTTTTTAGTGTTGAGTTGCATAAATTCTTTATATATTTTGGATACTGACGCCTTGTTGGATACATCACTTATAAATATTTTCTTTCATTCAGTAGGTTGCCTTTTGGCTTTGTTGACTGTTGCCTTCACTGGGGAGAGGCTTTTTAGTTTGATGAAGTCCCAGTGGTTCATTTTTGCTTTTGTTGCCTTTGCTTTTGTTGCCTCAGGAGACAAATCCAAAAAAACTTGCTCAGTCCAATGTCTAAAGAGTTTATTGCCTCTGTTTTCTTTAAGGAGGTTTATAGAAAAACCTTTGAAATTATGTGGTACCCCAGAGAATAGGCCGAACTCTAGGATTTTTCAGTAATACCTGTTTAAGATCTCAGGTAACAGGTTGCGTCTAGCCCTGGATTTTGGAAGGACTGGGGAGTTTAACTGTGTCTGTAGGAGCAGTAATTTGGATTAAAAGTGAAAATGCTATCATCTGAATAGTTACGTTTGGAAAAGTCATTATCCAGACTGTAAAGCTTATTAATCTTTGTAGATGTTGACACATCCCCACCTGCCCGCTCGCTCGTCCTGCCTTTCCCGCCTGTGCTGTCAGCCCAGAGGCATACGTGCCCCGAGGAAGACAGGAGGAAGATGTTTACACTAATTGAAAAGCAGAAACAAAAGGACCTATGGAATAAACTTTGCAACTAGATATTGTTTAAATAATTTTTTTCTTTTTCTTATGTGTTTTCTCTTCATATTCTTTCTTTTTTTTTTTTTAAGATTTTATTTATTTTCTCATGAGAGACACAGAGAGAGGCAGAGACATAGGCAGAGGGAGAAGCAGGCTCCATGCTGGGGGCCCAGTGGGGACACGATCCCGGGACCCCGGGGTCACGCCCTGGGCCTGAGGCAGGTGCCGCACCGCTGACCCCCAGGCGTCCACTCTCTAGGTCTTATTGGAGATCCACCTGCTGTCTAATAAACGGTACCGGTGCCTATCATGACGCTGCCACCTTCCTACATGACTGAGAAGTAAAGCTCTGAGAAGCCAGCCCTAAGCTCCGGTGTTTGAAGGATTAGAACAGTTCCAGATGAAAGATGGGATAAAGTGTGGTTTTATAAACGTTTCAGTAATCTCCCAAGGAGATGGCTGGCTGACTGGAGTGAGGTACTGAACCTCACGAGGTCTGACTTCGGGTGAGAGAGGTCTTTCCTTTCAGAATGAGCAACTTAAAATACCATTCACTCCGTTGACTTTTTTAGTGTAATGAATACCTAGGCCAAGAGGATTACATCCGGCGGGGAGGGGGGGGGGGGGCTGGTGAACAGCTATAAGAATACTGCTCAGAATTTTCTTTTTTTCCTTTTTCTTTTTGTATGTGTGAAATTTGGGTAAGTTGAATGTATTTGTTAAGCTTAGAGTTAGCCGGCCTTGTGCTGGGGACTGAGGCCGTGAAGAGGTCTCCGTTCTGGACCAGGAGCTCAGTCAGGGGGCCAGTGAGGGGAGCAAGTAGGCAGGTGTGGTGTCGGCCAGAGAGCCGCGGTCGATGGCACAGACGTCTGGGTTGGGGGGCGCGGGCCAGGGTGGGTAGAGGGAAGCAGGTCTGGGCCAAGGAGGTGAGAGAAGGCATGGGGAGTTTCAGGATGCACGGAATTCCTGCTGAGGAGCAGGGCGTGAGCCACAAGCCAGGTTCCCGGGGGGGGCCAGCCGCAGACTCAGGAGCCCTCCAGGTCCCTGCGCAGGTCTCGGGGAGAGTCCTGGGGCAAATGGTGTGCGGCAGTGGGGGGCTAGGGAGCTCTGTGGGCTCCCAGTCTGAACTCACATGCTGGCGCCATGGGCTGCTCTTGCGGGATCTCAATTAGGACCAGCAGCCTGGTCAAATTTTCATTGTCAAAAAGCAAAAACTACACAGCCTGCATTGACACGGAGAGGGCGTGGGATGGGGTGAGTGAAGATGGTCTGAGCAGGGCTGGGCCCAGGTGAGGTAGGAAGCCAGGTCCCCAGGGGCCAGGGGACAGCCTTGAGGGCCCTGGGGGAGGGGAGGCAGGGGTTGGGGTCCTGCAGAGACAACAGCCTGGTGGCCCCGAGCTAGGTGAGCACATCGTGCAGGAAAGCCACCTTCCACCTTCGCTTATGGGAGAACAGAAGACAGACTGAATTTTCAATAGCAATTAACCTATAGAAGTGGCTTTGTTGTAGATGATTGCTACTAGCTTTTTGAATTACCTAATGTAATAATAGTCTTGAGAGTCACACAGAGGAGTGGATTGAAGACGAGAAAGGGCTGTCCTTCTCCCTAGATGCTGTGTGGAGCAGTGTGGGGCCCCAGGAGGGGAGGACTTCGTAGGAGCCATCTGGGTGGTGATCTCTGCCCCAGGTGTATTTCCCAGGTCATCCTGCCAGCTCCCCCACCCCAGAGGTCATTGCTCTTGTTGAAGTGAGACCGGAGGGTAGGGGGCCCACTCCCGGATGCCCGAGGTCCCTGTTGGTGGCCTTGGATGTTATCCTGTAAGCCTGGTGACGAATGTTGGTACTCGCGTGCATCCACTAATCCAGCTGTCTTTACTCAGATGGCGCCGGCACCTGCCCCACCGTCAAGGAGTGGTTCGTGTACTCTGGGAACCCACTGAGGCACCCGGACCTCGTCAGGCCTCTGCAGATGAACATTCCAGGTACAGACAGCTTTGGTTTAAATAAGTCACTGATTTGTGCAGCATGTGATGCAAGCCCAATAATGGGGCCTCTGTGGAAACATTTTTCCAGAATTGCACATATGCAATTCATCCCTGGGCCCACAGGGGGGTATTTGTGTGATGACGTTCTAAAGCGGCAGAGGGATGAGTGTTGCATGGATGGACCGGTCTCCTGGTCGGGGTCTGACAGCAGGACACCCAGAGCGGCCTGGCCCTGGGGCCACGGGGGGCTGAGTGCTTGTGGCCTGATCCCCAGGTCCCAGTACCCGGGCGCGCTCAGCAAGTATCTGCCGCATTAACAGGGTTGGATGCTCGATATTCTGCTTGAAATCAGCTCTTGCCTTCCTCCTACTACGGAAAGTATGTTTTGATGGAAAGGAAGAT
Organism: Canis lupus familiaris; assembly: GCF_011100685.1. Lineage (NCBI taxonomy): Eukaryota > Metazoa > Chordata > Mammalia > Carnivora > Canidae > Canis > Canis lupus. The sequence continues at coordinate 72,794,698 of NC_049233.1, forward strand.
AAAGATAAAGGAAGGTTATTTCAGCTGGAAAAATAAGGTGTCTCTTCATGAGTGTTACCTTAAAACCTGTAATGGGAGGGAAGGAAAAACAAGGCTCACCTGAAGACCAGCTGAAGTCCTTTCTTCCTGCGAGCTCTTAGTACCGGAGGAAAGTCGAGAATCCATGGGTGGGGGGTAGTGTCCTACAGGCAGGCAGGTTAAAGAAGGTGACCGTGCTGAGGGTTTATTTTTAGGGTTCCCTGCCATTGTTTCACAGAACAAGTGTTTTTCCAAAACTTTGATATTCCATTTTTGTGTCAGATGCTCTTGTGCCACTGCCGTTCCCATCATGGAGGCCTGTAGTTTTCCTAATAAGGGCGTGAGCGCTGCTAAATAATTTTCTTAAAAATGGAATTGTATTGGGAGGGAAGGTGAGGAGAGTTACTATAGGGAATATTTCCCTATTTCCTCAGCCAGTAACATATTCAAACCTAAAAAGGTATTTATCAAAAAAGAAAAAAAACAAAGATAAATTGACATCTGTTTTTAGAGCAAGAGCTATTTTTAAAGGATACCCGGAATAATTTTTCAGAAATGTTTTATTATGTATGTAATTTCCATCTTATTGTATCTTTCCAAAAATAATATGAAGAGGGATTATTCCAGTTTTCTTCATGGTTTGAATTAAGAGAACATGTGACTATCCATCATCATTTTAGTTGGTTTTAAAGGCCGCTCCCTAAAATGCTCTAATAAGCTCTGGAAGCACGCAGCGATCGCAGAGACAGGTTCTGGGCTCCGGCGGGCGTTGTCCTTGGCGCTGCTTTGGTTACAGACCCCTTACACGAGTGGCTCACTCCGTGTGTGCTTACATGCATCGTGATGCAAAAATGCCAAGAGTTTGACTTAATAAAAACCCTTCTGATCCATGAGGAAAACGCCAAATGGTTTTGAGCTAAAGTGGAGGCTGGAGAAGAGAACTAATCTAAATGATCCTTCAAACAAATTCACACCCTGTGGCTTAAGATGATGAAATCTGCCAACTGAGAAGTGGATCTCTGTGGACGGTACTTAGGAAGGCCATTAGGTGGGATCCTCAGAGGTCCCTGTGCAGCCAGCAAGTCCTGCATGTGACATAAATTGACAGCACCCCAGAGTCTGTTGGCTTGCACTGAAGACCAGGATCCTCGGTCTCTGGAGAGGATCTTGTCTTGTCTCCTATGTTAATATGCAAACGGGTGTTCAGTACCTAGTTCTCGACTAAATAAATTCTTGATTGAATTTAGGATTAAAATTCTCTGATAGTAGATTTATGAGGACATGGTTTTTCAAACTGGTGGTTTTCTGTAATCTATTTTATCATTAGACCTCAAGAACCAATTTGTTTTTGCTGAATTATTCTTGTCTGTGTAAATGATTCCTAGCTGTTTTGCAGAAGGATACTGAGTGGTATTCAGACCTGTTTCTAGACCACCTGGAGGGGGTTCCCACAGGTGCTGCTTCCTGACCCCTGCAATTAGAGTAGTAAGCCTGGTGTGGGGACCAGGAATTTGCAATTCTTTTTTTGTTTTGTTTTGTTTTTAAAGATTTTATTTATTTGAGAGAGAGGGAGGGTGCATGTAAACACACACACCTGAGCGTGAGCAGTGGGGGCAGGGAGGACAGAGGGAGAGAATGTTGGAGCTCTCCATGCAGAGCTCGGTCCCACAACCCATGAAGCCATGACCTGAGCTAGAACCAAGAGTGAGATGCCCAGCCCACTGGGTCTGAGCCACCCAGGTCCTCCTAGAATGTGCAATTCTAACAAATCCCCAGATGACACCAAGACTGGGAGTAATGTCCACCGGAGAGTCACCAGTCGGGACCTCTCGTGCTTCTTGCTGCCACCGTACTTGGCCTTCAGTACACCTCTTGGGTCTCGTTCTTTTCGTATTAGCCTCTGTGTGTGAGCGAATGAAATGCAAGGTGCAGCTTCACTGTCCATCCCCCACTCTCATGGGGACTTGGCCTCTCAGCTGTGTGCACAAATGTTTTATATGCATTGAGAAAAGGACTGGAAGCTGTACTTTAAAATACGGCTGTATCGGGTGGTGGGCTTATGAATGTTTTTCTTTTCTTACGCTTTCTTTTCCTGGGGTTTTTGTTTGTTTGTTTTACGGTGACTGACTTTTAGAATCAGAAAAAATGTTTTTCGACTACTTGAGTAAATGGAAATAACTGTGATAATGTGACATTCATCACTTACCTTTGATCAGGTCTTGGCCGACTTCTCTATTTTTGGCTTTGGGGGCAGCGTGGTCTCTGCTGCAGCGGCTCAGCCCTGTGCTCAGACTGCGCGGGCAGCCACAGACGAAACACGATGAGTGTTGTGCCATTGTGGGGACATTCTATTTAGGGACATTGAAATTAGCCTTTCACATAATTTTCCCATGTTGTGAAATACTATTTTTCTTTAGATTTTTTTTTTCAATCATTTAAACATATAAAAACCATTCTTAGTGTATGGGCCAGAAGAGCAGGCAGTGAGCTGGACTTGGCCCATGGGCTATAGTTTGCTGACCCTGCAAGATGATTATTTTTCTGAAAAGTATGTTTTGAAGAAGTCATGGCTGACCCTTGTGATTATATTGGAATGAAATCTCTGTCTTATGAACTGGAGCCATAGATTGTTTTTTGCCGGTTGTCTTCACTATATTCTTTCTTTCAAGAGAAAAGTGATGTTTATTTCTCTCCAAAATAAATAATGAAGAAGTTTTTTGATGAAGAAAACACTTCATACGTTTCAGAAAGCAGGTGACTTTTGCTGGGTTGTTTCATCTTCGGTGGTGAGAGATAACCTGGCCGAGAATATTACATGGCACTGTGAGAAATGTAAGGGAAACGAGGAGAGCCACTTCTTTGAGTCCTTTAGTTCTGACACCATTTGGTTATAGGTTTGTTTCTGTAGTAGACCTGTGGGACATTTAGGCCTCAGCCATTCCGGCTCTCAAGGCGTGGTGTTGAATGTTCGTGACCCTGCTGCCCGGAGCAGGACCCGGCTCGGCCCAGGACCTGTGCCCGTCTCTGCAGGGACCAGCAGGGCCTCTGTTGTTCCTCCTCCAGACTCACGGGGCATGTGTTGTGATTTTAAGTAAATGAGTAAGGTTTGCTTTGTGTGTTTTTTAAACTTTAATAATTTTAGCATATATATATAGAAGACAGAAATGAATCGTATTTTAGGAATTTCTTTTAAGTCTTCTGGACGTGCTTTCCAAAGCATGGGCGCACAGATGCCCTGCATCCAAGCCGCCGGGCTGTTGAGTGCAGACCACTGGCATCACACCTGGCACAGCAGACTTTGTGCTTGCAGAACCCGGGAAAATGCCTTTTTCACAGTCTCTGCACCAAGGTGTGAACCTGCTGGTTGCGGGGAAGAAGGGGGCAAGCAAAGAGGGTACATTGGTGTGTGCACCAGTGTTCCCTGGTGGCTGAGTGCTTTCCCACAGTCACACAGGACCTTGTACACGTGCTCTGAAGAGCGTTGTTAACACCGCAGGATGCTGCACCCGTAGGAGAAAAGTCCCAGTTTCCCTCAAAACACAGCCCTTCAAGAAAGGACATATGCTGGCCTTGGGAGGTGTGTTTCTGTTCACCAGAAGGGCTGTTCGTGTGAACTCTCCATCCTTTTACCCTTAAAGCCCAGGGGTGTTGGGAAGAAAAGACAGCAGTGTCTTTCATCCTTTTACCATATTCCTCCAAGAAGCATGTTTGACGTCACTGCTGCAAGGGATCATGGTAAATGGGCTGTGTGTGTTTTCGTTTAGGAGGAACACCTAATTTGAAATTACTGTGGCTGAACCAAGAGCCAGGGACACAAGCCCGGCGCGTGGAGGCCCTGCTCGGCTGTTTCGACCTTTCGTCGTCCAGAGAAGAGCTGCAGGCGGTGGAGAACCCATTTAGGGCACTGTGCTGCCTGCTGACCTACCTGTTCGTGCAGGTAACCCCGGCCCTCACTCCCGTCCACTTCCCATGATTCTGTGGGCTGCAGGGCTCTGGGCTGGCCGCGGCGCATCCCCATGTCACCTCGTCCCTTGCTGTCATCTCATGAGAACACGGCTTCCCTGTGGGCGCACGTGCCCGAGGCCCTGGCGGAGGCTGGTGATGCACACAAGGGTCAAGGCATGGGAGGCCCTGCAGGTAGGGGAGCCTGCACTCACTTTGCTCTTGCTTCCCAGCACCTGGGCACAACGTGCCTCTCCTGCAGCTGTCACCGTGAGGGAGACTGGGCCTGTCGGCGGCCCCGTGTCATGGCAAGAAGGCAGGCAGCCCTGGGCTGAAGGCAGCGCTAAACCGCTGAGCCACTGGGCTGCCCTGAAGTCATTAATCTTATATTTACAAATTTATCCAGAGAAGCAGGCTCCCTGCAGGGGGGCCTGATGCAGGACTCGATCCCAGGACCCCGGGGTCATGCCCTGAGCCAGAGGCAGATGCTCAACGCCTGAGCCACCCGGGTGTCCCTGGCTGTATTATTTTGAAATGATTTTGTCTCACAATTTGTCACAACCACAATGAAAACAAAGTCCTTTGCCATCACGGCTTTCTTTATCCACTTAGACCTCTTGTCCTCGATGCCGTTGAGCTGTCTTGGCTTCTACTCTGGCCTCCACACATGCTTGACCTGGGTCTTCTCTGACACAAACATCACATTTTCATTTGCCTGGATTAGAGAGACTTATGTGACTGTTTCTCAGACCCGAATTTACTTTATGAATTATTGATTGTCTTTAAGAATCTCACTCTTGGGGGATCCCTGGGTGGCTTAGCTGTTAAGCTCCTGCCTTCAGCCCAGGATGTGATCCTGGAGTCCTGGGATCAAGTCCCATATCGGGCTCCCTGCATGGAGGCTGCTTCTCCCTCTGCCTGTGTCTCTCATGAAATAAATAAATAAAATCTTAAAAAAAAAAAAAAAAAAAAAGAATCTCACTCTTGTTCCAGAGTCCACTTCAAGGGAGCTCAATACTGATTTTCCTTTTTCTTTCCTAGATTGTTGTTTTCTTTTGGCTCTGCCAGTGTGTCGCTAGTTGTGGATTTTGCATTCTGTGACAATGTGGTATGGTTCAACAACTCCGAGATTTCACTGCTTCATTATTGGTGTCACATGCACCAATGTAAACTTTAGTTTTTGCTCTACTGTTTTGAGGAGGTTTTGGTACCAGACTTAGCAATATAAATGAGTAGAGGGTGGATTTTTAAGTGTAAAACCACTTTTTAAAAAATCTTATTTGCTAAATAATGCAAGCACATACGAATTAATGTTTTCTGTCCGGCATGTCTTAGTCCACAGCCGAGGTGGGGCTGTGTGGGGAGCTGAGCTCTCTCATCCAGAAACATAAGTGTCTTTGCTTGTTGATTCCGTCTGTGTGCGTGTGGACGGTCACTCCGTGGACACACATTTGACTTCCTCTTTCTCGTAAGAGACGTGGGTGGTTGAACCTGTTCATACTCGTGCAGGTGACCGTCATGGAAATCCGTGTCCAGCAGGAAAAGTCCACCGCACAGAACAGGAGCTTCACATCTCCTGTATCTCTGTGACCCTTAAGCAGAGACGCGTCAGGAGGGAAATTTCCACCTTTACCTTCTTTCTGAAAGTACTAATGATGACCTTTATTTTTTTTGATGACCTTTAAATACAGATCTCTCTAGTGTGGGTCAGCGTGAGGCAGACATATGATGTTACTTTGACTTAAAGAGCATATTTAAATTGGAGCTTCTTGAAACCAAAAAATAACGAATCGCCACATCAGTGGCAGCTCTGAGATTAAGATGGAACTGTAGCATTATTCACCGGGTTAATCTCGTAGGGTTTCATAAGGCTTAAAAGATAAATTTATAAAAATACTGTCTTTCCATGGATAAGATGTTTGTGTGACGTGGGATTCAGAACCCGTAGAGAAACGAAATGCTCTCGTACCCTCCAAGTCCGCGACACCACCACCACTTTGTATTTAAAGGCTTACCTGAGAGCCTTGTCTGGAAGGGTGAGTTTACATTGTAGCAAGGGTACGTGGTCTCCCTAACCTGGAGTAGAGCAAGTGCTTTAAGTGGTCATATGCATTATGTGAAATCCTAAAACGTCTGGTGTTACCAAGACTCTGGTGGTCGAGATCTGTTAACTACCTTGGTTACCAGGGAAAGCTGTGGCACACGGCATACTTCTCTTTTCTCCTAAGTTGGTGTTTTAAGATCAGCCTTCTTCAAAAGCTGCTCATGGGGAGAAGCAGAATTACATTCCAGCCCAGTCTCAGTGGAGAGCGATGGGGGTTTATGGAGTAAAAACCTGTGTTCTCTGCTTGGTCTTGCTTCCGTAGACTGGGAGCTTTCTTCTTGGTCCCAAGCACTACACGTCTGTGGATTTTTTGTTAGCCACAGCTGTCATTTACACAGAGGCAACAAGTCCTGGAGGATGGAGCAGGGCAGGGTAGTGACGGGGCCGGTGCCTTCCGTGGGGCCAAGGTGAGTGACTCCCGGAATATTGGCTTCTCCAGGAGAGGCCAGTGGGAGAGTAGGAGTCCCCAGGAACTGTCTTTCTGGTTTATGGTGGGGTCGTTTCTATCAGGAATAAACACTAGCCTTTTTATCACGAGGAAGAATTGACATTCTCACCAGTGGGTCTGTGGTCGTCATCCTGATTTGCTCCCTTCAAGCCTTTACTTGCCGCAGAACACATTCCTGTCTGGAAAGAAGTTCTCATATTGTTACTTTGGCGGTGGGCCCGTGAGCAGGAGCGCTGTGCTGCTTCCCTCTGGTTGAGAGAGTGGTGGCTGAGCTGGCGAGGTCACCGCCCCAGAACCCGGGGGCAGGTGGTGCCTAGGCCCTGCCCTCATTGCCGTCGATTCTTTTTTTTTTTTTTTTTTTAATTTATGATAGTCACACAGAGAGAGAGAGAGAGAGGCAGAGACACAGGCAGAGGGAGAAGCAGGCTCCATGCACCGGGAGCCCGATGTGGGATTCGATCCCGGGTCTCCAGGATCACGCCCTGGGCCAAAGGCAGGCGCTAAACCGCTGCGCCACCCAGGGATCCCTGATTCTTGAGACCAGAGTTTCCTCATCTGTCTCCCAATCCCTGCCCTCCTCATTCTTGCTCACATTTTGGTGGGACCCCTTGACTCCATGGAAGATTGGAGGGGTTCATATGTAGGGTCCTGTTTCCATTAAACTGGGATCTGAGTATGCAGGAGTTGCCAGGGCTGGCGGGGTGGTTGATCCCGGCCTTGGTCACCCCAGCTCATGCTGCAAACCCCTACATCGCCAGCTCTGGGACCTGGTGGCTGGAACCATCCCCTGTGTTGCTCTAAGACTCCGGCTTGGCGGTGGCTCGTGGCCCCTCCGAGGCGTTGCAGAACTTCTGCCTTGCTGCGGAGTGCCTCTGCCACTCTGCAGCGTGGCCCCGGGCATTGTGTACCGTGGGCTGTGCGTGAAGAGTCCCTGCCGACCCCGGCATCTACCCGCTGCAGGGCCTCGTGCAGAGTGTCCGTTCTCCCCGGAGCTGACACTGCCTCTCCTTTTCTCTCCCTCTCAGGTGGACACTCTTTGCCTGGAGGATCTGCATGCTTTCATTGCTCAGGCCTTGTGCCTCCAAGGAAAGTCCACGGTGCAGCTCGTCGACCTACAGGTACGGGCCTGATTGTCCGTTCTGGAGACCCCCTGCCTGACCAGAGGGTCCGTGCTCTTGCCCGCCTTTTCTTCTGTTGTGTTTTTTAAAGTTTTGGTTGGTGTTCCACAGACGAGATCAAAAGGCGTATTTAATCACGCTGCTTTTATGATGCCGAGTCCTGCGGGGTTAGGGACGTTCAAGCAGAGCTGTGAACAGACGGCGTCCTGCGTCCGTGGAGGCGGCCTCTAGACCTTGGTCACACTGGGTCACTGCTCACAAGAGCCACCTCATTCCAGCGCTGAGAAATGTGTCGTTGTTAATCCCGTGTCAGTATTGTGGCAACATGAAGGCCGTCGTTGGTTTGATCCCTTAGTACCTTGCTGATGTTAGGAAACTAGGACGCCTTTCTCTGGTGTTAGTGTCTGGGCCCGTACGCGCCCTGTCCTGTCTGCCGTCTGTAGGCCTGGTCCCCCAGACTCCAGTCACCGCGCCCGCCTGTGTCCTCTCCCGGCGCTGCTGTGGAGTGTTGCGTAGTGCAGGTCACGCACCTGTGCTGCTTTTATTTGCATGTTGCCACGAGGGGGGGGAAGGTGGAGGGTATTCCTTTCATTTCACAACCTGGCCGTTGGCAGCCAACCCCACCTGCTCTTCTGCGGCCACAGCCTGTGAGATCCAGCAGATGTTTCTTAGGGGAAAACCCAAGGTCAGGTCAGTCGTTGGTGGAAACTTAAGACTTTGCTTTATAAATGCCATTGGGTAACAGTAAGGAGTTTTATCCATAGATTCTAGTTAATTGAATTAGTTTTCACTTGTCTTTCCAGGGGATAAAAACTAATACATTTCATTTACAAATAACTTCTGACCTAATGTCCCAACTCCTGCATGCGGGTTTACCCCATAAACTGCTCCTCCCAGTTGTCCAACTAAAGGGATGGTGCCAGGTTTTGTGTGTTAGCAGTTTTGTTACATTGTATTCAAGAAAGTTATTTTTAAAAGTGGATATTTTTTCCTCCTTTTGGCAAGACACAATTTTAACAAGTGAATTTTGGGTTATTAGAAGCTTTATGTATTCTTTTTCTCTGAGCTGTAATTGACACGTTATGTGCAGCCGGTGTTTGTGTACGTTGTGCAGTGGTCACGCAGCAAGTCTGCTTAGTATACGTCAGCATGGAGTTACAGAATTTTTTCTTGTGATGAGAACTTTTTATATTTATGCTCTCAGCAATGTTCAGATACGCAGCACAGTATTGCTAACCGTGGTCTGCACGCTGGACGTGATGCCCGCCGCTTACTAGTGCCGTCACTGGACGTCCCTTTTGACCTTCACCCACTTTAGCCGTCCCTGCCCCCAGTGACCACCGTTCTCTGTGTAGAAGATTGCACAGAGACGTGAAATCACAGTATTTGTCTTTCTCGGACTTATTTTACTTAGCATAATGTCCTAAAGGTCCATCCACGTTCCCACTAATGGCAAGATTTTGCTTTTTTTTTTTTTTTTAAGATTTCACTTTTTTTATAGCTGAATAATGCCGCGTCGGGAATATACGCCACACCGCCTTAGTGTACTCACCAGGTGACGGACATCGGGTTGTCTGCATAGCCTGTCGTCTGCTGTGAGTGATGCTGCAGTGAGCATGGGCTGCACGTACCTCCTCACGACAGTGATTTATCCCGGGAAGCTGCGTGCTGGAATGTGGGGAAGTTCCATGTTGGGTTTTTGAGGAGCCTCCACGCTGTTCGCCAGAGAGGCTGCACCAGCCTGCATTGCCACCAGCAGTGCACACGGGTTCCCCTTTCTCCACATCCTCGCCAGCACTTACCTTTTGTCTTTTTAGCGATGGCCCTTCGTAATAAGTGTGAGAGGTAAGTGGCCACGTATGCATAGGCTTACTTTTGACCTCTCTACTCCGTTCCGTTGATTTGTGTCTGTTGTTATGCCAGTACCTACTGCTTTGGTGGCCGTAGCCCTGTAATACGGCGTGGAATTGGGGACATGACACCTCCAGCTCTGTGATCGTAGCGCACCTGCTCGTGGGGCGTTTTGTTGGATAGTATGAACATTTTATCAGTATTTGTTCTTCCAACCCATGAGCGCGACTGTCTTTCCATTTGTTCACATCATCTTCATGTTCTTTGATCAGTGGTTTATAGTTTTCAGAGAGCAGGTTTTCACCTCCCTGGTTGTATTTATTCCCGGGGATCTTATTCTTTTTGATGCGGTTGTAAATAGGACTATTCTCCTAATTTTTCTTTCTGATAGCTCCTTATTACTGTATAGAAATGGCACAGATGTCGTGTATTGACGTCGTATCCTGCAGCTTTATTGAATACATTGATTAGTTCTAACCATCTTTTGGTGGCGTCTTAAGGATTTCCTATGTATAGTATCTTGTTATTTGAAGATAGTGAGTTTTACTCGTTCCTTTCCATGTGGATGCTTGTGTTGCTTTCCCTGGGCTGGTTGCTGTGGCTGGGACTTGCAGTCCTGTGTTGAATAAAGGCGGCGAGAGTGGACATCCTCGTCTTGTTTCCAGTCTCAGAGGAAAAGCTCTCAGCTTTTCACCACTGGGGATGATGTTAGCTGATGGCTGTCCCTCCTTTTGGCAAAACACAATTTTAAAAAGTGAACTTTCAGTTATTAGTAGGTTAATACGATTCTTAACACTAGATTGTAGCCCCAGCTGCGTGGCCTTCCTCCCAGACGGCTGTCCTGCTGCCACTGGCCTGCTGCTTTCATCTCCCCTCCTGGTAGAATTAAACAGGCAGCCAAGCAGGCAGAAGGGAAGGGGACTTGGAGGTCGTGCCATCTGCCTGGTGCGTGTGGGCGGTAGGACAAACTGGAGTCGATGCTGATTCTGGCTCCCTCCCTGCTAGTTGCATGACCTTGAACAAGTTCTTAGGAACAAACAGCAGAGCCTGACTTCCCCCTTGTAAATACCGTGTGGGTGCTCTCGGTTGGACTCGCGTGCGTGGTCCCACCACTGCCTTGTCTTGGGCAGAGCCGAGGTGGAGTCGGCTCTCAACACCCACCAGGGGGTCTTTTCTGGGCGGGGGCACCTGCGGGAGAGTGCCCGCTGCGTGGGGTCCTCTCCCCCAGGCCCTGCGCTTGCCAGGCTGGCCGGAACCTTCCCCGTTGTTTGAGCTTCTCCAGCAGAAGCGAGATCTGCGGCAGCTGTGACTGACATGGGTTCCCTGGAGGGACTGTAACTGGGCAGCTCCAGGGAGGGACCCCCGGAGGGCCCCTGCGGCGAGTGTCCCAGGAGGAGGGGTGGGTCGGGTTTGTTTTACCAGCGGTGAGCCTGGAAACACGGATTTCAGAGGCCTCGTGGCTGCCCTGGGATTGGGTTGGTTGTGGAGCTGCCGTGAGGTGGCGGGGCACGGCCCCCCGGGTCTCACTCCGCTCCCACTGCCCAGGGGCAGTCGTCAGGGGCTTAGCTGTGCCTTTGGTCCCCCACCCTTGTCTTCACCACAGGCTGTGGACCTACACGGCTGCAGGGCCTGGTGCCCCTGCCCACTGGTGCTCATGGGAATCTTCAAATGCCCTGTTAGGTTCGCACCAGCATTATTTTTCTTGTCCCAGCAGGTCAAATAGAGCTTTAAAATGGTGTACAGAGTGACATTCATTAATAATCCGCGTGATGGGATTTTCCGCGTGGAGACGGCAGCTGGTGTTACGTGCACACACGCGTTCATTCACAGACACGAGGCTGCTCTCGGGGTGAGGAGTACAGGAACTGAACCTGTGGCAGTCACGGGAGAGAAGAAGGGAAGAAGGGAAGTGGTATCACCTGTAATTAGGAAGGTGCAGGGGCATTTGCTGTGCCCACGCACAGAGGGCAGGCCTGCCGGGGACCTGCTGTGACCGTCCCCTGCCGGTGCCCGGGACCCGGCGTGTGCACCGTACTGTACACACTTGGCTAGTGCAGCCCCGTGGGCACCCGGGGTTAAGGATGTGGACAGGACGAGGTTGGGGTGTCCGCAGAGTGAGGAGGGACACTCTGCTAGGCAGTAGGCAGAGTCTCGCCGAGCAAGCGACCTGGGAAGCCCCTCGCTCAGCAGCTTGGGGTGGGTTCTTGGGGTCTTAGCAGAGGGTGCTGTGTTGTCAGTGTCTCTTCCAGTGCCACAGGGAGGACTTGAGATCTGCTATGGGCGCACCTGCTGTGCTGGTGTCAGCGCGCCGTGCCCCTCGTCCCAGTGCCAGCGGCACCGCGCACACACAGGGCACGGCTGGGTCCTTGTGGACACGGCGTCTCAGATGGGTGAACTGCATGCGTGCTCCGGGCCACGGCGCCCATGCCGGCAGCAGCTCCTGGGTGACATATCCCCCGGGGGCCTTGGGCAGGACCTGACTTTAGGACGACCTCGCTTGTTCTGGACACTCAGCCCCCTGGGCACCTGCACTGAGCGCAACGTTCTCCTGATGTCCTGTCGTTGCTGCTCCTCACCACACTCTGCGTCCCTCCCCTGCTGGGGCCTCGGTGGTATCAGCTGGAACAGCCACCCTTCACCTCCAAGACTCATCTAGCGCTTCTGCGGGCTTTCCTTTGAGGAGGAAGGTAACTGCATGGCGTTTCTTGAGGACTGAGAGCACGCTGCTGGTCTCTGTGCTGGGCCCAGAACACACTCAGGCATGAGGACGGCACTATACCTTGCAAAGTAGGCTGTTGGTTTTTTTAGAAAGATTATAAATATTTTACAGTAATTTTTTTAAAGATAGTATTTATTCATGAGAGACACAGAGAGGCAGAGACATGGGCAGAGGGAAAAGCAGGCTCCCTGCGGGGAGCCCGATGCAGGACTCGATTCCGGGACCCTGGGGTCACGCCCTGGGCTGAAGGCAGATGCTCAGCTGCTGAGCCCCCCGGGCATCCCTGCAGTAATTTTTATACCATTCTTTAGAGAGAAAGAAAAGTTCTGTTACGTTGTGAGAGAGATGAAGGTGGGTGTCGTGGCTGAGGCCCCCTGACGGGGCTGGTGAGGATGCATTCTGCTCTGGAGTCTGCTCTGGAGTCCAGCCCACCTGTGCTGAAGTCTGGGTTTGGGGTTTGGGAGCTGGGGCGTCAGCGATGGAGGCTTGTTCATTGTTGGTCCTCCGCGTCACAGCTGGATGCTGTAGAAGTGTCAGATGCTCGGTACGTTTGAGGTCTGAAGACACTGTCGTCTGCTGGAGGCAGGACGAGCGGGACCTTGGAGGCGGTGCAGGCAGGCTGCGGACTCAGGCTGTGCTCAGGGCGTTGGCCTGGGCCGGGGCGCTGCTGCGTGGTCATGCTTCCTGTTGTCTCCCCAAACAACCTCCTGGGTAAAAGCAACTGTAGAAATCTTCCATTAAAAGATCTTTAGTCAGGGGTCCCTGCGGGGCTCAGCAGTTGAGCATCCACCCTCGGCTCAGGACATGACCCCAGGGTCCCGGGATCAAGTGCCACATCGGGCTCCCCGCAGGGAGCCTGCTTCTCCCTCTGCCTGGGTCTCTGCCTCTCTCTCTCCGTGTCTCTCGTGAATAAATAAATACCATCTTAAGAAAAAAAAGTAGAATCTATTGAAGCTTTTACTTTTTATTTATTTTTTTAAAGATTGTATTTATTTATTCATGAGAGACAGAGAGGCAGAGACTCAGGCAGAGGGAAAAGCAGGCTCCATGCAGGGAACCCGACGTGGGACTCGATCCCGGGTCCCCAGGGTCACTCCCTGGGCCGAGGCGGTGCTAAGCCACATGGGCCGCCCAAATCTATTGAAACTTAAAGTTGACGCAAGTACAGAAGGTGAAGACTCCCTGGACAGATTAGATACGTGGCGGCAAGCAGGTACCCTCGTGCCCACAGGACCCAGATGGGCTCCTCCGAGGGTCGGCTGACCAGGTCTTGGGGGCTGCGGGGAGGTGCCCTCCCAGCTCCGGCAGCCGGTCACGGGGAGCTGACCTGTCACCTCCTGGGCCCTCGGCCCCTTGGCCCTGCGGTCACACTGCATGTCCCCCGGGCACACTTTGGAGGCTGTGAGCTCCGGGACGCAGGCACGTTTGTGGAGGAGCAGGAGGGGGCTCTCGTGATGCTGGCCAACCCGGTGCCTTTCCTGCACTGCCGTCCCGGCCGGAGATGAGCCGTTTCTCTGGTCTGCGGAGCCCCGAGGGAAGCACAGATCCTCAGTGGCCACAGCCGTCCTTCCAGGCGTCGTTCGAGTGAGGACATGTGCGTCGCTCGGGACATCTCTGGCTCCCGGTGTCACGGTGCAAAAGGGCCCAAATGATCCACCTGGCTGCATGGATGCCCCACAGCTAAGCTGCCGCTGAGGGGGCGGACGCAGGAGTCCCCTGCAGAGACGCTGCTTGCTGCACAGCCTCGCGTGCCCCCCTCGCAGCGTCTGTCGGCGCCGCAGGACCCTGGCAGCCGCAGCAGCCGCAGGTGGGACGGCCTCGGTGTAGAGGCCCCGTGTGTGCATCCCGGGGCCCCGCACGGCACTGGAGCTTCAGAACTGAAGCTGTTGGCAGACAGGCGCCCCACTCTGCTGTCCTCACTGTCCGCTTGCCCCTGGCCGCACTGTCGTGGCACTTCTCCTGGGAACCCCTCCCCGGGATGTTGAGACTGGCCTCTGGCCTCCCCTCTGCAGGTCGCTTGCACCTGGGGCAGTGGCCCAGGACAGATGCTCAGGGGTGTCACACTGGGCCATGGCCTGGCCTTCCGTGTCCTCCGTCCCTCCCGAAGCCCCCCGACAGGCTGGCGCTGCCCAGACCTGGCCTCCCGGCTTCCTGCACACCCTGTGCCGAGGGATTCCTTTCCTGCTGGAAGGACCTGTGCTCACCTGCGATACCTGCGCGGGGCGGCTGTCTGTGTGCCCGGTGACGCCTCACCAATGTCACCAGATCTGCTGCAGGGCCTGTCGCTTCCTTCTGCCTGAGGGTCCCTGTCCTGGTCCTGGGGTTCGCGCTATCCTCGCACCCCTGGGCCGCAGCCCCTCAGGACTGCACACTCGGCTTCACTCCACCCGGGTCTTCTCTGTTTTCAGTTCAGCGGGTGCTCAGTGAGTTTTGTTTCCATGAATTGAAATATCTTCTCACTTATTTGGGGTGGAAGCTGAGTCCTTTATTACTTTTATGGAATCTGTGCATTGACGGTATTTGGATGCTGATTTGCTTAGTACTTGCACCCGTCGCTGTACTTCTGTGTCGGCTTGTAGGAGTGCTTTGTCTTCATGAATCAGTCTTCAAATAAAATGTATTTTTCTACAATGGAAACAAATCTTAGGATATACTTTGTGTCCTTTTTTTTTTTTTTTTAAATTTTATTTATTCCTGAGAGGCAGAGACACAGGCAGAGGGAGAAGCAGGCTCCCTGCGGGGAGCCCAACTCAGGACTCGATCTCAGGACCCTGGGGTCACGCCCTGAGCTGAAAGCAGATGCTCAACCCCTGAGCCACCAGGGGCCCGACATACTTTGCATCTTAACCTTCCTTTTCCAAACCGCATTGCACAGCTTGGCAGCAGTGTGCCGGGGTGGAGGGATGGGGTCCCTGAGACGTGCTTGTCCTGTTGCCTGTCTCCTGCTGCCCCTGCTGCCCCCACAGGACAGGGGTGCCCCGCAGTGTGTCCCCCGGGCCGTGGCGTGCCCTCAGCTACAGCTCACGCTGCCTGGGTGGGGGCGGTCTGTGCCTTCTCCCTCCTGACCCAGGGCCTACCCCTCGCTCTTGCTCCGACACGTGCTGCCTGTGGCACATCTGAGCCTGAAGTTCTCAGGGGCAGGATGTCAGAAAGTCAGAACCCAGAACTGACTGTAGCCCCTGTTGCTGGTGTGTGCTGATGGGGGATGTCCTGGGTGAGCAGAGGTGCAGCCGGTGAAGGAGAGCAGTGGAAGTACAGCTGATCCTCCAGTGTTGCCTCCTCTTGTTTCTCGCAAACACTAGTCTGTTACGGTTCTTGTGAACCTGGTTCTTTCTGTAATTGTACAGTTGTGAGTAGATTGTATCCTCTCAGGTGGTTGCGGGTCTGACCATGTCGCTGCAGAGGTGGATGTGCCACCGTGATGTGCAATGATGTAGGAGTGGAGGCGGGGGAGCAGTTCCCTGGGGTGGGTGCCCCGGGGCTCAGTGCGGGGGGTGAGGACGTGGGGGTCTGCAGGGGTCCCTGGGGTGGGTGCCTGTGGCTCAGTGGGGGGGGGGGGTGAAGATGTGCAGGGTCTGCAGGGGTCCCTGGGGGGGGGTGCCTGTGGCTCAGTGGCGGGGGTGAGGACGTGGAGGGTCTGCAGGGGTTCCTGGGGTGGGTGCCCTGTGGCTCATTGGGGGGTGAGGACGTGGAGGGTCTGCAGGGGTCCCTGGGTTGGGTGCCTGTGGCTCAGTGGGGGGGTGAGGATGTGCAGGGTCTGCAGGGGTCCCTGGGGTGGGTGCCCCATGGCTCAGTGGGGGGTGAAGACGTGGGGGGTCTGCAGGGGTCCCTGGGGTGGGTGCGGGGAGCCGTGCCCTGGGGACCCTCGCAGGCTGTGCTCTTCCCGTCCTGGTTCCTCAGGCTCCTGAGTTCCCAGCAGGCTGGCCCGGCCTTCAGTCAGCTGTGCTTCTCTGCTGTGGGGCCTTCATGTGAGACCTCAGGAGAAATAGAGAAATTGTCTTCTTGTTAGTGTGAGCGGGTGTCAGGACGGCTGCAAACAAGCCGGAGCCCCAGGCCCGCCGACGCCAACTCCCCTGGGGTAGCACGTCCATGTGGCCGGGTGGCCGTTGTGTTTGTCTGCAGGGGCGTCCGGCGTGGGCCTTCAGTGCTGTTTGCGGGGCGCTGCCATAGTCAGGGCCCGTGCCCGGAGCCCCACGTGTACGAGTCTGTGCACTGTGGCCTGGATACAGATGTGACCCAGTGTAAGGAGAAGCCCGACTCAGTTCAGCACATCCTAATCTCTGGAGCGAACGCTGTCACCTGAGGTTGGTTATTTCACAGGAGCAGACTCTGGTTCCCCACGCAGTGCCCGGGGACGTGCGGACGCTGCCGTGTTACCATCCTTCCTCTGCCCCTGGCGTGGCACAGGGCGACACGGCCTCTAGGCTGATGGAGGAGGGCTTTGGGGGGACCGCAGTCGGTCATGTCGGGGCAGAGAAGCCGCCTTCGTCCTGTTAGGCTGGAGCTCCTGGAGGGCGGGGCCCGCACGGTAGCCTCGCTCGGGCAGCTCGTCCACTGCCCTGACTCCCTGGGCCCAGACAACCATGGAGGCCTCAGGAGGCGGGTGATCTCCCCCCGACCCTTGGCTGGCACGGGGACACCCGCTCTGGCTCTCCTGCGGCGGCTGTGGCATAGGGCCCTCCTGAGCTGTGCTGCAGCGTTAGCTGTGCTGGGGCCTGCGTCCTGGCTTGGACCAGCGAGCACCCCGGGCCAAGGTTGTGCCCAGGCTGGGCTGCCGTGGCCTCTGGCCCGCGTGGGGTCACAGCTCGCCCGTGTCACAGACACGCGCACGGGAGGGCAGTGATCCTGTCCTTGCCCATAAGCACCGTGTTCTGGAGTGGAGTCAAGCCGTTTCCTAATACAGAGCCCTCCACCCATCCATCTGCAGGGCAGCAGCAGCGTCTAGCACGTTCTGGTATTGGAGCAGCAATCTCATGCACTCACTGCCAGACCGGGCCTGGGGGTGCAGGAGAGGAAGGCGGCCATCCCGGGAGGGTGGGTCCAGCAGGCACGGGACAGGTGAGCAGCGGCCTGGGGCGGGAGGGCCTGTGCCTCCGGGCTGGAATTTGATGGATCGGAGGGGAGAGTAGGGTCAGGACAGGAAGGCCTTGGGGGGAGCAAAGAAATTGGTTGGGTTCATTGTGCAGCTTAGAGACTGAAAAGGTGGCTCTGCTCACAGCTGGGGCTCCCCGGGGGTGTGGTCAGGGCTTCGGGCAGCAAAGGGACAGGAAGCCCTGGGTCCTCATGTGCGGTCTCAACAGGTAGAGGCGAGGGGCCAAGCATGGGGTGCGGCTAGACAGGACCGTGAGAAGCGTCCGGGAGGCGGGCTGGGCAGGGCCCAGGGAAGGACCCAGGCGCGAGCATGCTGTGTCCTGGTCGGGGGTCCCAGGGAGACACGAGGGCCTTGGTCGGCACACGGTCACATATGAGGTGTGTGTGGGTCATGGGGCCTGCACGTCTGAGCATGGGGAGTGTTGGCGCTGGAGATGGATGTGGGAGACGTGCCCACGTTGGGAGGAGGACGTTAGCGTCAGGCTGTCCATGGGGGCCCCTGAGAACAGCCCCCTCAGGACGGCAGGGAGCTAGCCGGGAACACGGCCCCAGGGGCAGGGCGCCCGGGCGGGGGGCAGGCAGGAGGACAAGGATGAGGGCGGGCGAGCTGGACTTGCACTGGAGCAGGTTCTGGAGAGTGGGGCCTCCTCACGGCGGGGCCTGGGTGGGGGGGCGAGGCGGGAGGGCTGCCCCTGGGCTGAGGGCCGGCCGGGTGCAGGCACGGGCACTCGGACACCCGAGGGGGGACAAGGACGTGTCCCCCTGGAGTATGGCCCACGGGGTGCACATCTCTCGGGGCTCATGTGGCCTTCCCTGACCCTGCACGCCCCCAAGGGCTGCGGAGAAGCCCCAAGAATGGAGCAGTTGACCGCAAAGTGGGGGGTCCAAAGGGAAGTGATTGAGAAATTATCAGCACCCCCAGCCCTTCAGGACTGTGACTTTATTTCTGATTTAATGTGTTTTTCTTGGTTTAGAATTTATTTTTAGTGCCTGATAATGAAAACTGTAGTAGAGGTTCCAAAAATGCCCACGTCTGTCGGTGGAATTATCCTCAGCACGCTTTGCCAGCCTTCCGGCAAAGACGGCGTTAACATAAGGACTCGTGGCCCATCTATTTAAAGTGCTCACCTGGCGCCGCGTGTTTATTTTCGTCATGCCCAGAATTGCTGTTGTGCATGGGATAGCAGGAAAAAAATACATCTTTATTTTCACCAACTTCTAACTGAAATTCCTCATTTCCTTTAAGACAGAGTCAACAAATCACAGTAATAATAGCAGCAGCTGCATCGGTGTCACCCGTAGGAATCTTGGAGGATCCCATGTCTCGTTATAGTTGTAGAAACCAGTGTGTGTCCTTTGCCGTCGTCCTTGTGCCCAGATTAGTCACTATACCCGCTGCTCTCTCTTATTATCTAGAGATAATACAGAGGGGCGCCGGGGGGCTCCTTGGTGAAGCATCTGCCTTCAGCTCAGGTCGCAATCCCAGCCAGGGTCCTGGGATCGAGTTCCACGAGGGGCTCCCTGCTCCGCCGGGGAGTCTGCTTCTCCCTCTCCCTCTGCCCCCACTGCTTGTGCGCACTCGCTCACTGTCTCCCTCCAAGTGATTGGATAAAATCTTAATAAATAAATAAAAATAAAGATATACAAAGAAATGGGTAAATTCTTACATTGTAAATTTATGTTATTTTTAAAACTATAGTTCTTTATGATTAATTGTCTTATAAGCTTATTATTTTATTGTTTGTATCTAATGTTACTCTGGGACAGATCTGTAGGTTTTTTTTTCCAGGCTGCCAAAATTGTTCATGATAATGAAAGTATTGAGAATCCTGGTAGAGACCAAGTGCTGGAGCTGCCTTCCAGAGTGGGAGATGGAGGTAGTCTGGATGCATTTTCCTGCTAAAGACAAATAGAAAACCTAAAAAAATTTTTTTTTTAATAAATCTTAAAGTATCAGATGGCTAAAAGAGTCATAAAGAATAACTAAGTCAAGATTATAGAAAACAAGCCCAGGAAGATCAGCCGAGCGTTGGGAGTCACCTTTGCTCCAGACTCTGCCTGGTAAGAAAGGAGAAAACATAACTGGCCACGGTCAGGAGTAGACCAGGTGTCACACAGGCCGTCGCGAGCAGAAGGGTTAGCGGAATGCCCCAGGCAGCCTTGCACACAGATCGAGCAGGGGAGCCTTAGTGGACCAGAGCCCCCAGAGCACAACGGCTGCAGTCCACCCATTATCTAATAGTCTACACAGCCAGATGACCGCTCAGGGGATCTCGTTCATAGTTTTTAAAACTCTCTCCAAAATACATCTGTAGCCCAGTTGGTTTCACTGGATCCACCTATCAGCATTCAAAGAATTTTTAAAAATTATTTTAAATTTTTTTTAGCATTCAAAGAATTAATACCAGTTCTATGCCTTGTCTTCCAGAAAGTATGAGAAGATGGAATACTTCCCAGCGAGGCCAGTACTACCCTGATTCCAAAACCAGATAAATGAATTAAAAAAAAAAAAAAAAAAAAAAAAAAACACGTCAGGCCAGTGTCCCTCACGAACATACAGAAATCCTTCACAAAACGTTAGTAGGTCATACCAAGCAATGTGTAAAGAGAAGTATATACCATGAGCAAGTGGGGTGGTTTATTGCCGGGATGCATGGCTGATTCAGAATTCAAATATCTGTGTAATTCTGTCCTCGGCTACTGAGGAAAATCACATGATCATATCAAGTATTCAGAAAAACCATTTCACAGAATTCAAGAGCCATTTGTGATAAAACCCCAGCAGAGTAGGAAGAGGGGAGGGGACCCTTTCCAGCTCGACGGAGAATATCTACAGTTCCCTGCAGCCGACATGACGCACGCCAGTCAGCACCGCGGGCGGCCCCCCGGGACTAAGGCCCGATGTGCCCTCGCGCCGCCCGTGGAGCATAAGCACGGAGCCCGCGCGTGTGGCCTGTGCCCTGAGGTGGGAAAGGGATAAGAGGCATCCAGATCACCTGGGACAGAATGGTCCCACTTTGCAGACGGCACGACTCTGCACACAGAATCCCAAGGAATCTATCAGAACACTTGGTGAGTTCAGCAAGATCTCAGGCTGAAGATCGGCACAGAACAGACAGACCACGCTTGCGTCTCTGTATACTAAAATGTAAAGGGTAACAGCACTTAGCTTGTTCCTCACAGACGTGGACAGTGTCTGTGTGCTGAGAAGCACGAAATGCTGGCGGAAGCAGTCAGAGGCGGCTTACGTTCCCAGCCAGGCGGACACGCCGTCCTCACGGACGTCGGTCCCGCGGGGCGTCCCTTCTACCCGAGCTGGTGGACAGTTCCTAGCAAAATCCCAGCAAGGCTTTTGTTGTTATTGATACGACAAGATTATTCTAAGACTTCTATGGAAGAGCAAAAGAACTAAGATGCAGCCAAAACGGTTCTGAAAAGAATAACAACGCGGGAGGAACATAGCTGGTAACAGAGCTTGTTCCGGGACTACACCCGTCAAGACCTGGAGTGGCTGCGCGTCGGAGACCCAAGCGGGCCACACAGGCCCTGCCACCCGCCTGGCGTTGGCGAAGCACAGACGTCTTGTGAACAGGTGGTGCTGGGGCAGTTGCACAACCACGGACAAAATAGGAGTCATGACCTTCACCTCCCCACTCGTGCAAAAGATTAAGTCGAGTAGAAGACTGAGCTACATGCAGAATGTGTCATACAGAACTCGGGCAAAACACAGAAAACTTAGGAATCTGGGCCTGGGTAAAGAATTCTTAGGTTTCACATCAAAAGCATGATACATAAAAGAAAATTATTAAGTTGGACTTCATCAAAATTAAAAACCTTTGGTCTGTAAAAATAAGGAATGACAAGCTTCGGAA
Source organism: Canis lupus familiaris (assembly GCF_011100685.1). NCBI lineage: Eukaryota > Metazoa > Chordata > Mammalia > Carnivora > Canidae > Canis > Canis lupus. Next base: position 72,815,861 of record NC_049233.1, read on the forward strand.
TGGGAGGAAATATTTGTCAACACACGTCTGACAAAGGTCCTGTGAGGAGAAAACACGAGGAGCCTCAAAACTCAGTAGTGAAAACCAAACCGTCCGCTCAGAACGTGGGCAACAGACAGACATTTCACTGGGAAAGGTGTTGGCCTGGAAGCAGGTGGGCAGCCCTGCGGCGTTCACTGGCGCCACCACGAGGGGCGAGGGGCCAGCGTGCGGGTGTCAGAGCAGCCAGACGGCGCACGGCGTCCTCGCAGCCCGTCTCCTCCGCGAGGGGGACCGCTCCGGGTGGGTGCGCAGGTCTTGAGCGGCTGAGTGCGCCCTTACCCCGTGCCCCGGCACCCCAGCCCCCTCTTGGCATTTGTCCCACAGAAACGAAGACCTACCTGCTCCCCCCGAACCCGGAGGTGAGCATTCTCAGCAGCTGCACATGTGACGGCAAGAGCCGGAAACAAGAAAAATGTCCTTAAATAGGCAAACGCTCAAACCAGCTGGCCCATCCACACTGCAGGGTGGGGGGGCTTGACACACGCAGCCGCGTGAGCGCACCTCGGGGTTGTGCGGAGGGAGGAAGCCGCTCCCCCCGCGGCCTTGCTCTCGGAATGCCACGGCTGGAGGGTGGGAGCTGGGGCGGGGCAGATGACTCCAGTCTGCACGAGGAAAGGCTTTGCGGTGGTGGAGCAGCTCTGTATGGGACGGTGCTGCCCACAACTGCACGTGCCGCAGGCGTCGCATAGCACACACCCCACCACGTCTGCCCCTGTGGAAGGGCCTGTTGCCCGTCCTGTGCCGTCCTTTGGAAGGGAGGGGGTTAGCACTACGGGGAACGACGCTGCGTCCGTGGGGCCTTCCATACGATCTCAGCAGCTTCCTGTGACCTGTCCTCACTGCAAAGCGAAAATCCCAAACCAGCCGTGTAGTGCCCAGCAGATAGACAGCTGAGATGGAGGGACGGACACCCAGACGCTGGTAGGTGAGGGCACGGGTGAGCTGTGCCGTCAGCCGGAGAGACTGGTGTGGTGAGCGGGGACTTAGCTGCTCGGTACCAGGAGCGCGTCGTGACTCAGCATGGGCAGCTCCAAAACCACTCGAGACGAAGACTGGCGGGACCACGAAGAGAAACACCTCGGAGGCAGACCCGAAAACAGGGCTCAGCACCCTGGCCCCGTGGGCCAGATCGGCCTGCAGCCAAGAACGGTTTTTACATCTTTAAAGTGTTGTTTCTAACAGAAGAACGTTCAACAGAGATAGTACGAGGCAGCAGAGCCTAGAGCGATCCCGTCTTGGCCCTTTACGGAGACCGTGTTGAGTCCTGCTGCAACCCATCTGGGCGCTGCAGAGCATGGAGCAAGCGGAGGGGCATCCTAAGGGCCAGCGTCGGGGCAGACCTCGTGGGCAGAGAGCTGCTCCCAGAGTTGCCGGACGGCGTGCGCACGCGGATGGCTGGCCTGCACCCTGCGGTGCTCGTGGTGTCCCAGCCGCACGCTCAGGCCGTCCCTCTGCCTTCGGACCACAGTACAAATGAGCTGGAAACCAGCAACAACAAAAACCAACTCTCCCAATTACTTGAAAGTTAAATAGTATATTTGTGACTCATGGGTGCAAATAGAAAGTCACAGTCGACGTTATGAGACAATTCAAATGACAGTGAAAATAGTAATATTGAAATTAACAGATGAAGCCAAAGGTCATTTTTAGAAGTAAATTTATAGCATTAAATGAATGTGTTTGAAAAGAAGAGACGTCGAGAGCCTGTGAGTGGATGTCTCTCAACCTGAAATGAGCAGATCAGATCCAAAGGGGGTTCGATAGCTGAGCAAGAATCCATAAAGGGGAGGAGAAAACACAAGTGGCCCCTATGAGGAATGAAAGGGGGCGTCCTTGTAGTCACGTGGGCACTAAAGGGGTCGTCAGTGGAGCCGCTACTCTTGGATTTGGCCCAGGTCCTGATCTCAGGGTGGTGGGATCGAGCCCCACGTCGCACCCTGCGCTCCGCGTGGAGTCCGCTTGGGATTCTATGCCCTCCCCACCCCCGTTCTCTCTCTTGCAAATCCATAAAAATCTTTAAAAAAAAAAAAAAAAGATATGAGAGGATATTAGGAACACACTATACCAATACATTTAGGATATTAGGTAAAATAAATATATTCCTTGAAAACTATAACATAACATGACTGAACTGAGAGGGTAGAGAATCTAAATGGTTCTGAATCTACTGAAGACGTCGCCTCTGAGGGAAGCCACAGACCCCGATAGCTCCCGGCGAGCACCCCCAGACCTGGGGAAGAGGCAGCGTCAGGGCTGTCGATCCAGCAGAGCCTGGTACCAAAGACTGAGGCCACGTGAAAGTTACAGGCCATCCTGTTGCATGAGAATAAATTCAGAACTTCCAGACGAAATATTAGCAGATCGAATGTGGCAATATGTAAACTTGGTACAAAGTCGATTCAGCCTCTGAAAACCAGTGTGATTACCCATAACAATAAGAAAAAGCGTATGTTTTTGTTAATGGATGCAGAAAAAGTACGTGGTTTAATTCACTACCTGCTCATGATGAAAACTCAGTAAACTCAGGCTGGAAGGCGCTTCCTTCACGTCGGAAAGATTAAGATCTCCAGCAGAGAGCGTAGGTAATGGCGAGGTCCTGAGAGCTTCGCCTCTAGAGGGAGTGAGTCGGGGTACCTCCGTCCAGCACCCCGGTGAGGCTGGGAGCTCTGGCCAGAAGGGCAGGCCGAGGAAGAAAGTAGAAGGTACAGGGTCTGGAAGAAATCAATGAACTTTATCATCTCTGACGGAGGGCATGACTGTGGACGGAAGGTCGTATCTACAGAGCAGGCCTTCGCACTGGTGACCAAACTCAGCGGGTGCTACACACGGTCAGTACGCACAACCCACACATATTCGATAAAACGGTAGCAAATAAAAGTAACCCCTGATATTTTATGTTTACACTAACGTCAAAGAAAAGGCATGAAATAGCGAAAAATAAGTCGTACAAAATCTCCACATTGACAGGCAGAAGATCTCTGAAAGGACCTAACTTGAGCAGACTCCCTGTGTAAAGGTGCCCGGAGTCCCCCAAGCCATGCGCGGGATCCCAGCATTGCCCGCGCAGCCCGCACGGCGGCCCCAGGGTCGGGCAGCGCTCGGGGCACGAGCAGCCTCACCCGGGGCGTCACCCGCAGGAGCCAGAGCCGGCGGCGTCCTGGGGAGCTCCCCGGCCTGGAGAGTGTGGGGGCCTGGGTGGTGCTTGCCTTCCGGGGGAGGCCGGCGGGGGCACTGGTTGCACGGTTGGCACGTGGGGCCCTGGCACCTCATCCATGACTTACTGTAAGGCAGGTCCGGGAGGACGAACGCCAACACGAGCAAGAGCTGACGCCATCGGGGACGATCCGCGCCCTCAGAGACGCCCGGGTGCGGGGAGGAAAGCCGCCCCTTCCGTGTCAGGGCCCCTGTCCCACTGGCTGGTCTGACTGAGCCGTCCCTGGGCCCGGGAGGCAGGGCGCCGGCCCACAGTGGGGCAGGGGAGGGGGCTGCTCGCAGTGTGCAAGGACGAGGACGTTCTGGAGCGTGCCTGCCCGGTGCCGTGTGCCCAGGGCATCTGACAAACAGTGTTTGATTGCAGTTCAGTTAAACTCCGCTGCCACTCACAGCTCCTGGCTCCTGGCGGGGGCAGCGTGGCCCTCGACGGCCCCACGGCGTGTGCCCTGAACACGGGACGGCAGCCTGTCCCTGTTGCTGCCCCTGCTGGAGGCGCCCGCCGAGCACAGGGCCCAGCACGTCCGCCGTGACCAGACCCCTCCGTGCTCGCTCTTTTTAGGACAGTTTAAAAAGTTGTAGTTTTACACTTTAGTTAAACCTTAGGTTAACTCTGGGGTAATCGCAGTTCATGGAAACTTTCTTCAGACGATGATCAGTTTCCCTTCGGTGACCTGTGAGGGGTAGGACGTCCGTGACTTTGGTCACGGTTTAGGTTGGCTGTGACCTGTACTGGACGCGCAGTGACGTCCGGGTAGCCACGGTGTATCTGAGCAGCCCGGGTCAGCCAGACGCGGATGCACAGCAGCTGACCTCATTGACCCAGGCCTGTGGCCACTTGCTGGGTACGAGTCTGTGCGTGCGGTTGCCGGCGAGGACCCCGGGAGCGCGAGCGGCCGCTGGCACTCACCACGGCACAGCGAGAGTGTGCGTTTGACAACAAATATTCTACATCCGTACGACCTTAATTCATAGAAAGTCATCCGTTCAGCAACCCTCCGAGGGATCAGTGCTTGTAATTGAACGGCTGAGCGTGGTTTTGTAGAACGCAGTGTGACCCACCACTGTCTCCGATGGCACCTTGGATCCTCTTCCTCTGCTGCGCTGTTAGGTTTTCAGAGGTGCGCACACCCGCAGCACGCGCCTTGCGGCTTGCCCTGGCCGTGCCGCGCTGACCTGCTGTGACTGTGGCTCGGGGCCCGTGTGTGTCCACAGGCCTGGCGGGTGTCCGGGTGTGCACGTGCTGCTCCCGTGACCCGCGGGGCTCCCAGGGGCTGCTGGGCACAGCGCCGAGGCGCAGGGTGTGCGTCCCCACGTGTGTGACTCCCCGTTCTCTGTCTGCGCCCCGCAGCTTGACTACATTGACTCCCGAGCGGTGCAGCTGGGCTCCCTGCTGGTGCGCGGCCTCACCACCCTGGTCCTGGTCAACAGCGCGTGCGGCTTCCCCTGGAGGACGAGTGACTTCATGCCCTGGAACGTATTCGACGGGAAGCTCTTTCATCAGAAGTACCTGCAGTCGGAGAAGGGGTACGCGGTGGAGGCTCTCGTGGAGCACAACGTGAGTGCACAGCGTTTTCCTGCTCGGGAACCAGGGGTTTGAGGTGCCCAGAGCCCGCGGCCACGCGTGGGGCTGGCTGTCGCAGCGCAGGGCGCACGTGTCCCCAGGCTTTGGAATTTAGCACAGTTAACGCTGACAGCTGGCGACGTGGCTGAGGTCACCACAGTTCCGAGGGAGGGCTGCAGTACCTGCAGGGAGGCAGAGGCACGGACGGGGAGGCCTAGCGTATCTCCTGGCGTCCCCCAAGTCCTGCCACCCGGCTCGAGTGCCCAGCTGCTGAGCGATGGCGAGGAGCACCGTCCAGTCCCCCCGGCCCTCTCCACCCTTCTCGAATTGAGGGGACTGCGGCCCCAGAGCTGCCTTGGCAGACGTCAGACCAACTCAGTAGGAGTCACGGCCGCTTTTACTTGACAATACTCCCTACAGGCTCCAGTCTGCAGGGGCCGTGGCTGCCGTCGTGACCCTGGGAGGTCTCCGGGGGCTTGTGCCCGGCTCTGGGAGCGTGTGGGGACAGCTGCAGGTGTGCGAGAGACCCTGCGGCCCGAGGGCACCCACCAGGTGGGGACAGAGCACAGGAGCGTCACGTCGGATGCAAACCTTCAGAGGCGTGCTGCAATCCCTGCTCCTCGGCCCAGCACATCCCGGGGTGTCCCGGGGATTCAGGAGCAGCTGGTGCCGTGTGCAGGTGGCCGCAGGGTCACGAGGGAGGGTGGTGCTCAGGTGGCGCTCATGCCCAGGCATGGAATAGTAAAGGGTCAGCGGTGCACACCCCACGCGGTGGTCCCATGTCTCAGTCACAGCCACATGCAAGGTGACCGCGGGCTCACAGGTGCGGCTTGAAAGGGGTGAGGCCGATGGGGCCACGTGTCAGCCGTGAGCTCGCACCGAGGCAGGCCGTCCCTCGCCCACAGCTGCTTCTCCCAAGGGGTCACGCCCAGGAAGGGCTGTGGTGGCCTGGGCGTTGCCAGGGAACCACGCCCTTTTGGGGCGAGCGCTGAACCCAGGGAAGGGCTGGGGCGGGGCGCGGAGGCCGTGCGCGGCCGGGGCTCCATGTCCCCACGGCCCGCGCTGCTCACGCGTCTGCTCTGCTTGCAGAGGTCCCGGCTCACCAGGTTCCACGCGCTCAAGTCGGTCGTGTGCAAGGCGTGCGCAAAGGAGAACAGGCGCATCGTGAGCCGGCAGCACTGGCGCTCGCACCAGCCAGGTGGGCACCACGGGGCGCAGGCGCGGGGGCGGGAGGTGCTCGGCCCGCAGGTGAGCGGCAGGTGGAGGCGCGGTCCCCGTCCCCGACCCCGACCCCGGGAGAGGCCGCGGAGGGCCGAGCGGGCCGGGCCCTGCACCGTGAACCACCGCGGCCACGGGGAGCTGCCCTGTCCCGGATGCACGCAGCCCCATGGAAGCCGGCGGAGGCCGCGGGGACCGGCCTCGGGCCACGGAGGCCACAGACGCCGCAGGCGCGGGCAGGAGGGGCGCTCCCGGTGTTTCCAGGCTTTCATCCTCGGGAAGGGGCCGCCGTGGGCCGGGGCTCCCATGGGCCAGGGCTGCCATGGGATGGGGCTCCCAGGTGACCGTCTCCCGTGGGGCGGGGCTCCCGTGGGCCGTGTACCCTGGTGGCCCAGGCCTGCCCCACCGCCGTGTGCGGGGGCCTAGTTAGTTGAGCTCGGAAGTGCTTCTGTTCTCATTTCACGCACGTTGCTCCTTAAGGTAGAGCAGCTAGCGTGGGGGCTGCAGGCGGCTGTGGTCACCTCCAGGGAAGTGTCCCCAACGGGTCACCTGAGCCCCCGCAGCAGGGACGGGGAGCTATGCTGCTGGCTCCCTCGACTGTGCCGCCGGCCGGTGTGGGCAGCAGCGTGTCTCACCCACCGGCGGCAGAGAAGCTGGCTGGGTCCGTCCTCATGCTGATGAGTCCAGTTCTTTCACGTCCCCCTCCCTTAGGGCCTGTGCCTGTCACCCGCAGCCCCTCCTCCCTGGGAGAGAGAGAGCCCTCCTGGTTCCTGCCCCCGGCCACCCGCGGGGGCTCGTTCTGAGGGCTGCCGGGTCGCGAGGTCACCACCAGGTGCTGGAAGGAGAGTGTGGGGTCAGAGAGGGGCTTCCTTCCGTTTCCCGGGAGTCACAGACCCCCCTTGTCCTGCCCACTTGTCAGCCCGTTCCCTTTGTCCTGCCAGCTGTGCGGGGTCAGGACTGGGGACCTTGCAGCTCAGATGTGCAGCGTTCTGGTCGCGGCCTGTGGTAGGAGGTGTCGGAGCTCGGGAACGCTGGGTGGTCGGGTGTTTGGACAGTGCGGGGAGGCCGAGCCCCGGGACCCACCACCTGCCCGGAGCCCCCTGCACCCCCTTCCCCCTGAACCACTGGGACCCCTACCTGACCCCCTGAGCCCCCTTGCACCCCCTGAGATCCTCCTATGCACCCAGAGCCCCCGGCACCCCCCTGAGCCCCTGGAACTCCCCACCTGCCCAGAGCCCCTGGGACCCCCTGCCTGCCCAGAGCCCCCTGCACCCCCTGCCCCCCTAAGCCACTGGGACCCCCACCTGCCCCCTGAACCCCTGCACCCCCTGCCACCTGAGCCACTGGGACCCCCACCTGAACCCCTGAACCCCCTGCACCCCCCGCCACCTGAGCCACTGGGACCCCCACCTGAACCCCCTGCACCCCCTGCCACCTGAGCCACTGGGACCCCCACCTGCCCCCCCTGAGCCCCCTGCAGCCCCTGGGACACCCCACCCACTGGAGCCCCTGGCACCCCCCTGAGCCCCTGAGCCCCTGGGACCCCCTGCCCGCCCGGAGCCTGAGCACTGCTGGTGATGAACCGATGACCGACCAAGGGCCCTGCTTTGGGGTGGCCTAGAGCACCCTAGTTCTGGCCCAGCGTCGGCCAGTCTCCTGGTCTGTCGCCTACACAGGGTCTCCTGGGGGATGGGGTCTTCTGGAGGACATGCTCAAATGCACACAGCCCCCGCCCCCATCCCAGCCGGGGCCCCTCAGTCCACATTTTTCAAGGGTTTCCCCTGTGCTTTAAGGACCAGAATTTTGAGAAGCGCAGACCTGGTGCCGCCTCGCTGCTCTGAGAGATCACGTGTCATCTGGGGTGAGGCCTATGGCCACCTCCTAACGTGCCGACGTGTCCCCACAGGCCGCTGGGGGAGGCAGGGATCTGGCTCCCACAGGACGAGCTCTGGCTGCAGCCGGGCAGACCCAGGACAGCACTGGAGGGACTCGGGACCAGGTAAGAGGCCACGGGGTGCTCCTGGGGGGCTGGCGACGGGCTGCTGCTGGGGCAGCGAGTCACCTTGACACGTAAGCAAACACTGAACATCCTGATACTCCCACGTGGTTGCTTTGTGAAGGAGACCAGCGATCTCCAAGCCCGGTGCTGGTGTCCCTCTGCTCCTGCCGCCTGGTTTATGCGTCAGGACTCTGTTCTTTATCATCTCAGAGCAGGGCTCTTGTGACCGTTGCGGGCACACGCGTCTTTCCAGTGAAGACAGAGCATTGTGACGTCTTCTACATTCTGGTTTATAAACAAGACCCTCCTGGGTGATTGAGGAAGTAAAACGCGTCCTTGGCTTGCTCCCTGGGTAGCACAGGTGTCTGGTTTCCGTGTGTGAAGCGGAGTTTCATACGCAGCAACTTACATTTTAAATACACAGGAACACCTCACTGGTATTTAGGTTCAGAGTTCCTTAGGGTGTTCAACGCGTAGCTGTGGGGACTTCGTATTACCTGAGGCGTACGGTTTTATCCTTGCAACAGACTTCACTGAAGGTGGCTTCTAGCGAGCTCCAAAGTGGACCCTCCCATCCTAGTCTGCGTCGTCTCCTGCCTGCTGTGCGGCGGGCCCTGCACCTCTGCCCTCATGAGGCCGCTCAGGGGAATCGGAGACTGTCTCCGGGGGTTGCCTCTTCTTCTGGCAGAAATTGGGGGTCCGCCATTAGCTCAGGGTAGACCAAAGCTCACACTGAGCACCCCTGAAACGCTCATCCCTGGGGACAGAGAAGTCGAGTAAGGGTCACAGCTGCTGTGCTTTGCCCTGGTGTGACGTGCAGAGCCCACCTCGCCCGTCCTGCCACCTGCTAACACATGGGGCTCTGAGATAGTCGGCCCAGTGAGGGCGGCAGCGCCCCACGCTCCCCCCATCTCCTCCGGGATGGCCATGCGGGACCCCACCCAGACCGCCGGGTGTGGCTGCCAGCGCAGCGTGAGTGCCATCGGGGATGCTGTCTCCGTGTCAGGCGTGTTTGAGGTTGCTTTTAATTTAGAAGGTAGTGCAGTCGATTGAGCTGACCTGCAGACAGGGGCCCCCAGGAACACGAGGCTCTCGTCAGGTTGCCTAGACTCCGACCGTGACGCCCCTGCCGTGGGCTCGCGTCCACATGGGGGGCGTTCGGCCTGCTTGGTGCTGACCCTCGTGGACAGCAGCCCGCTGAGCCCTGGGGGTACATCCGTGCAGCAGGTACAGCCCTGGCCTGGGGGCTCCGCGCTGTGGGGTCCTGCCTGTGGGGCCTGTGCACCTCTGCGTAGAGCTGTGTGGGAAGGGGCAGGAGCCTTCCTCCCGCACGGGGCCTGAGCATCCCCCCGACCACCCTGCTCCCACACACCCTGCAGTCTTCACAGAGGGATCCAGAGGGTCCTCCTGAAACAGGGCGTGTAGGCTGAGGCCTGAGGAGGGAGGCTCACAGGAAGGGAGTTGGGCAGGCGGCGGAGGGCAGGCGGCGGAGGGCAGGCGCTCCAGGGCCGCGCAGCACTGCTCAGAGCCCTGGGGTTGGCTCCAGGTCCTTCCTGGACAGACGTCCCTTGGTCACCAGACTGCCCCCCGGGGCCCGAGTCTGCCCCCCTTAGCGCTAGGCTCCTCTCTGCAATAGTGACAAGGTTTGAATTCAGGCACAAGACTGCGTGGGGCGTAAGTGCCTGGCGGGTTTGGAGCGGACTGGGGGCGCGGCCCTGTCTGTCCGTCCTGTCCCAGGCAGGCTCACGGAGCTGGCCCAGCCCCTCCTAGCGTGGGAGAGCGGGGCGAGCGGAGGTGTGCTGGGCATGTTTGGGCGGCTTGGGCTGCCGGGCGTCCCCAGAGCCACCTGTCCCTGCTCCGTGTTCCCCCCACGTGGCCTCCGTCCTGGCTTGTTTCCAGGAAGTCAGGGAAGATGCAACAGCACCAAGTCAGGGCGATGGGGCTGTAGGCAAAGGCTGGGCACAGGTGCAAAGCGACTGTGTGTCTGCGGCGACGTGAGCACGTTCACCCCTGGCCCGTGGCAGTGACGTGTGCCGTGCGACACGCAGCCCCCACGCGTGTACGCTTCCAGGCTGCCCTCTGATGAGCGGCGTCCCTGCAGACGCTCTTTGCGTGGTGCTCCCCGCCATGTCCTCAGCATCCAGCCTGGGCAGCAAGGCGTGAGGTTGCAGGAAGCCGGGTGAGTGGCCTTCCTGGGCCCCTGAAGTCGAGCCGCTCAGAGCAGTAGTTGTTGGAGGGTGTCTTCACGATTGTCCTCTTCCCTGGACGGAAGGAGGGAGGGAGGGAGGGAGGGAGCCTGCTGCCCCGGGTTCCCCTCTTAGGGCCTGAGCGGATCCCACGGCCTCCGGGGTGCCGTTGTGAACGCCACGCAGATGGGGCTTCCCCCTCCCGGCATCCCCCACGCACGTGACCATCCTGAACTTCAGGGAACATTTGGAAGGCTCAGGGATGTTTGTCCGACCGGGTGCTAGGCCCAGACGAGCACATTGTACCGCTTCTGTTCTGGTTCTGTAGAAACCAGGGAATCAGACGCAGCAGCCAGAGCCTGAGGCTGCCTCGCGGGGGCCGGGGTTTGCAGGGAATCCCTGCTCAGGGCTGGGACCACGGTGGTCACACGGAAGCCAGGGGATGGTGGTGCCGGGGGTGGGCGGGGGCTGAAACCATGCCCTGGGAGGCCTCAGGTCGAAGGTGAGACGGTCGAGTGAGGGCTGAGCCAGCAGCAGACTGGAGAACCTGGGGACGAGGATGCTTCAGGAGCACAGTCACTGGGGCTCCGGGGCACTGCGGCGGGCACAGCGGAACACACCGGCCTGCTGAGCCACTGTGTCGCCCACCTGAGCTGACATAACGTCCCCTCCTGTGCTCAGAAAACTAAAAAAAGAAGAGTCCGGGCATGAGGCGTGAGAGATCAGGTCTCTGGCAGGACAGTAGTTGAGCAAGGACAGCGTGTCTTAGCTCACGTGGAGAAACGTCCACAGGAATTGCACTGGTGGTACCAGGGTGTTTGGATTCCAGATGGTTCTGGGTAGATGCGTGTTCACACACATATAACGTCCTTTATTGGACGGGGCACTGGTTAAGGTCAGGTGGTCACTTCCTCGGTTTCACCACTGAGAGAATGACGGCGTCTCCAGTCAGCCACAGACTGTTTGCTGGGGGGTGTCTGCCTTTGACCTGCCCTTTGGTACTTTTTAGAGACACATAAGTCGTCTAGAGAGAACATTGTCAGGACTTCCTGGGCGCAGTTGACAGACAAGACTCTTTTCTTTCTTTCTTTCTTTCTTTCTTTCTTTCTTTCTTTCTTTCTTTCTTTCTTTCTTTCTTTCTTTCTTTTCTTTTCTTTCTTTTCTTTCTTTCTTTCTTTTCTTTCTTTCTTTTTCTTTCTTTCTTTCTTTCTTTCTTTCTTTCTTTCTTTCTTTTCTTTTCTTTCTTTTCTTTCTTTCTTTCTTTTTCTTTCTTTCTTCTTCTTTCTTTCTTTCTTTCTTTCTTTCTTTCTCTTTCTTTCTTTCTTTCTTTCTTTCTTTCTTTCTTTTTCTTAAGGTAAAAATTGTACTTAAGGTACAATTAAGTTGTAATATTTTTATTGTTTAAAACAGTGCTAAGCAGCATATGAGCTTTCAGCGAGTTGTAACTGTCTTGCTGGTGGAGGGTCTTGCCTCGACGCCGAAGGCTGTGATGACTGTGACAATTTCTTAAAATAAGGCAACAATGACGTTTGCTGCATCCATTGACTCCTCTTTCAGGGCGATTTCTCTGCACCATGTGATGCTATTTGGTAGCATTTTACCCACAGTAAAACTTCTTTTAAAACGAAGTCCACCCTCTCGCACCCTGCTGCTTCTGCTGCTTTATCAGCTGAGTTCGTGTGATATTCTGGATCCTGTTGGGCAGACCAGACGCTGAAGTAAAACTACAACTGCCTCAGAATGAGTGTGCTGAACCCCTGTGAGGGGAGGGGAGGGGGGAGCAGGGGCCCCGCTGGCTGGGAGAGCCCGAGGCCCCCACTCTGTGAAGCTTTTGCTTCCTGGCCTGGGAGTTGGGAGGGGACCCCTGGAGCAGAGGTGAGACCTCCTGGCCTCCCGGCAGGGGCCGGGGAGGGCGGGGACTTCAAAGCAGCTGAAGTGAGAGCACTTTAACCTCTTCCTTGCTGTTGGTGAGAAGTGATGTGTTAAATTCCACAGGCAGTAGCAAATCGCATTTGCTTGTGATTTCTTCAGATTTCCACTGTTGGTGTAACCCTGATGAGGCCGGGCTGTTGTAAAAGTGTCTCTGATCATCTGTGATAACACGGTGGGGCTGCAAACCCCATGGTGGCCTTGCTGTGACCGGCTCCTCCCAGCGCTGGCCAGAGCCCCTGCCCTCCTCCCACCTCCCGCCTCCCGCAGGGCATGGGAAGCGTTGTAGGAAAAGTGTTACCCTGGGAATGTGAAGTCACCACCGCCTTGTTTCCTGGCGGGCTGGCTCCCTTTGGCTCTTCCCAACACTCCTGATGGTGGAAGGTGACGTGTGGCCAGGGCCCCGGGCCGGGCGCTCTGCCCTGAGCTGTGGAAGAGCCACACGGGGTGGGGTGGGGGGCGCCCTCGGGAGCCGTCTGCACTGGCAGCAGACACTGGGCACCCGGCGGGGTTGCACTGGCGTCAGAGCAGCAGTTTGGACGCTGCTTCCTCGTACCGGAAGAGCCACCTCGTAATTAATTGCTTCCTACTCTAATGGAAATAATTGTGCAACAGGCTTCTGTGACAGTGGCCACAGCAGAAAAGAAAATACAGTGCTGCCCCCCAAATACAACTCAGCATGTCGTTTTACACGACTGAGAAAGTGCGGTGTTTTCTGTTCGAGTGTTACAGAAACATGATTGACTTAGTTTTGGTTTTCATATGTGTTTGGTGCAGGAAGTAGACAGTATGAGCCTGACCACTGGAGAAGATACTCCTCCTCCTCTGGGTAAGTGCACACCTCTGTCCTCAGAATAAATCGGCTTTATCGAACATGGAAGTAGAGCATCTGCCTTTATAACATAAATCTTTCATATCAGTTGCTAAACTTTAAAAGAATTCAGATGTTGACTCCTGGCATGGGGCCCGGCTCACTTGGTGTGCAGGCGAGTTTGCCTCCTTCAGAGCAAGCGTGGAGAGCAGGAGGTGCGCAGTCCAGCCTGACCGCCCCGTACGCCCCTCTTAGGAGCGAGGCACCCAGAGCAGCATTGCAGCCTCGTCCCTGTGAGGTCCAGACCTCGCCTCGTGAAAAAGAAGAACATCCTTTCTGGTGACTTCTCCCTCATACCATATAGAATGCTCTGTTGACTTATTTTCAGAGGTTGTCCTTGATTCTGTGCCCCGAACGCTTGTAAGCATCTTCCCCCTAATCTCTTCATCTGTGTTTATGAGGGACAGTTGATTTTTCTTCAGTGAGTTGGAATCTTACTACATCCTGCTTTTGAAAAAACTTAACACTGGATTGCAAAGATTGTAAGGATTGCAGACGTGGTGCCCCGTGGCTGTATGATAGTCCAAGAATTGTTTCTAGTTACAAACACAGAAAAAGAGGTAACAGCCTTCTTGTGGCCTTCCTGGCGGGAGAGCCAGCTCTGCGTGGGGGGCCTGGCCCTGCCTGGGAGTCCTCGAGGCGTGCGTGTGGCCCACGGGCTGTTCCTGCCCGACCTTCCTTTCCGTTTTACTTTTGCCGAGCTCCCGCTCCGAGCTCCTGACAGCAGAGCGTGAGAGGCAGGCCTGGGTCCCAGCCCACAGACAGCCTCAGGCCGGCCTGCAGGGGCGTGCGGGGCAGAGGCCGTAGCTCAGTGGCAGGAAGCTCAGTTTATGATGCCACTAACGGTGAGCACTGAACGGCTCTTGTCTTTAAAAAATGTTCCGGATACATCCAAGCTCTTGGAAGAATTCTTAGACAATTGAAATTTCAAGAATTGTAATTGTACTGAGCTCAACTTCTGGGGTATTGACTATGGAAAGAAATCTATATTTAGAGGGTAGAAGGCAGACCCTGCGTTAGCGGCCTGTTCGCACCACACGCCCTGGCTCTGGAGGCTCCGCACACGCTCAGAGAGGGCTCACACGTGTGCCTGGAAGACACGCCCATTGTTGCTGTCTGTAAAAACCAAACGAGCCCTGAGCGTATTCGCAGTCCAGTCCGTATACTGCGTTTGATGAATTACCCTGACAGCTCAAGTGTGCGGAGCTCCTGGCTTTGTCTGACCTTAGAATCCCATCTAGTATTTGCCAAAACAGGGATACGGTCTCCAGCTGCTCTACTTGCAGGTCTTAATTTGAAACATCCTCACCACTTCCTACAAGTCCTTCTGAAGGACATTTGCATATCTCGTTCCTTCCCCCTGTGAGTCTTGTAGGACCTCAACCTGATTTCCCATCGTTAGAAATAGATTTGTCTCCTTCCACTTACGGAGTTTCCTGTCTGAATATTAACATTCTCTTCCTTTCGTTTCTGGTCATTTGAGACCACGGTTGCTTCTAGAAATTTCATTTCTTTACTGCTTATTTTTATAACTTTGAAATAAATTTCTCATCCCTTAGACTAAAAGAGCAGACCCCCATGAAAATTGTTTTCCCCCTTTATAATATCTGAACTCTAACTTGTCAGTAAAGTGTTTGTGGTCATTAGCAAGCTTCAGCACATCATTGGGTTTGTACGGTCTCTCTCATGTTTGGAAAGCCAGTGCAGGAAGTTCCTGTGATCTTGTTGTCATGTAAGTTAGTTACCCTGCAGCCTAGTCTGCTGATAAAATGTCCATGAATTAATTTAAAAATGAAAATAAAACTATATTTATCACTCATAATTAAATATAATTTCACATTTCTTTATTTGGAGGACACTTCACGATCTAATATAGTGGGATCTTTGGGAAGAAAAAGGATGTTGAATTTTGTCAAATGCCATTTCTGCATCGATTGATATGGTCATGTGATTTTTTTTTTTTTTATCCTTCATTCTGTTAACATGTGTATCATGTTGATTGACTTGCATATGCTGAACCATCCTTGCTTCCGAGGGATAATACCACTGATTGTGCTGTATGATCCTTTTAATGTTCTATTGAATTTGGTTTGGTAGTATTTTGTAGTTTTTGCATCATTGTTCATCAGGGTGTTTGGCCTGTAGTTTTCTTATAGTGTCCTTGACTGGTTTTGATGTCAGCGTGTGCTGGCCTCATAAAATGAGTTTGGAAGTGTTCCTTCTAGTTCGTTTTTTTGGAAGAGTTTGAGGATTGGCATTAATTCTTTTTTAAATGTTTGGTAGAATTCTCTAGTGAAACCATCTGGTCCTGGATTTTCATTTGTTGGAAGGTTTTTCATTACTGATTCAATCTCCTTTCTCATTGATCTGTTCAGATTATCTGTCTCATATTTATTCAGTCTTGGTAGGTTGTACTTCTCTGGGAATTTGTCCATTTCTCTTAGGTTGTCCAGTTGTTGGCATGTAAGTGTCTATAGTAGTCACTTCTTTAGTATCAGTTTTAATTTCTTCTGCTTTGTTTTATTTGAGCCATCTGTCTTTTTCTCTTGGGCAGTCTCTAAAGGTTTGTCAATTTTGTATATGTTTTCAAAAACCAGTTTAGTTTCATTTATCTTTTTTATTGTCATTCTTGTCTCATTTTTTATTTTTCTTTTAAGCTTTGTTATTTCCTTCTTTCTGCTATCTTTGGGCTTAGTATGTTCTTTTTCTAGTTCTTTGAGGTGTAAAGTTAGGTTGTTTATTTGAGATGTTTCTTTTTTCTAACAGGCATTTACTGTTATAAACATCTCTCTTAGAACTGCTTTGGTTGCAACATATTATTTTTGCATCCATTAGTTTTTGTAGGTTGTATTCTGTTTTTGTCTGTATCAAGATACCTTCTGATATCTTCCTTGGCCTCTTGGTTGTTCACAAATGTGTTGTTCAATTTCTGTAGATTTGTGAATTTTCCACTTGTCTCCCTCTTATTGGTTTCTAGTTTCACACCATTGTGATCAGAAACTATACCTGACATGATTCCAATCTTGTTAAATTGGAGGGGGGATGGTCAGAGGGAAAAAGAGAGTGAATCTTAAGCAGGTTCCACACCCAATGCAGAGCCCAATGTGGGGCTCCATGTCAACCCTGAGATCATGACCTGGGTCAAAATCAAGAGTTGGACACTTAACCAACTGAACCACCCAGGGTTCACTCTAACTCTCAATCTTGTTAAATTTTTAAGACTTGTTTTTATAGCCTAATATATTATCTATCCTGAGGAATATTCTTGTATGCTTGAGAAGAGTGTATATTTTTCTCTTATTACAGATGTGTGTCAGGTCCATCTGGTCTAAAGTGCAATTCAAGTTCAGTCTGTCTTTATTAATTTGCTGTTTGGATGATACACCCATTGTTGAAAGTAGGGTATTAGATTCCTCTGCTATTGTCATACTGCTGTCTACTTCTCCCTTCAGTTGTATTGTTTTCTTTATAGGTTTACAAACTTTTTCATCCTTTCATGTAAAAGCTCTCAACAAAGTAAGTGTAAAGAGAGTGTATCTCAACAAAGGCTGCATATGACCAACCCATAACTAGCCTCATATACAGTGGTGAAATGTTGAAAGCTCTTTCTCTAGGATCAGGGACAAGAGCAAGATGTCCATTCTCAGGACACCTGGATGGGTCAGTGGTTGAGTGTCTGCCTTTGGCCCAGGGCGTGACCCCGGGGTCCTGGGAACGAGTCCCACATGGGGCTCCCCGCAGGGAGCCTGCTTCTCCCTCTGCCTGTGTCTCTGCACCTCTCTCTCTGTGTCTCTCATGAATAAATAAACAAATCTTAAAAGCAACGCCAAAAAAAAGATGTCCACTCTCACTGCTTCTGTGCAGCCTAGTACTGGAAATTCTATCCAGAACAATTAGGCAAGAAAAAGAAATAAAAGACATCCAAATTAAAAAGGAGGCAGTTAGATCTGTTTGATGATGTCATCTATATAGAAAATCCTAGACTCCATCAAAGAATTGTTGAGACTATTAAATTAATTCAGTAAAGTTGTAAGATACAAGATTGATATGAAAAAATCTGTTGCATTTCTATACACTAACAACAGACTATCCAAAAGAGAAATTAAGGAAAGAATTATAGTAGCCTTAAAACAAAATTTTTAGAAATAAATTTAACCAAAGAGGTGAAAGAGCCATCTAATGAAAACTACGAAACTGATGAAAGAAACTGAAGATACAAATGAATGGAAAGATATTTTGTGTTCATAGATTGGAAGAATTAATATTGTTAAAATGTCCATATTACCCAAAGCAGTCCACAGACTCAGTACAATCCCTATTAAAATGTTAATGGCATTTTTCACAGAAATGAAACAATCCTAAAATTTGTATAGAACCACAGAATATCCCACCAAAAAGCCAAAACAATCTTAAGAACAACAAAGCTAAAGCCGTCACATTTCTTGATTTCAAACTGTATTATAAAGCTCAAGTAATCACAATAATGTGACATTTGCCTCAAAATAGACTCATAGGTCAATGGAACAGAATAGAGAGCCCAGAAATAAAATCTCATATGTATGGTCAACTAATCTTCGACAGGAATTCCAAGAATACACAATGGAGAAAGGAACAGTCTCTTCAATAAATGATGTTGGGAAACTGAACATCCACATGCATAAGAATGAAATTGGACCCTTACCTTACACGAAAATGGATTAAAAACATAAACATAAGACCTAAGATTGTAAAACTCCTGGAAGAAAATATAGGGAATAACCTCCTTGACATCGGTCTTGTAAATAATTTTTTGGATGACATCAAAAGCATAGGCAAGAAAAACAAATATATAAGTGGGACTACATCAAACTTAAAAAGCTTCTGCATAGGAAGAGAAACACTGAACAAAATGAAAAGGCAATCTATAGAACGGGAGAAAATATTTGTAAACCATATATCTGATAAGAGGTTAATATCTAAAATATATAAGGAGCTATTATAACTCAACTATTATAACTACTACTCAATAGTAAAAAAAAAAAAAAAAAAAAAAAAAACCCAATTGAAAAAGAGGCAAAGGAACTGAATACACATTTCTCCAAAGAAGGCATACAGATAGCCAACAGGTACATGAAAAGATGCTCAACATTACTCATCATCAGGGAAATGCAAATCAAAACCACAGTGAGATATTACTTCATACCTGTTAGAATGGCCATCATCAAAGAGACAAGAGACAAGGAGCATTGGTAAAGATGTGGAGAACAAGGAACCCTCGTGTACCATGGATGGAAAGTAAATGGTTAGAGCCACTGTCGAAAACAGTATGGCGGTTCCTCAAAAATTAAAAATGAAATATCGTATGGTCCAGCAGGCCTACTTCTGATATATGTATCCAAAGGAAAGGAAATCGGTATCTCAAAGAAATGCTGCTGTTCACTGCAGCATTATTCACAGTAGCCAATGTAGAAACAACCTAAGTGTCATGAACAGATGAACAGATAAATTGTGGTACATATACACAGATTGTAGCCATAAAAAAGAAGGAAATCCTGCCATTTGTGACTATGTGGATGGTCTTAGAGGACGCTATGCTAAGTGAAACAAGCCAGACACAGACAAATATTGAATGATACCACTTGTATGTGAAATCTAAAGCAGTTGAACTTAAAGAAATATATAAATATATTCAGGTTTTTGTTTGTCAATCATACCTCAATAAAGCTGGTCAAAGAACAACAATAACAACAACAAAAGCGAGCCTAGAATTGAGATGTGTATGAAACAGATATGTAAGCATCAGACTGAGTAACAGTGGTTATCTTTGAGGTGGGGAAGAAATTTAAAAAGACTGGTCATTTCCTGCATTTCTGTTTTGTTAGAAAATATGTTTTTATAATCAAGGGAAAAAGTAATTTGAGAGGGGTCCAGTGTGGTAATTGGATACCCAAGAGCTAATTCTTTTGACCAGAAGTCCTGATGGGCTCCATAGACAACGTATAAGATTGGAACTGCCTGCTTGTGCAGACTGAGAGCTGTGGAGTTGCTGGGTGTTGTCACATCGCCTTCTAACCTGGAGTCGCCATCTCCTCTACTCCTCTCACTGGTTAGCTCTCACTACGCACAAGAGAGCCGGCCAATCCACTTCCTCGGTGTATGCAGGTTTTTGGTCCTTTTAATTTTTGCCATCTGTGGTCAGAAAAAACACAATACAAATTTAGTATGCATTTCTGAGTATCCGTGAAGCTTATTTTTTTTCATATACTTCTTGGTCATTTGTAATTCTCTTTGTTAATAACTACTTATTTATATCCTTGGCCAAATTTTTCTTTGATGATTTTTTATATTGATTTGGCCTTTTTTCATTTTGTGGGTATTAAATCTTTGATGTTCATGTACATGGCAGGTATTTTTACCATTTCCTTCTTCCTGGCTTCCTCATTTTGGAAATCATTATTCACATAGAACTAGGCATCGGGACCCCTGGGTGACTCAGCGGTTGAGCATCTGCCTTCAGCTCAGGGTGTGATCCTGGAGTCCTGGGATCAAGTCCCACGTCGGGCTCCCTGCATGGAGCCTGCTTCTCCCTCTGCCTGTGTCTCTGCCTCTCTCTCTCTCTCTCTCTCTCATAAATAAAATATTAAAAAAAAAAAAAGAAAGAAAGAAACCTAGGCATCATCCTTGATTTCTCCATTTCCCCAAGTCCTGACAAAAGTCTGTTGGGAACAACGATGTATGGAGCCACAAAAAAAAACACACAAAAATATCTGGAATTCACACTCTTCCTAATATGGCCACTGCTGCCATCATAGTCTCCCTCTCACTGTGACTTCTGAAGCTGCATATGTATGGACAGTGAAGCCCCCTCTGCCTTCAACAGCTCTTGTCTGGCTGTTTACCTTTCTCTGGCAGACCTGGCAGTCCCTTAACGTAGCTGTTACTCCTATACGTTCGCGTTCCTCATTCGTGCTTCCAGTTTGTTCTAGTAGTAAGCAGCACGACCTGGTGAACCATCACAAGCCTTGGTGGAATGAAACATCCATCTTGTATGCTCACAGCTTGGCTCTGCTCCACTGTGCCTGGGCCCCAGCTGGGAAACACAAAGTCCTACAAAGTTCTATTCATTCACATCTTTGGCTTATGCTATACCTCTTAGCCTGGGGCCTCAGTTTCTCTCCACATGAGCCTCTCCATTGGTCCCCAGGGACTAGTTTGGGCTTCTTTCCAGTGTGGTAATTGGATACCCAAGAGCTAAAGACCCAGGCAGAAGCCATGTCACCATTTGTAACCGAGCTTCATGAGTCATTCATGAGCTCTGCTGCTCTATTCTGTTCATCAAGGCAGCCAAAAAGGCCTGTCCAAATTCAGGTGAACATGAAGGAGGGGGCCTCCACAAGAGCATAGGAGACTAAATGTATTGCTCTGGCCATTTTGGGAAAATACTAAAACCACAAACTTTAAATCTCCTGTCATCTGACGCTACCACCACCTACCCTGCCATTGTCCTTCAGATTCTTCAAGATTTTGGCTCCTGGCTCCCTAGCACTCTTCCCACCATGAATCTTATAATTTTGGTGATTTTAATCGGTTGTAGATAGTCCTTCCCTGATACCAAATCCTTGACCTGCTGTCCCAGCAATGTGGTCTTCCACCTTGACCTTATCATTCCCAGTGGCTCAACTGCTCCACAACTTCAGTTTCAAACACTCCAACCACACAGCTCAGTACAGGTCCAGGTGATCCTTTGATCTGATCAGGAACTCCCAGTCCATTGGTCCAACGTCGTTCATTGAACCCCATACCCCTTCTTGTCCTCCCTTAACTATCTTCCATGGTCACTATCAAAGTGACTTCATTTATATACTCTTGACTACTCTGCCTTTCTCATTTTATTATGTTTATGAGGTAAAACCACAAGCCCAAGTTAAACTCAATCCTATGCATTTGGGATATGGCTAGAGAAAGACCCACAGTCAAGCTTACTAGTTTCAACTTAAATTCATGCTCCCTGACCTCGGTGAGTGCTTGGTCATCTTCCATTGTTTCCTGCTGTCCAGGTGCTGCATACCCCCACCATCACTAGCCTTCCAGCACTTCCTCTTCATCATACTCACAGCTGACAGCTTTGCTTTCTGTACATTCCTGTAGCCACATTTGTTCTCCCCCCCCAAGCATCTATGCACCATCTAGATTCATAACCAAATACCAGGAGAAGTGGACAAATCCATAATAACAGAGGTAGTATCTATTTTCTCACCTACTCATATGGACAGACAGGCCATGCTCTCAGCCTGAGACAAGGCGCAGCTGTACTCAGCCCCCCATCACTGCTTCAAGATACAGGCCCCCCTTACTGTTGAGCATCAGCTACATTCTCCCACCTCACAGAACCCTCTCCAGAAATCACATTATTCCTTTGTTTTCCTTTGTAGAAAAATAATTTTGAGTCCAGAAACCTATAGTCAGCCAAATTAGCATTCTAGCATAAGAGGAAAAATTAACACATTTTCACGAATCCGAAAAGTCTGACTCACAGATCCTTTACAAAAGAAAATAGGTATACTCTAGCAAAAGGAACACTTCATCAAACATGAATTCGTGGGCTATAAGAAACAGTATTGAACAAAGAAATTAATAAAATGTGGTTATTGCTAAACAGTTATTAACTGTAAGAAAGCAAATATGCAAACACAATTGACTAAAATCCCAGATCATCACAAGGAAAGTGAGGACTGGTTCTGGGGAATAAGTTAAAAAGAAAAGAAAAGGCAAACTTTGCCTAAAATAAGATAAAAAGAAAAAGTAAACTTAAAAGTTTTGTATCTTGTTATAAAGAGGGGATAGAATTGAAATAAATCTTGATGTTTTTAGAATAATAAGTTTATATGTGTGTAAAATATAGGGATATATGCTGGATGAAGGTAGATTTGATGATGGATGGGTGGGTGGATGGTTGGATGAATAAATGATAGATATGTAAACGTCTGTCATACTCTTTGTGCACCGATGTCATTAGGCAAAATGCAAGGAGAAATAGACCCAGGGATAGGGACTGTTCAGAAATGAGCAGATCAAATAGACCAGAAATAGTGACATATACTTGAACAAGTCCACTAACAAGTTTATTCTGATAGAAATATACAGAGCAGTATATGTAATTTTGTTTACCTTATTTTCCACAAATGGACAGTTCAAAAATCTAACCATGTATTTGGCTCCAAAGTAAATCCCAACCAATTTAGTGAAAAGTAGAAATCACAATGCTATATTTTCAATACACAAGAAAATAACCAGAAATCAACAACAGAAAAAATAAAAAGCAAAAATATTTCACTTGGAATTTAATCCACTATTCTAAATATTTATTAAGGTAATCAAAATCACTTCTAGAAAGCATAATAACAGTACTACATTAAAAAATTAGTGAGAGGGCAGCCATCAGTGTAGATAGGGCATAGTAAGCACTAGAAATCCATCTCTCCACCTGCACAACAATTGTACTGCCAGAAGCTGTCTAAAGGAGCCTTTTTGGAACAGTCTGGAGCCTGAAGGCTTGCAGTTCCCTGGGGATAGTGTGGCTGGTAAATTGTGGTTAATTTCCATCATTTTTGGCTGCCCATCCTCCAGCCCCATGGCAGACAGCCATGCACACATTCCGAGGGTACCTTGCTGGAGCCAGGGTGAACAATGAGGACCTTGTCTAAATACCAGGCTTCTGTGTAGTGGTTGCTGTTTTTGATTGCTGAGATGCAAGCAGAGAGTCTGGCCACCATTGTTCCAACCTCCACTGGTTGACATATCTTTCATAGCATTGAATGGGGCAGCACATGTGAATGGGCATCCTTCCCCCAACTTCTTGCTTTTTTGGGAGCCAGACACTTAAGAATCAGGACATTCAAAAACAACTGCACATGCAGGGGACTTTAAAAAACCACCATGCTTGGCCAGGGAATGGTGGAGGCTCAGAAAAGATGTGAGAAGACCTGAGGCTTTCCCCTCAGGCTGATCTCCAGCAGAGACAACAATAAACCGCAAACACTAGGAGATGGGGAGAATCTGATTTCCAGAGGTAGAACAGTATGATTCAATTTTTATAATGTCCAGTTTGCAGCAACAACAAAAATCATAAGGCATACAAAGAAATATGTAAGCATGGCCCATTCAGAGGGACAAAGTAAGAGGACAGAAACTGTCCCTGAGGAAGCCCAGATGTCATATTTAATAGATAAGACTTAAAGATGCTCAAAGATCTAAAGACATAAACAGAAGAAAACAAGGAACAAACTGAGAAAATCAAGAGATACAAAGATTATAAAAATTGAAAAGGTTTCTGGAGCTGAAAGGTATAATGACTGAAATGAAATATTTTCTAGAGGGGTTCAAAAGCAGCTTTGAGTGGGCAGAGAAAGAATCGTGAACTAGAAGATGGGGCAATTGAAGTTATTAAGCCTGAGAAACAAAAAGAATGGTGAACCGAGAAAAGTGAACAGAGTTTTAGGGACTTGCATAGTACCAGCAAGCAAACCAACATATGCATTGTGAGTCTCAGAATGAGAAGATAAAGGTAAAAAGAATATCTGAGGAAATGATGGCTGAATACTTGCTGAATTTGATGAGAGACATGAACCTACAAATCCAGGAAGCTCAACAAACTAAATAGAAAAAATTCAACCCACACCAAAATACATCATAATCAAACTATCAAGGGCCAGAGATAAAGACAGAATCTTGAAAGCAGCAAGAGAGAAGTTACTCGAGATACAACAGATCTTCAATAAACTTATTATCCAAAACCTCATTGGCCAGAAGGCAGTGGGTTGATACAAAGTGCTGAAAGAAAAAAAACTTCCTACTGAAAGTTCAATATCTGGCCAAACTGTCCTTCAAAAATGAGGGAGACAGTTTGTGGATCACTCAGAGTTGGTGCTACAGCCCTGTACCTTACCTCCTGTGACTGCCCTGGGGAATGCCCAACTCAGCCCCATGATGCTGGTGGACCTCAGCAAGTGGTCGGGCCTTTGAGCCTGCAGGAAATGAACGAGCAGTCACAGCATCTGCTGCAGAGCAAATACACTGGGGCAGAGGTCAATGAACTGGGCAAAGTGCTGCTGCCCACCCAGGTTAAGAACCAGCCCACCAGTGTTGCATGGGATGGCCTTGATCCAGGTCACGGCAGATCTGGATGCTCCCAGCAGGCAGGACCCCAAATACAGGGAATGGCCTCATTTCCTGGTGGTCAACATGAAGGTCAACGATAGCAGCAGCAGCACAGTTCTCTCCAGTTATGTTGGCCCTGGGCCTCCCAAGGTTGCTTTATGAGCAGAATGGGTCACTGAAGCATGAGAGTGCATTCTCAGCAACTGACCTGGAGACCACCATGGCAAATTCAAAATGGCTTCTTTCTGCAAAAAGTACAAGCTCAGGTCCCTGGTGACTGGCATGTGTTATCAGGCTGAATGGGACGACTGTGTGCCCAAACTCTGAGCAGCTATCTGGGCAGAAGGTGAATGCCAGGAGACAGAGGCTGTCCCAGAAATCTCAAGCAGTGTCCTCAACTGATACCCATTCTCACAGGCGAGGCCTGAGCATTAATGAGATAATGAGATAAGACTTTTCCTTATGCCTGTTCTTTACAACCCTAGATGGTCACACCCCAGTTTATGTTTTGATAAAATTTGAACTCCATTTGGGGGTATATTTTGGTACTAGGATGTGGTCATCAAATTGTTAACATAAGAATAGCGACCAAGAATTTAAAGAAAAAATTCAGGTAAAAAGACTAGATCTGCAGTAATGGAGCAGGACATCAAAGGATCTTTAAGGGCCATTAAAAAAAAAAAAAAAGATTAATTGCCTCTGCCCTTGTGAGCTTGAGACCAGAATTGTGCATGTGACAGCACTTGTGCATCGTGTTTTCATGGCTATGTCTCTTCCCGAGACCACTGTAGAGAGCTGGTACCTCTCAGACTGGTTACAGGCAGGTGGGGGGCGGGGTCTCGTCAGTACTGGTAAAAGCAATAGGGAGTCACTTTGTGGGTAAGGTGTGGCCTTCTAGATGAGCTGCAGGGCTGGGTGAGAAGGGGTCAGAAATCCTGAAGTCTGTGCCTCTTAACCTGGTCACTCTTCATCTGTGTAAGAAAAGCCAATCTGAAATGGAATGTTGTGTTAGTTTTGCTGTTTGCTTATAGTTGAATAAAAATAAAAACTTGTGGATGAAAAAAATGAAGGGGAAATAAGGACATTCTCTGATAAACATAAAGTAAAGGAAGTCATTACCATAAGACCTGCCATGCAAAAGGTACTAAAGGGTAACCTTCAGGATAAAATGAAAGGACACACAAGATAAATGCATGTGTACTTACAAAGCCAATATTGCAATTTTGGTCTATTATTACACCTTTTATTTTCTACATGATTTGAAAGACAAACACATAAAAATTCAATTTTTATTATATGTTATTGGGCATACAGTGTATAAAAAATGCAAATTGTGACTTCAGTAACAGGTCAGCATGGAGCTGAAGACTTAAGAGCAGAGTTTTGGGACTTTTTAAATTTTTTTATTTAAATTCAATTTAATTAACATAGAATGTATTATTAGTTTCAGAGGTAAAATTCAGTGATTCAACAGTTACATATAACACCCAGTGCTCATTACATCAAGTGCCCACCTTAATGCCCATCACCCAGTTAACCCATCCACCATCCCCTCTCCGCTCCAGGGACCTTCAGTTTGTCAATGGACATGTGGGCTTCTCCACAGTTTGGCTATTATGGACACTGCTGCTATGAACATTGGGGTGCAAGTGCCCCTTCAAATCGCTATGTTTATATCCTTTGGATAAACATCTAGTAGTGTAGTGCTGGGTCATAAGGTAGCTTTATTTTAAATTTTTTGAGAAACCTCAGAGCAGAGTTTGTGTATGCTATTGAATTTTAAATTTATTAAACTCTCTAGTCAAAAGAGTTTGGCAGAAGAGATTTTTTAAAAATCTGACATAGGTTCTCTATGAGAGATTCACTTTAGATTCACAGACATAAGTAGATTGCACATGTAAAGAGATAAGCAATATACCCAATAAAGAGTTCAGAGTAATGGCTTAAAGATGCTCACTGGACTGTACAAAACAGTGGATGAACTCAGTGAGAACTTCAACAAGAGATAGAAAAAAAAAAAACAGTTGAAGAATACAGTAACTGAAATGAAAAACATACTAGTGGGAATCGGCTGCAGATTGGAAGATGCAGAACAGATCAGCAATCTGGAAGATAAGGGAAATGGAAAGCACCCAAGTTGAACAGAAAGAAAATTTTTAAATGAGGATAGCTTAAAAGATCTTTTGGAACAACATCAAACAAATATTTTCATTATAGGAGTCTAGAAGGAAAGACAGTAAGAAAGGGTCAGAGAACAATAGCCAAACTATTGGAAGGAGCCTCAGTGTCCATCGAAAGACGAATGGATAAAGAAGCTGTGGTCTATGTGTACAATATTAGTCATTAGAAATGACAAATACCCACCATTTGCTTCGACGTGGATGGAACTGGAGGGTATTATGCTGAGTGAAATAAGTCAATCGGAGAAGGACAAACATTTTATGGTCTCTTTCATTTGGGGAATATAAAAAATAGTGAAAGGGAATAAAAGGGAAAGGAGAAAAAAATGAGTGGGAAATATCAGAAAGGGAGATGGAACATGAGAGACTCCTAACTCTGGGAAACGAACTAGGGGTGATAGGGAGGGAGGTGGGCAGGGGGTGGGAGTGACTGGGTGATGGGCACTGAGGGGGGCACTTGATGGGATGAGCACTGGGTGTTATGCTATATGTGGGCAAATTGAACACCAATAAAAAATAAATTTATTTTTTAAAACAAGGGTCAGAGAAGTTAAAGAAATAATTGAAAACTGCCCTAACCTGGGGAAGGAAGCAGACATCAAGGTTCAGGAATCACAGAGTTCCAAATAGAATGTATCCAAAGAGGCCCACTACAACACACAATAAATAATATGGTAAAGGTTAAAAATAAGGGGAGTTTTAAAAGCAGCAATGGAAGAAACTAGTTACATACTAGGGAAACCCCATAAGACTGTTGGCTGATTTTAAGTAGAAACTTTGCAAACCAGAAGGGAGTGGCATGCTATAGTCAAAGTGTTAAAAGTTAAAAAAAAAAAAAAAAAAAAAAAAACTGCAACCAAAAATACTTTATCCAACAAGACTGTCATTCAGAATAGAAGAAGAGAGAGAGTTTCCCAGACAAACAAGTTAAAGGAGTCCATCACTACTAAACTGGCCTTACAGGAAATGTTAAAGGGACTTCTTTAAGTGGAAAAGAAACAGTTCTGATTAGAAGTGAGAAAATTATGAAAGGAAAGGGGACTCACAAAGAGATATAAAATATGACAACATACACATAAAGCCTGGAGGAGGAGTAAAAATAAAGTTCTTTTAGAATGTATTTGGATATAAGTAACCAATGTAATATAAACTCCTATATACTGAGGATGGTATATGTGAACCTTGTGGTAACTACAAACCAAAAATTTATAATAGATATACAAAAAGTGAAGATAAAAACAAGACTAACAGTAAAGAAAGTCATCAGTCACAAGTAGAGCAAGAGAAGAACCAGGAAAACACTGCAAAAACAACCTGAAAACAACAAAATGGCAATGAGTACATAATGTATAAATAAGTTTTTAATGTAAATGGTCTAAATTCTCCTATTAAAAGACACAAAGTGATGGAATGGATAAAAACAAGACCCATCTATATGCTGCCTACAAGGACTCCCTTCCATCTAAAGACACATGCAGACTGAAAGTGAAGAGACGGATAAAGATATTCCATGAGAATGAAAGTGAAAAAAAAAATTGAGGTAGCAGTACTTGGGAAAAATTAACTTTAAAACAAGGACTGTAACAAACAAAGGAAGGGCATTACATAACGATAAAGGGATCAATTCAACAAGAGGGTATAACAATTGTAAATAGTTATATGGTGAACATTAGAGCACCTAAATACATAAACCACATACTAACACGTGAGAGGAGAAGTGGACAGTACTACAATAATGGTAGGGGGCTTTAACACCCCACTCACATCATGGATAGATCATCCAGGCAGAAAATCAATAAGGAAACCTTTCTTTGAATGGCACATTAGACCAGATGGACTTCACAGATAAAACAGAACATTTCATCCAAAAGCAAAATACACATTATTTTCAAGTGCCAATGGAACATTCTCCAGGATAAATCGCATGTTAGGCCATAGAACAAGTCTCAATAAATTTTAAAAGATTAAAAATCATGTCAAGCATCTTTTCCACCCACAGTGGTATGAAACTAGATGTCGATGACAAGGGGAAAAAACTGGACAAAAACAAACATGTGGAGGTTAAACAATATGATACTAAGCAACCAGTGGGTCAACAAAAAATCAAAAAGGAAATAAAAAAATACATGGAGACAAATGAAAATGAAACATAATGGTCCTAAGTTTTTGGGATGTTGCACAAGCAATTCTGAGAGGGGAACTTATAGCAATACAGACCCACATCAAGAAACAAGGAAAATCAGGCTAACCTAACACCTAAAGGAACTAGAAAAAGAAGAAATTCTGGACTTAGGAGAAGGAAAGAAATAATAAAGATCAGAGTGAAAATAAATAGAGACTAAAAATAAACTCCAGAAAAGATCAGTGAAACTGAGAGCTGGTTCTTAAGAGATAACCTTTGGCCAGATTTATCAAGAAAAGGAGAGGATCCAAATAAAATCAGAAATGAAGTAGAAGTAATAACTGACACCACAAAAATACGAGTTATAAGAGAATAGTATTAAAATTTTTTATGCCAACATATTGAACAACCTACAAGAAATGGTTACATTCCTAGAAACATAAATCTTCCAAATTGAATCAGTAAGAAAGAAAATCTGAACAGACCAGTTACTAGTAACAAAATTGAATTGGTAATCAAAAAACCCCCTTTAAACAAAAGTGCAGGACCAGGTGAATTGACGGAATCCAGAGATGCATTCTATCACTCATTTAAAGAAGAGTTAATGACTATTTTTCTCAAACTATTCGAAAAATAAAATAAAAGGTTTCAAATACATTTTTATGAGTCCAGCATTATCCTTATACCATTATCCTTATACCAAAACCAGACAAAGACATTACAAAAAAAGAAAACTGTAGGCCAGTATTCCTGATGAACTGTAAACTGTAGGCCAGTTTTCCTAGATGAAAAAATTCTCAACAAGATATTAGCAAACTGAACTTAACAATATGTTAAAAGGATCATTTAGGGACAGCTGGGGGGCTCAGTGGTTGAGCGTCCGCCCTCGGCCCAGGGCGTGATCCCGGGGTCCTGGGATCGAGTCCTGCATTGGGCTCCCTGCAGGGAGCCTGATGCCTGTGTCTCTGCCTCTCTCTCTCTCTCTCTCTCTCTCTCTGTGTCTCATGAATAAATAAAATCTTTAAAAAAAAAAGTATCATTCAGCACAGTCAAATGGGATTTATTTCAGGGATGCAAAGATGGTTCAATATCCACAAATCAGTAAACACACAATGTATCACATTAACAAAACAAAAATCATATGATCTTCTCACTAGATGCAGAGAAAAACTTTTGACAACATTCAACATCTCTTCATGATAAAAACTCAACAAAGTGAGTCTTTAGGGAACATCACCATAATAAAGTCCATATGTGACAAACCCACTGCTAACGTCATACTCAGTGGTGAAAACAGAGCTTTTCTCCTAACATCAAGACAGGATGTCTGGTTTTGCAACTTTTATTCAACAAAGTACTAGAAATCCTAGCCACAACAATTAGACAACAGAAAGAAATAAAAGGCATACACTTTGGTAAGGAAGTAGTAAAACTGTCAGTATTTGCAGACCACGTGTTCTACATAGAAAAACCTAAAGATTCCACCAAAAACTTTCTGACCTAGTAAGTAAATTCAGTAAAGTTGCAGAACACAAAATGAACGTACAAAATTCTGTTGCATACAGTAATAATGAAATAGAAAAAAAGAGAAATCAAGAAAAAAGTTCTATTTACAATTGCATCCAGAAGAATAAAATGTCTAGGAATAAATGGTTTTAATGAAGGGGTTGAAAGACCTACACTCTGAAAACTATAAAACACTAATGAAAGAAATTGAAGAAGATACAAACAAATGGAATGATATGCTGTGCTCATGGATTGGAAGAATTAATACCGCTTTAAGGTCTACAGGTTCAATTTTCCCTATTAAAATACCAATAGCATTTTTTTACACAACTAGAAAAAATAGTATTAAAATTTGTACAGAACCACAAAAGATCCTGAATAGCCAAAGCAATCTTGAGAAAGAGGTGCAATGTTGGAGGTATCACAACCCCAGATTTCCAGATATACTACAAAGGTATAATAATCAGAATAGTATGACCGTGGCACAAAAATGGACAGATGGATCGATGGAACAAAATAGCCCAGAAATAAACGCACAGTTATATGGCCAGTTAATCTATGACAAAGGGAAAAATACAATGAGAAAAAGTCTTTTCAATAAATGGCATTAGGAAAACTGGTCACTTGTAAAAGGATGAAACTGGACCACTTTCTTACACCATACACAAAAATAAACTGAAAATGGACTAAAGACCTGTGAGACCTGAAACCATCAAACTTATAGAAGAAAACCTAGGCAGTAATCTCTTCAATATCAGCCATAGAAATGTTTTTCTAAATAGGTGTCCTCAGGCAAGGGAAATAAAAGCAAAAATAAACAATTGAGACTACACCAAAATAAGATTTTGTACAGTGAAGAAAACCATCAACAAAACAAAAAGGCAACCTATTGAGTAGAAGATATTTGCAAATGATCTATCTGATACTCATATCCAAAATGTACAAAGAACTTACACAACTCAACACCAAAAAACCTCCAAATAATCTAATTTAAAACTGAGCAGAGGACCTGAATTAGACACTTTCCCAAAGAAGACATACAAATGGCCAACAGATACATGAACAGATGCTCAGCATCACCAATCATCTGGAAATACAATCAGAACCACGATGAGGTATCACCTTGTATCTGTTAGAATGGGTAAAATCCAAAAGGCAAGAGGTAACAAGTGATGGCACGGATGGGAATTAGAAGGAACCCTCGTGCGGTGTTGGGGGGATGTGATTTGGTGCAGCCACTGTGGGAAACAGTATGGAGGTCCCCCCAAAAAATAAAAATAGGAATGTCATATGATCCAGTAGTTCTCTTCCTGGGTGCTTACACAAAACAGGAACACTATTTGAGAAAGACGTGTGCATCCCCATGGTCACCGCAGTACGGACAGTAGCCAAGTTCTGGAAAGAACCCAAGTGCTGCCCGCCACAGATGAACGGTGAGGAGGGTGTGGTACGTGTTCGCAGGGAGGATGCTCAGCCGTAACACAAAGGGTCTCCACTGGCAGCAGCAGGGGTGGACCCAGGGGTATTATGGTAAATGAAATAAGACAGCGTGGGGGGTGGAGCCGCCCCCGAGGGCTCCCGAGGGGCACGGTGACCCAGCTCCTTACTCGGAGGAGTACGCCTGGAGAAGGGGGCAGGGGCCTGGCCGGCGACGGGCCAAGGCCAGTGTCCTCAGCAGGGATGGCCACAACCCGAGGGACGAGGCGGGGGCGGGGGGGGACGGGCGCCACCCAGGCCCCTGCCTGCCCGTGTCTGCACCTTGGGGTGTGACGTCATGGAGCCAGTGCTCGCCATGGCTCTGCTCCTGCCCCGCGGCCTGTGGGACGGCACCCCTGAGGGTTGTGTCAGTCCCCCCGGGTCAGGGAGGGGTGCACATGCAGCATCCTGCACCGTGCAGGCCCACAGGGAGCACATGCTGCCGTGCTGAGGCCCTGCACACCACTTGTGAGAAGGGGCGATCTCGGCAAGACCACGCAGCAGGCCTGGAGAGGCCAGGAGCACGGTGCCCTGGGTCCTGGGAGCGGGAACGACCCCAGAATGTGGAGGGCGCCAGCACTCGGGGCCACGTGAGTGAGTGCATGGGGGGGGGGCACACGGTCGGTCGGTGGCGTCAGGACAGGGCTTCGTGGCTGCACCTGTGACGATCAGCAGCGACCCACCATCCTCCATTCAGTTCAGGGTGTGCCCTCAGCTCATTGTGGAATCAGGCGGGGGACACCCATGGGACACACAGTCTCCTCTCCCACAAATGGGCCGCACATGCGCACAGGCACGCACACCCCGGCCGCTCCTGCCCTCCTGGGGATGGGAGACTGGTCCACCCCCGCCCCCTGACCCCCCCCCCCCCCCCCCCCGCTGTGAGCTGGCGTGCAGGAGGCACTTGGCAGGGACGCTCACACGACACTTGTGTTGCAGGTGGTCCAACTGATGCCCGCCTGCGGGAGGAGGACACAGCAGCGGGGCAGGGACGGCCCCGGAAAGCAGGCCGCCAGGCGGAGCCCAGGGCGAGCAAGACAGTGCCTGCCCTGCCCAGACGCACGGCTGTGTGGACCATCCCACCTTCTGACCGTCAGCTAACGTGGACACCTGTGCAGAGAGCGAGAAACGATGGCCCAGTGTCAGCCGGGCCGCGGCAGCTCCTGGGGGCCGCAGCCTGGCCTGGGCTTGCCCGCCTGCCCTCAGACCCCGTGTCTTCGAGCCGCTGCCCTTGTGTCCCTTGTGCAAGTTTTAGCAAGTTATTTTCTGGGCGGTCCAGGCAGGCCCTTGGGAAAGTTCTCGGGGCTGTCGGGGCGCAGCACAGGGGCCTGTTCCTCGTTCAGGTGGCTCGGAAGTGCCGCCTGGGGAACGGGCACGATGGGTGGCATACTGTTTGTGCCAGGGACGGAGTGAGATCTGGAGCAAGCGGCGCCGGCCTGGTGGCTTGTGCAAGACTGGGACGCGCGGCCCCATCTCCCGTGCTCACGTCTGTGCACGAAGGAGGCGGCCAGCATGCCGACAGTGTCCTCGGCTCTGCTCCCCTTTTGTGTTGATGCTGACCTGTGACTCACGCTTGTGGTCTCTGCCACGTATCAGTGGCTCGTCTGCTGTGGCCGCGACAGTGGAGACCCGCTCCTTTGTCCTGCCCTCTGCTTGCACCTCCGTCAGCGTCCTGCCCCGGGAGAGGCCTCCGGCGGCCCGCGAAGGCCAGCCCCCGCTCCCTGGGCCCGGCACCAGGGTCTCCACATAGGGGCCTCACTGAGTCCCCTGGGAACCCAAGTCGCCGCCGCTGCTCCTGCACGGCTCCGTAGCTGCCCGCACATGCGTCAGGCTCCTCAGTGCAGCTTTCATCCCCCGATGTCCTGTAAATAAAATGGAAGTAGATGATGAAGCAGGTAGTGGTGTTTCCACTGTCCCCAGCAGCTCCCGGTGGGCTGGCCAGCCCTGTGCCCGGGGACAGGGCCCCCCACAAGCCGGGCAGGCGGACACCCTCCCCGTGCCCATCACCACGGGCCCATGGCAGCCCCTAGAGCACGCCCGGTCCCTGACCCTGCGGCGCATTGGGTGTGGCTCCCCGGGCACCCCACTGGAGACCAGACGCAGCCGCGGGAAACAGATTGGTCTTCACTTGCGTGTGGTGTCCCCAGGAGCCCCTTCCGGAGGCCTGGAGAGGCAGAGGTCAGAGGCCCTGTGGCACCTGATGCTCCTGACCGTGTCTCGGTCCCCACGACCCTGCGGGACCCCCAAGGGCACACTGGCCTCAGCTTCACGTTCAGGCACATACGTCTCTGTGCCCTCAGTGCCCTTCGCCCTCCAGTGGAGGGTCCGTGTGGGGGGCAACAACCCTACAAGCTTTTATTTTTTTATTTTTTATTTTTAATTTTTATTTATTTATGATAGTCACACAGAGAGAGAGAGAGAGAGAGGCAGAGACACAGGCAGAGGGAGAAGCAGGCTCCATGCACCGGGAGCCCGACGTGGGATTCGATCCTGGGTCTCCAGGATCACGCCCTGGGCCGAAGACAGACGCTAAACCGCTGCGCCACCCAGGGATCCCCCTACAAGCTTTTAATAGAACCCAACAGGGACCAGGAATGTCTTCTAGGAACACATGGGGACTCTGTTTTCTCGCTAGCAGTTGGTGCACCTTGTCTTCTTGCCCCATTCTGCATGACACGGACCTGAGCTCTGCTCCTGGTGCCCAGGCGGCCCCTGGCATCCGGTGTCCCGTGTCCGGTCAGCCTTCAATCCCCAAGTTCCCGCAAAATGGCTTGAGACACACGCTCCCTTGTCTCGGTGCCTGTAGCTTTAAAATATGGGAAAAGCAAAATAATTCTAGTACATTAAGCCGCCGATCTATTTATTGGACCGAGTGCTTCAAGCCACAGCCCCCCGCGTACCCACATTGGGAAAGCCCGGCACTTGTTGAGGGGACGTTAGGAGAGTCAGCCACGGAAATAAGCTCCACCCGCCCTCGCAGAGCAGGTGACGAGCCCCAGCGCACTGCACCCCGATCCCAGGAACACCCCCTGTCCCGGGAACACACACACCCCCTCCCGGGAACACCCCAGATCCCTTGCCGAGGGCAGTGAGGGGTGGCCGCGTGTCCCGCACCCCGAAGTGGGGTGGGAGAGGTCACCCCCCGCGGTGCTCAGCTAACAGCCCTGGGGCCCCAGGAACTGGGCGCTGGGACGCTCACTGGCCGCTGGGCCCCTTGTCCGTCAGGACTTGTGCGGGGGCGACGGGGGAGGCCGGGGGCTCTGTGTGGCCCGGGGCTCCCAGTAGCCTGGAGGCCATGGGGAGCCCTAGCACCCTGGGCTCTTGCACGGCGGCCCCCAGCAGCAGCACCCCAGCTGTGCGGCCTTCCCGCGGGCAGCACCCACACGGGTGGCCGGCGATCGCCCAGAGGGAGACTCCCAGGGGGATCGTGTGCAGGGCCCGCGGGGGCCGAGGGAGAGGCGGCCTCCTGGGGCGCCAGGATCTGGGGCGGCACAGACCGGGAGCGGGCGTGGGCCCCCCCGGAGGCCCTGCGCATCGCGGGAAGGAGCGTGTGGCCCGGGGCGCGGCGCGACCAGGGGCACCCAGGGACCGTCCCTCGTGGCCGCCAGACCCGGGCCCGCCAGCACTTGGCCTCCTGCGAAGACTCCTGCAGCCGGGAGGGACGTGCCCAGCGGCCGCCAACCTGCGCCCCAGGAGGGCCCGGCGGTGTCTGGCCAGCGGGGCGGGCGCAGACCATCCCTCCCGGCGGCCACGTCCCGCCCGATGCCCTTACGCAGGAATCTGTGCCCGTGTTGTGTGGTCTGACCCCCCTCGAGCTTAGCCTTTCCAACGCCGGGGCCCCCAGTAGTCGGGCCGTCTTCCCGGGGCTCCTGGGACCCCTGAGTCGTGGCTCCGCTCACTCGCGCTGATTGAGCAACGACTGCGCGCCACGTGGGGGCCGCGTGGGGGCCTCGTGGGGCAGGCCCTGGCTCGTCACAGCCACGGTGACCGGTTCGGGCACCTGCAGTCAGGGCTGTGGCGTTTGCTAGGAAACCAAAGAAAAATGTGTGGTTGCTCTGGCGCAAAGAAAGGCCCCCCCACCTTCTGGTCTTACGTGATCAGCACCAAGGACGGAATTTGGTCATTGTTTCCTGAGCACCTACTGTATGCTCCTGACTCACCCCAGACCTATAATAGTCACTGAAAATTCCAAAGCCCAAAAGAGAGAACAAAGATTACAACATAAAGGTGTTCTGAGCCGCGGGAAGGCGGTTAGCCAGCCAGGTGCCATCCCCAGACCTGGGAGCGGAAGCCCCACGGCGCCTCCACAGACCCCGGGCACAGCAGCCTTCTGTCCGTTCGCACGGTCATCCAGACGACTTGGACGGTGGGGGGGCGCTCAGGGTGTCCTGTGCCAGCAGCCTCTGTGACCGCCCAGTTCTGGGCCTCACGCCTGGGTCCTGCTTCCCTGGAGGGCTCCCAGGCGGTGGTGGCGCAGCTTGGAGGGGAGGGGTGTCTGGGACACTCAGCTCTTAAGTGACAGAAGGGCTCCTCAGAGGCCATCGCCCCAGGCCCACCCTGCCTGGCCCTCAAGACCGAGAGCAGTGGAGACGAGCAGAA
The DNA here is from genome assembly GCF_011100685.1 of Canis lupus familiaris. NCBI lineage: Eukaryota > Metazoa > Chordata > Mammalia > Carnivora > Canidae > Canis > Canis lupus. The sequence continues at coordinate 72,851,899 of NC_049233.1, forward strand.
ATACAAACGTCCTCCACACACACCTTGGAACCCGTAGCCCTTCCTGTAGGGCCTCAGAAGGCCCGTCAGCCCGGGACACAGTTGACTCGCTTGGCACGCGTAGGGCCAGGGAGTTCCTGCCTTTGATTCTCAAAGTGCACGTGGAGAGAAGCGGTGTTCTGTGCCCTCCGTCCCCACCGCGGTGGTCCCCGAGTGCCGTCCACACTGTCACCCTGCCCGTGGGTGCAGGAGGTGGGCTTCCTGCAGACCACAGAGGGCGGGAGACCCCCGGAAGCCCCACCCATCGTCCTGCCCTCGTGGTGTCGCAGCGAGGCCCCAGGGTCATGGGGCGTCCCAGCCCGCTCGCCACCACCCACCGAATGCCACAGCCGCTGCTTTCATCCAGACGATTTCCTGGGGCACACCCGCTTCCTCGAAGACCCCTGCAGACCCGCGGAGAGTCGAGGCCTGTTCCCTGGACTGTTCCTCTGGTTCTGGCTTAACCAGGAGGGATGCGGACGTGGACGTTATAACGTAAGTAGCCTCAGGGACAACACCCAGAGGGACTGTCGGCTCCTGTGAGCTGTTCCGTGCTGGTAAATCCAGGGGAGCACAGACGTGGCCTCTGCCCCCAGCACCTTGTGCACACCTGGCAGGTGGCCCGGGGCAGCCTCCGGAGGAGGCCGGCCTTTGTTTTTGCTTTGTTTTGTAAGATTTTATTTATTTATCCATGAGAAACACAGAGAGAGAGGCAGAGACCCAGGCAGAGGGGGAAGCAGGCTCCACGCAGGGAGCCCGACATGGGACTCGATCCCGGGTCTCCAGGATCCCACCTGGGACGAAGGCAGGCGCTAAACCGCTGAGCCACCGGGGCTGCCCATTGGCCTTTGTTTTTAAACAGACTGAGGTTGTCTCCCAATTTGCCCTGGAAAGGACAACTACCCTGACCTTTCTGATCACTTCCTGCTGGCAGGTCGCTGGCGGTGTCTGACCTGGAAGCAGCTTGGGGGCATCGCCGGGGCCTCCCCGGGCCACTCGGGAGGAAGCTGCCCAGGACGTCCCCTCCAGGGACAGGCCCTGAGAGCCACGCCAGCGAACAGTGAGTTAGCGAGCCCTGGACCATCGGGCACACCCAGCAGCCGGGCGGCCGGGCCGGTGGGCGCTGCTCTGCGCACACTCGCAGCGGGTGAGACATGTGCCCAACCTGCAGACCCGCAGAGATGAGCCACAGGCCCGGCTCCGCGCCTGTGCACGGGGGGGGGGGGGGGGGGGGGGGGGGGGGGGGGGTGGGGGGGGAGTGTGCCCGCCTGCCTGGTGGTGGGGCTCCCCGCCCAGGCCACACACGGTGCCTCCCTGTGCCCAGTGACCGTGCGACCCCAGCCCTCAACCCGGTGGCCGGCCGGGAACCCAGGGTGTCTCTGGGACCTTCAGTTGCGCGGCTGCGGACTGTGCACCAGCGTGGGCTGGTCTGTGCGCCTCGGCGGAGCCTGAGATCCGACCTCACTTCACGGGGCCAAGCCAGATGCAGGGACTAAAATGGGCTTGTGGGCGCGGGAGGAGCATCACTGGGCCCCGTGCGAGCCGGTGGCCCTGGTGTGAGTCGCATTTCAGCCCTCGCCTCTCCTCCCTGGGCCCATCTCTGCCCCCGCCTGGAAAATGCTCCACATGTTGGATTTCTTCTGGAAAAGCCACGGAAACGAGGTGGGAGCCGCAGACAGCCCGATGGCGGCAGGGCTGCTCATTGGGGGCCCCAGGAGCTGTGGCCTGTGCCCCCCCTCCGGGCGGACCCTGAGGAGCAAACAGCCTGTGCGCCCCCCGGGTGGGGCCCCCGAGGAGCAGTGGCCCATGCACCCCCCACCCCGTGGGGACCCCGAGGAGCAGCGGCATGTGCGCCCCCCGGGTGCAGCCCTGAGCCAGGCCCCGCGCCCCACCACCGCTGGCGGCCTGCACAGAGCCAGCGAGAGGCAGAGGGGACACGTCGCCGAGAGCCCTGCCCACCCTCCATCTGTGCCCGTGTCAGGGCTTACGGAGCATATGCTGCCTGTTGCTCACTGACCATCTGCTCCCGAGCTGATGAAGTGTCCCCGTTACCGTGGCAACAGAGTCCTTGATTGGCGGTGGCACCACAAACATTCCCTGCTCAGGTTTCTCTTTTATCTGTGCTCCGGAATGGTGGTGGGGGAGGGGGCCTGGGGGAGGGGAGGGGATGGGAGGGAAGGGGAGGGAGGCCTGGGAAGGGGCGGGGCGGGGCTGGAGAGGAGGGGGGTGGGCAGGGCGGGGGCGGGACTGAGAGGCAGGTTCCCCTCTTCCCTTCTCCCGCTCTCCTGCCGCTTCCCGCCCCTCCCTCGCCCCTTCCTGCCCCTTCTTGCCCTCCCCCGCCCCTCCTCCCTCTCCCCCCCCACCCCCCCCACCCCCCCCCCCGCCCGGTCTTCTCCTGTCCTGTGAGCAGGTGCCCCAGGGAGTTGAGCTGACCAGGCAGGGCCCGTCGGGCTTTCCCTGCACCTGGAGGCTCCCGGGGCAGGCGCCCTCCTGAGTCCTCCGCTTCCTGCCTGGGTGACCGTCCGCAAAGCAGGCAGGTGTCCCCTCCACTGAGGCATCGGTCACCTGCCGAGGGGTGAGAGGTCTGGGGCGAGACAAAACCTTTGTTGCGTCCTGGGAACTGGACCCAGCGCAGGGGCAGCCCACTTGTCCCCTGGGCCCGGCAGCAGCTTCCGTGGGGCTGTGACTCGGGGCCTTCCCTCTGGGCCAGGGCGGCGCGTGTGTCTGGGGGCGCCGCTGCACCCCTGCAGGCTCTGGAGCCCCCTGCCCTCTGGGCCTCAGGCGCGGATTCCTGGGGTCCCTGGGGATCTCGTGGCTGAGGGGGAGCTGCCCTTTGGGTCACAGTGAGCAGCTCACCACGCCCTCCCACGGCCCTTCCTGCCTGGAAGCAAGAAGGCCCCGAGTCACCACTGCTCCCCCCGCCCCCGGACTTCATGGAGTCCCCTTTAAGGGTCTTAAGGGCTCATTTGTGGCTAATTTTAGAAAGTCCCTTCAGTCACGGAGGCCAGTGTCACTGCTGTGGTCTCAGTGTCCCCCACTCCCCCCGTACGGTCACTTTACCCTGAGCTCTGCAGTGGCCCTCACCCCTCCCCACACCTGGGGTGACCTGCGGTCTGTCCTCCCAAACCCTCCTGCAAACTCCAATCGCACCAGCTTCTCTGGGGCCCCATTCATATGCACCTGCATGTCCATCTGGGCATGGACACGTGCACGTGTGTGTCCGCCTGCGTTCCCTCTGGGTGTCCACATGCACGCGTGTGTGTCCATGTGCAGTGCCCTCCTGGTGCTTGTCCAGCAGGGAGTCCTTCCTTGTCTTGTAGGAACCTGAGCTTCATACAGCAAACTCTTTGTTGTTTATTAAATTACATTTTATGAGCATAAAATAATGCTTTTTAAATAGAATTAAAATCTGGCCTCCAAACAACTTCCAAATTAACCAACAAACGTGCCGGGAGCCAATCAAACTTGGAATTTTACCAAAAACACAACTCCTGCTATTAAAATATAAATTTCTCCCTCAGTATCATTTATCTTTTCATTTCCAACAGACACACATCAAAGACCCATTTCCAGCTCACGTGGGTACGGTTCTGGCTGCGCCGCTTCCCCGTCTGTTCCAAGCACGGAAGCAGAAAGCTCCCCTCGGTTATTTTTGGGGTGTAACTGACACTCCGTGTCCCGCGTGTCAGGGTGCAACATACTGATTCAACTTCCAGTGTGTTTCAGTGAAGCAAGCAGAACTTTGACAACAAAGAAATCAGTAAATAGAAGAGCATCGATTGATCTAATATATAAGTAATGGTGGAAATCTAACCTGGCAGTGTGCGGAAAGGAGCATATACTGTGACCAAGCGTTTTTTTCCAGTGGAGCAGGACTAGCCCAATATCAGACCTACTGATGTAAACCACCGTTTAATAGAACAAAAAGGAAGAACACGATCATCTCCACAGATGCTGACAAAACACTGGATGGATTCAACGTTCATTCTCTTTTTAAAATGCCCCCAGTGAAACAGTGATTGATAAACACGTCCTTAATGGCACGACGGTGTGTCCCAACCTGAAAGCCACGCGGTGCCACTGCCTCCCCGGGGGGTTGAGGCCCCGGAGCTGACTTGGTGTCAGTGTCAGAACCACACGAAACCCCTAGGGACACAGCTGAAGGAAATGTGCAAACATGTAAGAGAATTTGGGGGGCTGTATAAAATCAGAAATAAGGCCCGCTAGGAATCCCCTGGAAGGAGAGACTCCATTTATCAGGACCCAACAGCCACGAGTGTGCCAGAAGGGATCGGGGTGCTCCACTGCAAGAAAGGTGGGCAGTGCCTCTGGGGGGCCCCTTGCCCTCCACCACCCAAGCCCCGGGCTTCCCCTCCTTCTGCACCCTGCGGCCCTGACACATGGTCCCCAGGGTCCCTGCGGAGGGCGAGGGGCACCCAGACCCCGGCGTCCTGTGGGCCCGGGAGGGGACCCCCCGCCCCTGGGCGCTGGACGCTCCTGGGCCTGTGGGGGCAACACGGACGGCCCCTCGCCCGCCACGCAGGCCCCACTTTGTCCTTCACAGAATCACACCCGAAGGCCCCGGACCGCAGACCCCTGCTTGCTCGTGCCCTGGGGCAGCCCCTCCCGCGCCCCCCACGCACCCCCAGGGCAGGACCTGTGGGCCCGGGCCTGGTTGGTTCATTGGAGATTGAACCGAACCGTGGGCGGCTTCCTGGGCCTGTGCAGTGGCTCCTCCCCGCGGACCCGCTGCCCGGCCGCCCTGCGTGGGGGACACTGGGCGGGGGCTGCGCCTTGGAGGTGGCAGCCTTGTCTCCCTGAGGGTCAGTTCCCGGGGAGATGCCGCTCGGAACCCCAGCCTTGGGTCCCTCCTCCTTACGACGTAAACCTCCTCAGGCCTCGGTGCACCTGCTGCTCAGCTGTTCAGCGCCACTGAGCTCTCGCAGGTGGCATCGGGGTCTGACTGGGCCTAGGACCTGGAGCAGGACGGGCCCCCTGGTGCGGGGATCTGAGGGCGGGAGGGGGTGGGAGGGGGAAGTAAGGGGCGGGGCGGGGAGCAGCCCAGGCCACCCATCCCAGCCTTGCCCTGTGCCAAGGCTGACGGCCTCTGTGCCTTCATGGGGGAGCCCGGGACCCCACGGTGTGACCTGGGCATCCTCCGTGCCCCTGCAGCACGCACAGGTGTGCACAGAGATGCACACACGTGCACGCACACGCATCAAGCAGCCGCACAGGTGCCCACAGCCGGGCAGCCTCCCAGGACAGGCTCCAGCCCTTCCCTCCTGTGGCTTCCTGGACTCCATGGCTGAGGGGTAGGGATGCCGCGGTGGTTCCCTCCCCCTCATGTCCTCCCCCGCATGTCCTCCCCCGCGTGTCCTCCCCACTGAGCCCTGCCGGGAGCCCCCCGGCCGCCTGGTCCCTGCACCAGCAGGCTCCATGGCCCCAGCCCCGGCGGTGGGCCCTGCCGCCTTCCAAGCACAGACCCGCTGACCATCTAGCGCCGGGCGCTGTGTCCGGGCCCCCAGACCTTGCACGCCCGTGCCCTGTGCCCCATGCCCCCACCCATTTCTGTGTTCAGTTGCCGGCAGGCAGCCTGCTTGTGCCACGTCACGGTCCCAGGGAGACAAGGCCTCGCCACCTTGCACGACCCCCCAGCTGTGCTCCGTCCAGGGCGATGGACTCGGCTGCTGGCCGCGGGGGGGCACAGCTGTTCACACGCGCGCTGGGAAGCAGGTCGGCCCCTGCGGGGGGCAAACACACTGCGATGTTGCAGCGCGTGCTGGGGCCCCCCTGCCTCGCCCGCAGGACCCCGTGCCCTCCGCCCAGCCCCACATGCTGACGGGTGCGGCCGGCCCGGAGGTGCAGGGAACACAAACCGGGCATCTGGAAGAGACTCAGGAGAGCGAAGAATGGGACCAACCAGGAGGAATGGCCCGCAGACCCCAGCTCCCGCCGGGAGGTGCCCCCTGAAGGGGGCGGGCGACTCGGCCGGACTGCGCAGGGCGGGTGGCAGGGCTGGCCTTGGGCACAGGAGCCACGGCCTGGTGGCCCTGCATACACGCTCTGCAGCCTCGTCCCACCGGCCTGGCTGTGGCCCCATTAGCCCTGCTGGCCACGTGCTGGGTCCTTCCTGGCCGGGCGCCCTCCCACCACTCCTCTCACCCACGTCCTCCCTCCGTTCTTGGTGCCGGGCCGTCGAGGCCACCGCAGGGACGTCTCCCAGGGCGGCAGGGTTCCCTCGGATGGCCCAGGCCCCGGGGCTGCACTGCCCCCTCCCCGGGCCCCAGCCACTGCGGCTTTCTGAGCAGTCTTCCCGCCAGGGCCCGGGTGGGGGAGCAGCCTGGCGCTGACCCGCCGGGATGAGCACAGTCAGGACGTGGAAGGCCAGCGACAGGACCGCTGCACAGGCCGGCTTGCAGACTGGCTGTGTGACCGTCGGCCAGGAACTCGTCCTCCCTGGGCCTGTCTCCTCGGCTCGGAAGGAGGACCCAAGCCACGGGAGGCCCGTGCGAGGACGTCCGTGCAGCGGGTTAACAGTCCCTCAAGCAGCACGAGGCTCTTCCTTCCCCAGGGAGCCCCGCGTGGAGCCCCCAGTGCAGGAGCACAGCTCAGTGGCACCGGGAACCACAGGCGAGTCGCAGTCCTTGCTTTGTCAGCTGAGCTGCTGCCCCGAGGACAGGAGCAGGGCCCTCTGCAGGCCGCGGCCGCTCCGGGGTGCAAAAACAGCTGGGGGATAAAAAAAAAAAAAAAAAAAAAAAAACAGCTGGGGGCCCCAGGAGCCGGCCCCGCGGGCCGGCGTCCACCTCGGTCACCTCGCTGACTCCGGCAGAGGCGCGGCTACTGCTCTCGTGCCCAAAGCACCGTATTGCACCAGAGGTTCGGTGTGTTGCCGCGATCTCGGGATGAGGGCGGTGCGGCCCCTCGACGGGGGCCTCGGTGTTCTCTGCTCGCCTCCCACCCTTCCGGCAGATCCTCAAACTCAGGAATTGTGAGAATGCTTTAGGCTGTTAAAGTGCCAATTCAGTGAGCTTAATGTGCGTGTGAACCTGTGCCTGTGCGCCCGTGGCTGTGTGCCGTACGCGTGCACTAATGGCATCTCTGGACAGCTGCTGCTGACGCCAAGTGTGCATTCGGGGCTTGTGCAGGAGGCACCGGGGCTGCCCAGCGGCTGCCACATCACCTGCCTCCCCTTCTCTGCTCAGCTCAGGCTGAGCCCAGCCCCTCGGAACCACCGCGATCCCCCGTCCGCTGCAGGAGACCCCGTTACTTTAGGGGACACGGGGTCCCCCCCTCTTCCGGAGGGGGCGGGGGCGGGGGGCCTGGAGGAGGCAGAGAGGACACGGGGCTCTGCACGGAGCAGGTGCCCCTCCTGCGGGCACCACCCCCAGCCCTGCTTGCCCTGAGGGAAGACGGAGCAGGGCAGGGCCCAGTGTCCCTCGTCGCCTCCCACCAGGGCCTCCAACGTCCTTCCCCAGGTGACGTCCTCACTGCCCACCTCTGGGTCCTCTGGGCACCACAAACAGCCCCCACTCTGGGAAGCGAGGTGCCCCCGAGGCTCCTCAGGCCAAGCCGGGGGGCTTCGGGCCTCGGGCGGGGGGTCAGGCTCTCAGCAGAGGGGGGGTGACGGAGAACGCGAGCGCCGGGCCCCTGGCCGCCTGGGCCGCTTGCTTTCTGACAAGACCTGGCTGGTGCCTTCGGCTCAGAGCAAGGGGACTGTCTGTGACCCGAACCTGTGTTTCAGCGATTGCTGACTTCAGCCCTCCTTCGGCCACGTTTTCTTTCCTTCCAAGAGGGGCGGGTAAGATGCCGAGACCCTGCTGGCGGATCTCAGACCGTGCACAGGACCGTGGGCGCCGGGCCCCGCCCGGGGTTCAGGACCAGGTGGGCCCGGGAAGCTGCATTTCTAGAACCCGCAGGTGCTGTGTCCAGGGGCCCCATCTGAGAACCCCAGACGACGTGCAGCGGCGGCGGCTTTCACCCTGGCTCGTGAAAGACGCGGTGCAAACCCCAGGCGGCAGGACAACATGCGGCACCGGGGAGACCAGTACCGGCCCCCCTGCATCTGCAGCCGCGGACCCCGCTGGGGAGGTTGGGTCCTGCTGGCGCCGCGCCCCTAGCACAGCGGGACGTCTCGGGGGGCCCGCCCTCCCTCACACCTGCCCCGTTCCCTATGCCGCCCCCCATGCCGCCCCCCGGGCCACGAGGCCCGCTCTAGGGGAGTCCGGCCCCTTGCCCATCCCACTGGCCTCTGGGAGAAACCGCAAAGGCTTGAGGTCTCTGTCCTCGCAGCTCTCAGCGGCCGACGGGCAAGTGGACGAGGTGGGACAGGCCGGGCGCACGGTCGTGAACTTGCCTCGGGCTCGCCGGCCTCCTCCGGGCGCCAGGCCCTGCACACCTGCGTGGCCGCGGAGCCCCAGGCCAGCCCCCAGCCACCACAGGGCAGTGCCCCCGCTGGGCAGACGGGGTTCCCTCCGTCCCCACCTCCACAGCCCGGGCGTCTCCTCCCCGCCTCCCCCTGCCTCCCCCTGCCAGGCCGGCAGTCACAGCGGCGATGTGGGCGTCCACGTGCGCGGGGGGCCCAGGACCCCCAGGCGGTGGCGATGGGTCGCACAGAAAACCCAGCCCACCTGCTGGCTCTTCTCTGGGCCTCTCCACGGGCAATTTGCACCGACCGCGGCCGCGGACACAGCAGGCCCCTGGCCCCAGAGCACGGGGTCCCTCCCGCCCCCCAGGGCCGCCAGCTCCGACCCGGGTCCCTGGCGCCTCCCGGATGAGGCTGTGGCATGAGCTACGGAGCCCCACCCCCGGGGTGCAGCCGGCAGACGCCCCCGGCCACGGAGCAGAGACCCCGGGCTCTCAGGCCGAATAACCAGACAGGCCGTGAGGCCGCGGCCTAGCAGCAGAGGCGCCTGCAAACGGCTGCACCCCAGGACTCGCCGCTCAGGGAGGCCGGGCTGTGCGGCAGAGGCGTCGGGGTGCCGCCCCCGCTGCGGGCCCTCGGCTTTGAAGCAGCCCGGCCTGGCCTCCGGAGCCGCACAGGTGGGAGTGGCTGCGAGTCACACCTTTCCTCAATTGTCCGCGGACTGCGTGGGGCCCCTTCAAAGGAAAGGGCCTGTGTTGCTGCGGGAGTCGGGGGCCGCATAGCCCGGAGGGCGAGGAGGGGCTGGCGGCCTTCGGGGCTGGGAAAGGGCAGCCGTGGCCGGGCCGGGTCAGCAGGCTCAAGACCAAACCGGGGGTGTCCCCGGGGCCCAGCCTGTTCCCTGAGGAACCTCCGCGAAGCCTCTCGGCTTGCTGGGAAACTGCGGAGGAACAGGCCCCCAACCCCAGCCAGGGTCTGACCCCCAGGACCCGGAGTCCCTCCGGCCTTTCGCTGGGCTCACGGGGCTAGACCCGGAGACCCTCAGGCCGAAGGCTGCACCCGGCCCGTTGCTCCCCGGGAGCTCGGGGGTGCAGTCGACCCCCCGGGAAGGCGAAGCACATGTGGCTCCCCGTCGTGTGGGGCCTCTGCCCTGGCCCGGCTCTGGGCTCCAGGCAGCTCCCAGGGCTGGGGCTGCGGCCTGGACCCAGCAGGGCTTGGCGGGGAGGCAGCGGGCACTGCCACGGGCTTCAGAGTGGGACGGGGACCACGGAGCGGGGCGCCGTGTACAAGCCGCTGCAGCCCCATCGCTTGTGGGGTCGGCGCGGGAGCAGCGGTGGCCCTGTGTCATCTCTGGGTACCAGCCCGGGGGCCCCGGGACCTTCCAGGGCGGCTGCTCTGGGCCTTGGAGGCCAGTCTGGGCTCCCTCTGCGTGTCGGCTGCGCCAGGCCTCAGCCCAGGGGGACCGAGGCACCCGCCCGGTCTCTGTCCCCGCTGCCAGGACCCCATCCACTCACGAGGCCACTGGTCAGGGCGACGCCTCGGCTGCCCATGCAGAGCCCCACGCCCAGCCGAGGGAGCGGGTGCGAGTCAGGGTGTCCAGCACGGCCCGGCCCACCTGGAGCCCCGCACAGAGGTCCGCACGGGTGCCGGCGCCTTGGAGGCATGGCCGGGTGGGCAGTGGCCGCCCGGGCTTCCTCGAGGTGCAGGGGGGCCCTCTGCTGGGCCAGGTTCTCTGGCCTGTGTCCCCGGGCTCCCCCGAGTCCCCACGAGCTCCCGCGCCTCCCTGGAGCGGAGGAGATGGCTCTGTGCTCCCGGGGGCAGGGGTCGTGAAGTGTCCGGACCCCATGGGAGGGGGTCAGAGGCGACGCTCCTCACTGCCCAGGGCCAGGCCGCGCACGGCCTCCCAGCCCTTCTCCCCGTGGCCGTTCTGGGGCGAGGGCCGGCCTGCCTCCTTCCTGAGGCCAGGTGTCTGCGTGCACGACCCGGGCCTGGGGCCTCTGGAGCAGGAACTGCCCACAGCTGTGAGCCTCCACCTGGCGCCTGGGCCCTCCCGGCCGGGCCCCACCCCGCCGCCCAGGAGCCACACGAGGGCTGCACCCGGACTGGGGCGGCGTGGTAGCAGCGACACGGGAACCCGGGGTGAACCGCGGCTGGAGCGCGAGCGTCCCGACTGCTAAGGCGTCTGCCTGGGGCTGAGCGGGGTCACCAGCCGCAGGAGTGGAGACCGCGGGGGCTCCTGGCGGGGGGGTCAGGTGGGAGGTCATGTGGGGGGTCAGGAGGGGGGTCAGGTGGGTCCTGCAGGAGCGGGGGCCTCGGTGGCAGCGTCCCCGGAGCTCTGGGCGGAGTCACTCCATCACAGCCAGTCACGGGGCACGAGGGAAACCGTGAGCCAGACACAGAAGATGAAGTCAGAGCAGGTCACGCCACCCAGGAGCTGGGGACGCAAACGTGTCCGCAGATTCGTGTGGGGCCGAGAAGCAGAGTGGAGAGGCCTGGGCCAGGGCAGCACCCAGAGGGGAGCCCAGGAGCCTGCGGGGTCCCTGACCTACCCCGGGAGCAGCCGGGGGCCACAGACGCCCCTGGACGCTGGGAGCCGCAGGGGCACCTGCTCGGGTCGGACACTGTCGTGAGTGTCCGACAGGCAAGGTGCTGGGGGCCTGAGCCCCTCGGGGCTGTGGGTCCTGCTCAGACCCGGGCGGGCCCTGGGGCCGGGGAAGCTGGCACGGTCCGCGAGGCCGGGATGCACCAGAAGCACCCAGTCAGGGAACCACTCCACCAAGGGCTCCAGGCCTCCGGGGACAGTGAGACCCACACGGCTGTGGACACGCAAGAGGGACACGGTGAGGCTGCTCTCGCAGGGTAGCCCTGCCGGCAGTGCCCCGTGGGACGCGGACACTGCCCGGAAGGACCCCTCAGGCTCAGGCGGAGTCGAACAGCCTCGGGCAGGTGAGTGTGTTCACGGCCAGCAGAGCCGCAGGGTCTGTGTGCACCGTCCAAGGAGCAGAGGAGGGGGGTCCCTGGCCCACCTGGAGGCCCCACCCAGCAGCCCCGCCGCTCTCCTGCCTCGGGGCCCTGGCGCTTGCCCGCTCCGTCTCTCCTGCGAGGACAGTTGCCCGCAGCCGCTGCAGGAGCGTGCAGGGCTCCCATATCCCCGAACAAGGCAGGAATCCAGGTGGGACACGCAGGGGAGACGCCAGGCAACAGTCCGCGGCTGGGGGCCCGCGGGAAGTCTGTGCGGGACGTGTCCCTGGAGCATCCAGGGGCTTCCTGACCGGGATTTGAGGCGGTTTTACCATGCAGACCCCTTGTGTGGAGCGGTAGTGGCGGCACTGGGGCAGCACGCAGAGCCGTGAGGACAGATGCCCTCCGGCTCGCAGAGGGGACGCCTCTCTGAGTTCTGCCTCTGGGCCTCGGCTTCAACAGACAGAGCGGGAGCTGGGAGCAGGCGTCCCAGAGGAGGGAAGCCAGTGCTGAAGTCTGGGGACGCGCGTGAAACAAAGGTACGTGAGTGCACCTGCCCCATGAGGCCGCTCCCGGGGGCACCTGTCATGCGCACCTGTCATGCGCCAGGGGCCATGGAAGCGCCAGGCACAGTCTGAATAGCCCCCAAGGTCCCTGTTCTGGTGACAGCACCGAGCATTGCCATCATCAGAGGGTCCTGGGTGTTCCTACTCACCTGTCTGCTCCCCAGGAGTCTGGGCCTTCCCTCTCACTCCCATAACGTGTTGGGCACCGTGGCCCTGAGCCCGGAGCCACAGAATGTGCCAGAACCTAATCCTCTACTTGTTCCATCATCGCAGAGGGGGGTGTGGCTCTCTCCACGCTACCCTTGCCCTGAAACCCTCCCACTAATGAGAATATATTTGGAGACACCATGTCCCAGGAGAGTGGAGCTCTCCGGGGCTGCTCGGGATTCCTCGTGCACGGGAAGAAATGGAGAGCGGCTGGAGGCTAATTTTCTCCCAACTGTCAGCCTCTGGATGGAGATGGAGGAAGACGGTTCTGTTTTCATACACACCACACACGAAAAAAGGGAGAAACAGTCACCCCGTCTTTTCCTGAGCTCAGGGCCGAGGACCTGCGTGCCCACGGGCCTGAGGACGTCCTATTCCAGGGCCCTCACTACGTGTGGTTTGTGGAGCCCCAGGGAAATGCTGACTTCACCCGGCTCCAAACTGGTGCCAGTCGGGTGTTGAAGCTGGTGTCCTTTCTCCCACCTGCGTCTGGGGAAAGAACGAGTTGGCCTGGAAACACTGAGTCCCAGCTGCCTCCCAGGCTCCTGGGAGCCTCCCAGGGACTCAGGGCCTGGGGTGGATGGAGACGGGTGTCGAGAGGCTGCAAATCCGAGGAGAGTAAGGAGGGAGCACGGAGCTGGCTACGCGTCGTCGTGCTGAGCTCTTACACACATAGCTATTTATACGAAGCCGTCGAGTCCCTTATACCAAGAGGCAGGCAACGAGGAGAAGCTGGCGTGTCCCTGCACGAACGGCACGTGGCTTCTTCAGGCAGTAGGCACTGCGCCCGCTGCCCTAACCACAACCCGGGGGTGCGCGTGTCCGAGCCCCCGCAGCTGAGGGGCCCTGGGGTGTGTGGCCAAATGCTAAGACCGAAAGCAAAGCCCCCGGGAGGCCTGGGAGGTGACGAATGGGATGGTCGGGCAGCCTAAGAAATGCTCAAGTGTTTTCTAAAACGACAACGTGTAACACCTAACACGTAGTAGGTGCTCAACAAATGTCCGCGGGGGGCCTGGAAGGAGGACGGGGCATTGGCATATTCGTCATTGAATAATCAGACAAATCCAAAATTCACAGCCACGGCTGCCCAGCCACGAGGCCCACGGCCTCCCCAGGGCCTGGCCCTCCGGTGTACCCACCGCGGCCGCTCCCGCCACGTTCCCGCAGTGGCCACGGGGGCCGTCCCCCTCTCCCCTGCGGTGGCTGCAAGACGCAGAGGTGGGAGAGGGGTCCTCGCGGTGCTGAAGCACCCGGCTCCCACCCACCCGGTGGGCCGCGGTGCACGTGCCCCTCCCCCGCCGCTGTCTGCAGCTCAGCGCCCGCCTCGGGCCCACGAGGAGATGGGGGCCCACGAGGAGATGGGGGCCCACGAGGAGCCAGTCCGCCTTCTCCCTGAGCTTCGTGTCCCTTCGTCGTCCCCGTGCTGGCAGGAGGCAAGCTGTGTGGGCGACCGCAGTGGACGTCTCCGGGCCTGGCTCGTGACCCGGGGGGAACCAGGAACTGTCCCGGGGTCTCCGAGGAAGAAGAGCTTTGCAGCAACAGTGCATCTGCAAAGCAAAGAGCCCAGTAAGCAGATGTGGCCAAGGAGCATGGGACCGGGGGCGAGCCAGGGGGACACAGGTGGCACAGGAGGAGCCCCAGAGATGGGAGTGGAGGGGGGCTCCAGGCTGAGGGGAGGCCTAGCGCCCTGAGAGAAGCAGCCTTGGCCCCTTGGGGAGTTTGGAGGACGGTGGAGCGGTCCCCTGGCCCGACGGAAGGGCGGGGGCCCAAGGCCATCGTTCGTCCCGGGTCATCTGCAGAGCGACCTGCCGGGCTCCCCACTCAAGCTCACGCCGCCCCCCTCCCGAGCCCAGGGCCTGTCCCTGACCCTGTCCCGGGGTGCCCGGCACTGGGCAGCGAGGGCCTGGCGGGGTAGCTGGTCTCCCAGGCCTGCCCGCGGCTCCAAGAGGCTGGCATGGGGCCTGCAGGGAGCTGGGACCGGGGAGGTGGGTGCCGCGGGCCAGGGCCAGGGCGACGCAGGACCGTCCCGGGGGTGGGAGCCACAGCAGGCCGGGGCGCTGGGCGGGGGGTGCCGGGTCAGCGTGGCCTGTGTGGCGGTGTCCTCACGGGTGTCCTCTCCCCGGGCCCGCCGCTCTGTGGGCTGCCACCCCCGGGGAGCCCCCTCGGCGCCTGGCGCAGCGCAGCCCTCAGAAATCCTGCAAGAAAAAAGAAACAAAAAGGTGAACTCCAAAGTAAGGCCATTTACGTGTCACAGAGAATTCGACGACAGAGCTCGACGCAGCCGGTAATGAGCTCGCCCGCCGCCCTGCTGAGAGGCCGTGAGCTGAGGAACACACCACGGGGGACAGACGTCACGGCGGCGTGCTTTTAGAATAACATAGGCCCTTGGCTTTGTTTTGGGGGTGACTCTGTGCGTCCTGTATAAGTGCTGTCGGTCATGGTCAATTGCCCGGTGATGAACGCGGCCGGCTTGGACCGTCACACGCGTGTGCCACGTCACCTCCCCTGAAATGCCGATACTCCCCTCAGCGCCCAGAACGCTCGTCACTTTTTTTTAACTGAAGCAGAAAAATGTAAGTGAGCAAAGGAACGTAAGGGAGTTTAAGGGACCGTCACGTCATGTCGGCACAAGCGTTGGGAGCCGCAGGCGGTGCACAGGTGGGAGGGGAGTGGGTCACACATGGGCCAACCTGTGGGCACATGTGTGTGCATGCTCACCTGGTGCCTGTGGCCCGGTGGCACACGCACGGCCTGCATGCTGGGCAGCACCGGGCCTTGTCCACCCGCGCAGCACAAGTGGCGGCTCCTGGCCCACACTCCACGCCAGGCGGGGAACACGGGGAGGACATGCTGGTCGGCCCGGTGGCTGCAGGTGAACCTGTGTCACTGTGCTCCCGCCCGCAGCCGCTGGGTGCTCGGGGGCCTCGCAGGCCAGGGCTCCTGGAACCTTCTAGGTGTGGCCGGCCAGGAGGCAGGGAGCTGCGTCAATGAGCTTTTGAGGCCCTTTCCCTCAATCCCTGAAGCCTTTCAGGGGTGCCCACAGGAGGTTAAAAACCAAAGCTGTAGCGTCAGGTTTCCACACCAAACCAGTGTGACCGTGGACGTGTCAGATGTGAGAACTGGGCCCTGGCGGCTCCCTGACGCCCCGTGGGCTCAGTGCCTGCAGCCCCCGCCTGCTTGCCCGGGAGAAGCCACCACCGGGGGCTGACGACTCTCGCCTGCAGCCCCGCGGCCCGAGCAGCCTGTGCCTCCCTGCACCTGTGGGTCCCGTGGCCCCGGGGCAGGAGCGCTCATGAGCGGCCCCACGGCGAGTGTGGCCCCGGGTGACCGTCCAGGGGCCTTTCCAGCTGGGACATGGCTTCCCCAGAGCCCGGCCGGGTCCTCCCCCCGTGGCTGCAGGTGCCCCAGGGCCTTGCATGTTGTCGGGCTCCACGGCCGAGCGGCGGGCACAGCGGCCATGTGGGTGGCAAGGTCAGCAGCGCTCGGAGCCGCCGGAGGGTGCCCGTGGCCGCGGGGCACGACAGCCTGCACGACAGCCTGCACACCGGCGCCCGGGAGATGGTTCGTGGATGATTTGATGCTTGACGTGATTCTTGCGGTTTGGCCTCTTCATGGAACAATGACTCATGGGAAAGTCTTGAAAGGAGGTCCTACTTGGTGTCCCTGCTCATTCCGGTCACCACCTGAGGGAGTAGTGGGGGAAGTAGCTGCACGTGGGAGTAGCTGGGTGCAGGAGCAGCTGGGTGCGGGAGCAGCTGGGTGTGGGAGCAGCCATGTGCAGGAGTAGCTGGGTGCAGGAGCAGCTGGGTGTGGGAGCAGCCATGTGCAGGAGTAGCTGGGTGCAGGAGCAGCTGGGTGCGGGAGAAGCTGGGTGCGGGAGCAGCCATGTGCAGGAGTAGCTGGGTGCAGGAGTAGCTGTGCATGGGAGTAGCTGCCTGTGGGAGTAGCTGGGCGCGAGAGCAGCTGGGCGCCGGAGTAGCCGTGGGCGGGAGTAGCCGTGGGCGGGAGTAGCCGTGGGCGGGAGCACGTGGAAAGTCAGCCCCGGCCTCAAGCCCCTCCGCAGGCCCAGCCGGGGTCACCCCAGCTCCGCCCGCACCAAGCGCCCCGGACAGTTCCCACAGCAAACCCTTCTCTGTTCACTGTGCTGCGGGGGCGGGAGCCGGGGGCGGGGTAGGGCCGAACCCCGGGCCGGGGACACCAGCCTGTGGCGGTGGCGGTGGCAGCCGCGAGGGCTCGGGGGTCGGGGGGGGGGGGGCGCAGGGACCGGGCCGCGGGGACGGGGGCGCGGCGGAGCCACCTCGGACGTCCCCGGGGCCCTGCTCGGCGAGGGTCTGGCGGGACCCGAGGGGCTGCCGCGCATCGCAGGGGGGCGGGGGGCGCAGCTGCAAGCCGCCAGCCGGGAGCGCCCCCGCCCCCCCACACCCCGCCCCCTCCGCCCTCCCCCTCCTCCCCCACCCCTCCCTCCGCGGGGCCCTTCGGGGGCGCCCTTGCCCCCAGGAGCGGTGACCCAGGGGCCGGTGCGCCCTGCAGGGTTTGGAGGCCCGACGGTCCCGCGCCCGTTCCCCCACTTCTTCCAATTTTAATATTTTCCTCTTTCCTCTTTCAACCAAGTTCCTATTTTACCGACTTTTTTTTAGAATCTTTTTTAAGTTTTATTTTTATAGTTACATTCCATCCTTCCATTGTATCACTTTCATGTTTGTATATACATGAATTGTTCTTCCTTTACAGTTTCCAGATGTGGTTTCTTCTAACAAACTGACCAAACTACGCTCAAGACACAGTGTATTGCTCTGTTCTATGCACCTGTTTGTACTCTTTCT
The DNA here is from genome assembly GCF_011100685.1 of Canis lupus familiaris. Classification (NCBI taxonomy): domain Eukaryota; kingdom Metazoa; phylum Chordata; class Mammalia; order Carnivora; family Canidae; genus Canis; species Canis lupus. The sequence goes on from NC_049233.1 coordinate 72,868,833, forward strand.
TTCAATTTTCATTTTTACGTTTACATTTTATGCTTTTACTGTGTTTAATTTTATTTTTGTACATATAGAAGTTTTTCTTTCTTTGTAATGTTGGGATCTTGTTTTCTAACAAACAGACTAAAATCCACACAGGTTCCAGTGTATTGCTCTATTCTGTTAACCTGTCTGATTATATTTTTTTTTCTCCCAGTTTTGGGTCTCTTCTGATTGTTTTATTTTGTATATTTCTCTGAGGTGGCTGTTGCCATTTTAGCATTCTATTCTTCTATGCACAGAATGACAAGACAGAAAAATTGACCTCAAAAAAAAAGAACTTGAGGTAATACTGACTGCCAGGAACTTAGTATGGGTATAAGTAAGATATCAGAACTAGAGTTCAGAACAGTAAGTATAAAGATAGTAGCTGAGCTTGAAAAAGTGTAGAAGACATTAGAGAATCCCTTTCTGGAGAAATTAAAGAACTAAAATCTAATCAAGTTGAAATTAAAAAGGCTGTTACTGACATGCAATAAAAAATGGAGGCTCTAACTGCTAGGATAAATGAGACAGAAGAGAGAATTAATGCTATGGAAGACAGAATGATGGATAATAAAAAGCTGAGAAAAAGAGAGATAAACAGCCACTGGATCACCAGGGGAGGATTTGAGAGGTAAGTGATACCAAACACAAAACAATATTAGAATAATTGGGATCCAAGAAGAAGGAGGCAGAAGATATGTTGGAGTAAATTATAGCTGAGAACTTGCCGAATCTGGGGAAGGAAGCGGGCATCCAACTCCAGGAGGCTCAGAGAACCTCCCTCAAAATCAATAAAAATAGGTCAACACCCCGACATATAATAGTGAAACTTCCTAATCTCAGAGACAAAGAGAAAATCCTAAAAGCAGCTCGGGACAAGAGGTCCATAACCTACAGGGATAGAAACCTTAGACTGGCAGCAGATCCATCCACAGAAACCTGGCAGGTCAGAAAAGGCTGACGTGGTATATTCCGGGTGCTACACGAGGAAATACACAGCCAAGTGTACTTTATCCAACTAGGATGTCTTTCAGAATAGGAGGAGAGATAAAAAGTTTCCAGGACGAACAGAAACTAAAAGAATTTGTGATCACCAAACCAGCCCTACAAGAAGTGTTAAGAAGGATCCTTTAAGCGAACAGAGAGCCCAAAAGTAAGATAGACCAGACAGGGACAGGGACGATGCACAGAAACAGTGACTTTACAGGTGATG